>NC_059340.1:30854709-31191584 GCF_018350155.1 Leopardus geoffroyi | reverse complement strand
TGGTGAGGTTGGACATGTGGTCTGTCCAATGGCGTTCTATAAGTTTTAACTCTTATCGCTCTTTACTATTGAAGGGAGTGAGACTGGAGGCCAGGAGTTCATTTGGAAATGAATTGCCAGAGGGGCGCCTGGGTGGCTCAGTCAGTTAAGCATCCGACCTCAACGCAGGTCATGATCTCGTGGTTCGTGAGTTCGAGCCTCACATCGGGCTCTGTGCTGACAGCTCAGAGGCTGGAGCCTGCCTCGGATTCTGTGTGTCTCTCTCTCTCTCTGCCCCTGTCCTGCTCTCTCTCTCTGTCAAAAATAAAAATAAACATTTAAAAACACAGAAATGAATTACCTAGAGGAGAAATGTTAACCACCTGAGCAGGTACCGTCTGCTACCTTATATACCATTTATCTCCCATAGTCATCATTTATATGCATTCCCTCCCCACCTAAGGGCTTCGACTGACATCCAGCTGGTGTCATGGACAATGTCAGCACTCCACCCAGGTGTGCTAATTTTTCTTTTCACGCTGAAAATACTGAATTTTGTTCAAACATGTTTTTGTATTACTATTTTTATTTTTAAAAATTATAATTATCGTCATTACTACCATTCTCGTGGGATCCAACCTTTGACTTTCCTGTGCTTTTGTTGGCAACAGCCGGTACGAGGGATTATTCAGAGGACTTTCCCAGCTGCTCCTGGAGCTGTTTCGCGCACATGCAAGGAGCCAAAGACGCCTGACAGTTTGTATCCTGCTCCCAGGACAGCCCTGAACTCATGACTGCCGGGCGCAAGAATTGAGAGCTCAATTCTCTTGCCCTGGGTCAGGCCATCAGTGGGGCCAGTTTATACCCTAGGTCCTGCCCCCCTTTCCTTTCTTTGTTCTGCTTCAGTTGCTTTCTTACTGATTCGTTGTTGTTGTATGTTTGTTTGTCCGTTTTTGTCTTTCTCTGGGAGCAGTTTCTTGGTAGGTCACCCACGGGGCACCCGGCCTAGGACAGCTGGTACACACGCGTGTGGCCATGAGCGGTATTTAAATATTGAAGTGCTTCCTTGCCATTTGGGAAATAGCCATTGCCCTGGTGCCCTAAGTGCCCACCTGCCACCTTGGCCCTTCCCGTAGATCCTCTAAACCTTCCCAAGATTTTTTTTTAACTAAAAGGGTAACGACAGTGTACTTCCAGAACCTTCTCCAATGCTATGGTCAGTGTCCATTCTGATTGGTCAGTAGATGCACTGTCAGGGTTATTAAATATTGTGTGTCAAGCAGGCACACATGGGGTTACCCAGAAGTGTGTGTGTGTGTGTGTGTGTGTGTGTGTGTGTGTGTGTGTGTGTGTGGAATTGAGAATGGCAGGCAGGCTGGCCCAAATTTGTCATCTTGTGGTGGCACTTCTCCCAGACATCACAAAGCCTCCCTTGTTTAACAAAACCCTCAAGCACTTCTGTCTGCCCAAACGTCCAGACTCACGCCAGGGAAAGGAAGAATGGGCTTCTGTTGGAAGTCAGCAAGACACATGAGTCCATTCAGCTTGAGGCTCACCCGCAGTGACCCCAGGGGGCTTCGGGGCAAGCAGGTGTGCTGGTGGCATAGTCGTAGGGAGACACCTGTCACCTGTCTGCTCTGGTGAGGCCAGGAGAGAGTGTGCTCAGGTGTGCAATACCTGTTTGTCCTCAGACAGTCCTGCCCTGACCATAGTTATTCCCCATTCACCCTTTCCTGGTGGTCGGAAGGACTGGCTTTCTCCATTCCTCTCTCCTTCCTTCTTTCCCCTTTCTCTCCCTCTCTGCTTCCTTTTTCCTTCCTCCCTTCTTCCCTCTCCTCCCTTCCTTCTTTCCTTCCTGCCTCCCTCTCCTTCCTTCCTTCCTTCCTTCCTTCCTCCCTCCCTCCCTCCCTCCCTCCCTCCCTCCTTTTCCTTTCTCTTTCTTTCTTTCTTTCTTTCTTTCTTTCTTTCTTTCTTTCTTTCTTTCTTTCTTTCTTTCTTTCCTTCTCTCTCTCTCTCTCTCTCTCTCTCTCTCTCTCTCTCTCTCTCTTTCTCATTCTTTTGTGTGTATGTGTGGTAGGGTACAGTGTGGTATTGTCTTTACAATTGATTTAGAATTCCCTTTCCATGTAGTGAATGGATTAATTACTCTTTACAGCCATGAGTTGTTTGTGTTTGGGGGGTAGGTGGTGGAAACAATGAAAGTGTATATCGTAATTCCTGAGAAAGTTTCCTGTAGATCTGGGTGGTGAGGTGGAGGGGGAGTTCAGATGTGTGAGGTCATGAGCCCCGAGGCCTTCCCAGACTGGATATTGGAAGGGGTGCCTGACTCCTGCTGAAAGGATCTCATTTCTCTGCAGGTCGGGGAATCGGGGAATCAGGGAATCAGACTGTCTTTCCAGGATCCATACATCTAGTCACCCAGATTTCAGGAGTGCTAGTTACTCACATTCATTAATCACTCACTTGTGTGCCAGGCACGATCCCAAGGGCTTCCCCTTATTTTGTCCTGCCGACGATCCTAAGTGGGAGACGCACTATTGTTATTCTCCCCATTTTACAGATGAAATACTGAGCCTTAGAGAGGTGAAGTTTCTTGTCCAGTTCACATGGCTGATCAGATCTGGAGTTAAAACCAGGGACTATGACTTCAGGGCCCGAGTGCTAACCATGATCTGACCTTGTGTCCTCCACTCAATAGTTGCTACCACACTTGACTGACGTGCGTCTTGCCTTCCATCTCTGTCTTGGCCACGGGACTCTGAGCCACCTGAGGCCAACGGGCTGCTTCTTGACCTTCTCAGGATCCCTCACAGCTCTCCGGGACCCAGCACCGGTCAGTGGGTGCTGAAGGGAAGAGAGCATTGTGGGCAGAGACCGTGTGACGATCCCCAGAGCAGGTGATGGGGCCAAGGAGCTGTTGTCTCTCATTCTTTGTGCATCTTCCCACTGATCTAGCCCGTGTTTGAAGTTTCAGAAGGACCAATTCCATGGGGCGCCTGGGTGGCGCAGTCGGTTAAGCGTCCGACTTCAGCCAGGTCACGATCTCGCGGTCTGTGAGTTCGAGCCCCGCGTTGGGATCTGGGCTGATGGCTCAGAGCCTGGAGCCTGTTTCTGATTCTGTCTCCCTCTCTTTCTGCCCCTCCCCCATTCATGCTCTGTCTCTCTCTGTCCCAAAAATAAATAAACGTTGAAAAAAAAAATTAAAAAAAAAAAAAAAAAAAAGGACCAATTCCACGTTGAGGAAGGTTCTAAGTCTATGTTGGGAGGAAACAAAATGAGAACTGCCATTTTAGTGAGTACTTGCTAGGTGCTACCTCCAGTGTGCAAACCAGTTTACCCAGCATCAGTTCCAGCATCTGCCTCTTGTAGATGCGGAAATGAAGGGTTACTACCTGCATAAAGTAAGCAACTTGCTCAGAGGTACAAGAGCTAGTACATAGTGGACCCGGGATTCATCTCTAGGTGGTGGGTCCCCAGCTTTCCTATGCTCACACACAAAGCTATTCTACTTGTCTAATTACGTCAGTAGTCAGAGACCCAAAGAGGAAAAGGAAGTTGCGGGGCAGGCAGGAAGATCTTGAAGCCAAGTGTCCAGATTCTTTCAGGATGTCCCTATGGCCATGCCCATGGTCCTCTTAGATTTCCCTGCAATTACCTGGGACTCCCAACTCTCCAGGCTCTGTAGTCTCAAGGGACCACTGTATGCCCAGTAACATTCTCAGACTCGATTCCCCTGCCTCTTTGTAAGGCCTTTCATTGGCTGTTTTAACTGTTAGGTCAACTCTTCATGACCATTGACATTTCCATACTCTTGCTTTGAAGGTCTCCCTCTGCCCAATTCAGACAACATTTTCCTACAGGCCGTGCCCTTCTGCCAGGCAGATTTTTCATCCCTGTCTTTATTCTACCACTAAGAGTTCTGCCCAATGCCAAGTCCCCAAGCACCAGTGACCACTCATTGTCAGATAGCATCCTTCCCCCTGGAGAAATCAGACGAGCTCCTCCTGGCTTGGTGCCGTGTATTTGTTTTCTTTTTAAGAAAAAGGTTTTGGGGCGCCTGGGTGGCTCAGCCGGTTAAACATCCAGCTTAGGCTGAGGTCATGATCTCGCAGTTCAAGCGTTCGAGCCCTGTGTTGGGCTGTGTGTTTACAATCTAAGCCTGGAGCCTGCTGCATATTCTGTGTCTCTGCCCCTCTCTCCCTTTCTCTCTCTCTCTCTCTCTCTCTCTCTCTCTCTCTTTCTCTCTCTCTGCTCTTCCCCCACTCGCACTCGCTCGCTCTCTCAAAAATAAATAAACACTAAAAACATTTAAAATAAAAAAAGAGAAAGTTGAATTAAAATGTAGTTCCTGTTAATGAGAACTAGCTTTTATCTGAATTCTTAACGACTTGCCAGCCGCCTTCCTAGGCATTTACGTGCCTTACCACGCGGTTATCCCATGTGGTGGATGAGGTCACAGCAATTCGGAGCTTAAGAGTTAGTAAGATTAAGTGCTAGAAAGTGGCACTGCTGGGATTTAAAGCCAGGCTTTTCAGACTAGAAATCCATTCTCTGAGCTTATAGAACCTGTAGCTGTTTTGAAAAAAGAAACAAAAACTGCCTTTTCATCCTACTACCTAAAGAAAATGGACGTGGGCATTTGCTTTATTTCCACTTAGTCTGTTTTTAAAAAAAATTTTTTTTAATGTTTATTTATTTTTGAAGGAGAGGGAGCAAGACATAGAGTGTGAGCGGGGGGAGGGGCAGAGAGAGAGGGAGACACAGAATGTGAAGCAGGCTCCAGGTTCGGAGCCATCAGCACAGAGCCCGACGACATGGGGCTCAAACCCACCAACTGTGAGATCCGGACCTGAGTGGAAGTCGGGTGCTTAACCGACTCAGCTCCCCAGGTGCCCCACTCCACTTAGTCTGTTTTCCTAAGAATACACGTCTAATTAATTTCCTCTCCCCCCATGCCATTTTGTTATGATTAGGTTTCCATGCCATTAAATACCTCTTAAAAGCAACATTTTAAATGTCTCCGTAATATTCCATCATATGAACAGACCATAAATTATTTGACCCTTTTGTTATAATTGGACAGGTGGGTGGCTTAAGTGGTTATTCTTAAATCAGTGGTTTTCCATGGGGATTTTGCATCCCAGGGAACATTTGGCAATGTCTCAAGACAGTTGTGCTTGTTGTGACTGGTGGTGGGTAGGCGAGTGGGTGTGCTCTTGACCACTGAGCAGGTGGAGGCCAGGAATGCTGCTAAGCATCCCAGGATGCACAGGGCGGCTCAGCAGCAGAGACCCCAAGTGTCATTTGTGCTGTGCATGACTGGTCTTGGTCGTAGACATTCTTCGTGATGGCCATCCTGTCCATTAAACCAAGCACATTGGACTGACAGAGCTTCTGTGGTTTCTAGAAAGGGAATTGCTGAGTCAAAGATTACCCCCTCTGGGAGGGCCCTTGAAACACAGTGTCAAATTGCTGTGCAGAAATGCAGAAACACCATTCTTCCAACATGGGTACCCATGCCACGACAGTCCACCTAGCTTGGAAAATGATGATGTTGCAACCCTTCGCTAATTTGTAACAACAACAACAAAAATGCTCCCCTGTTGTTTTAATTTGCATTTTCTTTGATTAGTAAGGAGTTGAGTACTTTTCATATGCTTCTTAGTTCATATTTCTTTTCCTATGAATTAGCAGCTCGTGTCCTTAGTGCCCCCCCCTTTTTTTCCTACTCAAGTTTTAGGGGCTTTTAATTGGTGGGAAAGTGTTCCTTTTGAAACCTTTTTTTGGATTTCAAAGGCAACTCAGAACATAACGTGTTTGGCTCCTTATGCATAACTTATTAAATATTGTTTGGTAAGAACCATCTAATAGGATGATGATGGGTTTTCTGGAGATTTTCTCCTGTCAGATGTAGAGAAGTCTTTGGAAGTTGGCAATATTCTTTGAAGATGAAAACATCTTTGCCTGGGTGCAAACTAACCTCCTATTGAACTGGAGAGAAGGAGATGAAGGGGCCTGAAGTTTCAAGTGTGAATTGAAAACAGAACGAGGACATTTAAGCATGTTCTCAGAGTGACAGAGCCTGAGTCTCCGGCTCGGAAGAAAAGTTCTTGTAATTGTGGAGTAATTCCTCAATTAACGTCACTCTGTTCATCGCTCCATCAGAGTGGGCTGGAGGAGAGGAAGGTAAGCTGTGTCATTCCTCCCTCCAGGGGCGTTCAGAACAGCACATTTGGGAGAATTACACGGAACTCAGCTCTTTTCCGAGCCCAGGTGTCCAGAAGCATCCACCTTGTATCACTGGGGGCACCTGAGATTTTATAGATGGATATTGATGGACCCTTCTAATCATTACATTTATTATTTTTGTGTTTTTAAATTTTTTTTTAAAAATGTTTATTTGTTTTTTAGAGAAAGAGAGAGAGACAGAGCACGAGTGAGAGAGGGGCAGAGAGACAGGGAGACATAGAATCTGAAGCAGGCTCCAGGCTCTGAGCTGTCAGCCCAGAGCATGACGCGGGGCTTGAACTCACAGACCGTGAAATCATGACCTGAGTAGAAGTTGGATGCTTAGCCGACTGAGCCGCCCAGGTGCCCCTGGTTTTTTTTTGTTCGTTTGTTTTGTTTTGTTTTGTTTTGTTTTGTTTTGTTTTGTTTTGTTTTGTTTTGTTTTGTTATTTTAGAGAGATTGAGAACAGGGAAGGGTTGGAAGGGGAAAGAGAGAAAGAATCTTAAGCAGGCTTCGTACTGGGCTCAATCCCATGACCCTGAGATCATGACCTGCGTTGAAATCAAGAGTTGGACACACTCAGCCAACTGTGCCACCCAGGCTCCCCGTTACGCATTTATTTTAATGTACGCTAGAGAAAATATCTCTAATTAGCTCGTTGAGCCCATGTGTTCACGGATATCAGTGCTCAGGAGAAGGTAAAGTGGTATAATTAGGTAAAAAAACAAAAGTCATCTGGAGCAGTGCTCAGTACTCAGAACTGCCTGGCACGTATCAGGGCTCAACAGACATTTTTCGGATAAACAGAATATATTATTAAGTGGGTGATATGGGTAGTATGTAGGTGCTTTATAGTAAATACTGCAAAAGTTGTAAACGAATGGGAAGTTTGAAGAATAGTGTTACTAACATCCTTGACTTCACACAAGAACCCTGAGCCTCGCTCACGGACGGGAAAAAGTGGCCCAAGGTCACATGGTAAGACCCAGACTCTTGTGTCGATGCCAGTTTCTCTGTTTCGGAGACCCGTGCGATTTCAGCCACAGTAAAAGGTTGTTTCTCGCCATGTTAGCATGGAATTTTCTTCTTCGCTGTTGTAACCATAGAATCCACTTTCCCTGTCGTTTTTGGTCTGGGACATGACAGGTGGTGTGGTGTGCATTTTGCCAAGGGCACGCTTTCCAGGGGCAGTAAACATTGACCGTGTGCGCATCGCACACGGGGCGGAACTGAGCCCTTCACACGTTTCATCTCTCTGCTTTTCCTCCACATCTCTACCACGTAAGTGCTAGTCGTTTCCTCCCATTTCACAACTGGGAAAACCGAAGCCCAGAAAGATGACATCACACTTCTTGTGTCATCCGTTTGGCCCTTCTGCACGCACTGCCAGTGACATTTTCCTCGTCTTGGATTCTTAAGGAATTCATTTTTGTCTGTATGTATTTATAGCTCTTTCTCTGAAAGAGATGACATGTTTTATGGCGGGTTTGGGGTGGAGAGGAGAATGGGGTAGCCTCAGTCCCTCCAGGAGCCTCCCACTGTGTCTACCCCCAGTTGTGGTTTCTGAAGAAGAAACGAGTGAACTTTCTTCTTGTCTTTGAGGCTGAGTTAGGTGGCAAAGAACAGGGGCGTGGCTGGCTGTCTCTGGTCCTGAAAAATTACTTTTGGGGTGCCGCTCGAGGAAGCAACAGACAAAGCACAACAGTTAATTGTGTGGAGCCTGGAAATGGACATAACTGGGTCTGTGTCTCAGTCTGGTTTTTCCTAGTGATAGGACGTTAGGCCCATTTCTCTGCCTTTCTGAACTTACGTTTCCTGGGATTAATATACCTAGATCAGGCATGGTGATGAAATAAAACAATCTAGAAAGTACCTGCAGGCTTGGTGTTCATTCAAGAACCTCTTATCAAGCACCTACTCTGTGTGCTGTGTCCAGCACTCATGACTTGGTGGGGTGAGTCGATACAGCCCCTTGCCCGCATGGAGTTTACCACGTAGTAGAGAGGCGGACATCAAGCCGACACTTGCCCACTTTGGAGTTTTCAACTTCTGATCATTTCAGTTCATAACAAATGTAGGTTATTTAAGGAACTAGTCTGAGGAGCCTGTTTAGCCCGGGCAACTCCTTGCCTTTCTGAGCAAGATATGTTAAGCTGAGATCTGCAAGGTGAGTAGGAGAAGGCTCAGACACCAGGGAGAATGGTGGTGGTTGGGGGGGGGGGGTGGTTCCTGGAGGAGGGAATGACCAGGAAACAGACAAGAGGTTAGCCAAGTAGGGGGCCTGAAGGCAGGCCCGTGTGGCTGTAGCATGAGTGAGGGAGGAAAAGGGAAGAAATGAAGCCCTGTACCCCAGGCTAAAAATAGCTAGAGATTTTTAGCTAGAGAAATAGTCAGTGCCCTAGAGGTCAGGATAGGGTATTTGGACTTTTCTGGAGTGCAGTGGGAAGCCATCGGAACATTCACCATGAGCTGATCAACGTGTAGCCGGAAATGCTGGCTCCTGTGTGAAAAACAGATTGGAGGGGCTGTAGAAAGCAGGCGATTGAAAGGCTGTGTGACACCCAGTTGAGAAATGACAGTGACTCAGTCCAAGGTGGGGGCAGCGGCCATAGAAGAAGTAGATGGATTCAGGATAGGTTTTGGAGGTCATTGAGGACTGCATCACTGGCTACACTTCCCCCCCCCCCCCCCCCGCCATTGGAAGACGGTACTTCCTCAACCACTGATCCTGGGCTTGGCTTCATGACATGGTTTGGTGAGTGGAATATGAGCAGAACTGATTGTGATCTGAGAAGAAACCCTACGAGGACTTGGACGTGTGTCCCGAGCTCTTGTGTTCTCTTGATTTGCTGTGAGATCGTCAAGCCTGATTGCTGGTCGTGGTGGTGCTCCATCACCCTCGTTCTGGGATGAGGGGACGTGTGATATGGTCCTGCCCTTGCCCTGCATCTTGAGAAGGAGCCCAGCAGAGTCAGGCAGACCTCGTGTTGACTCCCTGTGGTCTCCAACCCCTAAGAGTTTGGAGTTGTTTGTTACTAGAGCAAAAACTGAACCTTACGAAGGTGGAACGGATGTGATCACGGGCAGGGATGTGATGTCAGGGTGAGGAACACAGTGGTGTCAAGGTTGATGCCTGTGTTTCTGGTATAGGCAGCTGGATGGATGGTGGAGCCATTTACTCGGAAGGTCAAGGGTTCCGTTTTGTTATTGGTAATCTGAGATAACCGTCAGGTGCCCAGGTAGAGATATCAAGTCTATAGATGGACAAACGTGTCTTGGGCTCACAAGAGGGTTTTGGGTTAAAGATAGACTTTTCTTTTCCTTTTTCTCGGTCAGCCTCTAAACAATGCTCAAAGGCACGGTAGTGGGTAAGATCATTTGGGCCAGTGTTTCTTGAACGTTGGTGTGTGCCCAAATCTCGTAACGATGCTTGCTGAGAAAGCAGGTGTCTTGGCCGCACCCATGGAGATTCCAGCTCATCAAGCATTGGCTAGGATCCGGGTTATTGAATTTTTAAGAAATCTCCCCAGGTGGTTCTCTGGTCAACGGTCTGTGGACCATACTTTGAGGAACACTGGACTGCGGAGAGGTACCTCGAATGCAAACACGAGGGTCTTGCGAATCTTCACCTGGCGTTCAGCCCAGCAACAACAATGTGCTCGATTTCCAAATTTAATCCTGCTCTTGACTGCTCCTTCACTCGGCTTCCACCTTCCCACCACCAGAACTCCTAAGCCTCCAAGGATTTCTCAAAGTAATCAGCTTTAAGAGAAGATGTTTGCATTCCTTTTTACTTATTTGTTTGTTTGTTTGTTTGTTTATTTATGGACAAAAGTCTACCATTAGATGACCTAATAAGCATTTTTAATTAGGCATTTAATTGTGTTTATTAATTTGTTTTATTTTTTTTTATATTTATTGAGAGAGAGAGAGAGAGCGTGTGCGTGTGTGCATGAGTCAGGGAGGGGCAGAGTGAGGGGGACAGAGGATTCAAAGCACAGAGCCCAATGTGGGGCTGGAACTCAGGCACCACAAGATCATGACCTGAATTGAAGTCAGATGCTTAACCGACTGAGTCACCCAAGTGCTCCCATCATGTTTATTCATTAAAAAAAATTTTTTAATGTTTATTTATTTTTGAGAGAGAGAGAGAGAGTGAGAGCAGGGGAGGGGCAGAGAGAGAGGGAGACACAGAAGCCAAACCAGGATTTGAGCTGTCAGCACAGAGCCTGATGCTGGGCTCAAACTCACAAATTGCAAGATCATGACCTGAGCCTAAGTCCGATGCTTAACCAACAGAGCCACCCAGGCGCCCTATGTGTATTCATTTAAGTGGTACCTTCGCTCAGCTGCTTGAGCCTGGGATCTGTGTAACCACAGTCTTGTAATTCCTGCCTTCCCAGTGGCTGTCACTCAGGTGTGTCACTGACCAAGGGATGGATAGACATACAGGAAGCAGTACCCATGGCACTCATGGTGCTTCCAGACTTGAGTTTGGTGCTCATGTCTCTGGTAATGCCAATTACATAATTTTCTGGAAATTGCAGGAAGGTGTGACTAAAATCTCCTGCCTCTCAGAAGGCAGACAGCAAAAATTCCTAAATGTATCCAGGACGCAATGGGATAACGGGCACCTGCCTCTTGTCATTTGTTGCCAAGAACGCAGATGATTTTTGATTAAAGTCTTCCGCCCAAAGTTGCAAACTGGTGACCAGGAAGGCTCTGGAGTTGTCTGGCAGATATGTTTGATTTGGGCTGCACCGTGGGTTTTTTTTTTTTTTTAATCAATTTTATCCCCAGCATTTAAAAACTGGGAAGCTGCATATAAAATGCAGATTTTTGGCTCTCTTGAAAAAATTCAGATCTGGCAGCACTGAGCGCATTTTCCCACATAGCAACCGTCAGTTGGAGGTGAGTAGCTGCCGTCCCATTTTAAGGGGGTCGGGTTCTCCCATTTGCCCCAAGCCCCACCACACCCTCCTGAGCCTGGTATTCTGGCTGAGGGCTGGTTGCCATTTGTCAGCTTTTCCAGGCCTCCTTGACTTGCTTCGGTTACCGGCATGGCGCCCACGGCTGCCACAACTAAGACCTCAAGCTATGCTATTCACATCATAGTCTGGAGGTGTGCCTGTGTTCTGTGCAACTGTACTCAGCAGCCCTGCGAATTCCCTTGGATCCGTGGTTCTAAACCTGGGATCCCTGAGCCCTTAGCATCTTTCGACGTGTCTCAGGGGCCTTGGAGGAGAAAAGGGAGGTCCTGAGGGTGGGACCTTATGAAGGACTTTACATTGCCTATCTCTGCTTGCAACAGAAAAGCTTCCTTTGGGTCTGTGATTGTGGAATGCCAAATAATATTTTCATTTTGAAAAAATAAAGTTTTGTGGCTAAGAAAATTTGGAAAAGGCGACTGCTCAAATTAGCTTTTCTATAAGGCGCCCAGTGCTGAGCTCTCTGGGGATAATGCCACTCAGCATGCCTGTAATTGGCGTTTGCAGCCCTCCAGTCACCAGATCCTTAGCCAGAATTTGTTTTAGGCAGTGTGATTTACATACAGTGAGCTGCACATAGCTTAGGTGAACAGTTTGGTGAGTTCTGACAGCTGCATTAACTCTTGTAACCAAGTCCCCAGTCGAGATGAGGAGCCCATCCCTCACCCTCAAAATTCCCTCATGCCCCTTCTCATTCAGCCCGCCCATCCCCTAGAGGAAACCACTATTCCGATTTGTCTCGCCATAGACTAGTTTTGTATGCTCCTGAGTATTGAGTAAATGGAATCATCACTTAATGCTGTCCTTTGTGTTAGCTCTTCTAGTGGGCCAACTAGTCAGAGGCCCACTGACTAGGTGTCAGAAGGTCTTTCTGCTGTTCCTGAGTTTTCTCCCCTTTCCTGAGATCCCTAGGGTGGATGTATTTACCTAAGCCTTTGGTTCTGAATCTTGGCTGCACAAAGAATCTCCTCGAGAGTATTTAAGATTGTAACGCCCCAATGTAAAAGAGAAAGAAATCAAACAGTGGTCGATTCTGGGGAAGGGAGGTGTGGATTGACTGAGGAGTGGTATGGAGGAACTTTCTGGGGCAATGTATCATATCTTGATAGAGACTGGGAATATGCATAGGAATAGGAAGTGTTAAATCCATAAAATAGCATGTGGCAGATTTGTGGGTTACCTTCTAAATAAATATTATCTCAAAAGATAAAAGCATAAACAGATATTGAACTTCAGTTAATGACATGTTAGGCATGCCAACATATTTAGGGGGAAATACTCTGATGTATGAAATTGACTCTGAAATTCATAAAAAGTAGTATGGAGTGACGGGTGGATAAAGGGATGGATGGATGGATGAATAAATATACAAGAAAGCAAGAATAGTAAAATGTTAAATGTAGAAATCAGGTTGTGGGTAATGAGGGTTCACTGTAAAAATCTTTCAACTGAAAAAAAAAATCTTTCAACCGTTGTGTATGCTTCAAATTTTTCATAAGAAAAATTTTGGGGAAAGTGCCAATGCCCAGGACCCTCTCCCAGATAAATGGATTTAATTGGTCTGGAATGGGGCCTGGTTGTCAGTACTTTGTAAAGCTCCCTGTGATGGAAAACCCTGACCCTTTTACCCAGGGTAGTAACATTTCTCTTTTATCATGTGCCTTTTATATGCCAGGACCTCTACGTACAAGATTTCATTTAATCCCTTGTAACAGCTCTGGGTGACCAGAGAGGGGTCATGTGTTCATCGTCACACAGCTGCTAAGTGGAAAAACCAGGTTTGGAAACACCATGCTCCATATCCTTGACGTGTGACCTTTCATGCAACCTTTCGCATGGGCCAGGCATGATGACAGCATGCAGAGTTTCACTGCTTCCCCATGCAATCGTCCTAGGAGGAGGTCATGATTATCCTCGCTGTGGAAAGGCAGAGGCTGAATTGCTCAAGCAGTCGTTCGTTTGGTTGGTAAAAAGAGACGTACCAGGCACTGTGACAGTCACCTGGCTCCTGTGTTCATAGAATTTACTGTCCAGTAGGAAGGGAGGCTCCAAAACGCATTCTGGGCCACACACCTTATGACAGTGGTGATGGGTGCTGCACAAGTCCAATTAGAGGGCACTGTGAGTTTATCTAAGAAGGACATTGGACCGAGCCTTGGACATGAAGAGGCCATAAGCAAAGCACCATAAGAGAATACTATTGAGCTGAAATCTGAAGAAATAGTTGGTCTTGGCAAGGGGGCGAGCACATTCCAGGTAGAGGGAACAGCATGTGCAAAAACTTGGAAGTGGGAAAGAGCAAGAAAGAGCAAGAAGCCAGGGTGGTTGAAGCAGATCAAGAATTGGACAGGGTGGTGCAAGTTGAGAGTAGGGTGGTCGCCTGTGGCCGGATCCTGCATGGCCTCATGCACCAAGTGGGTGACTTGGGACTTTAGCCCCAAGTCCTAGGGAAACAAGGAGGGGCTTTCAGGCCTGAGAAGAATGTGACCCATTTTGTTCCAGACTCCATAAGTGAGAAAATGGCCAAATGCAGATTGAGACTGGCACCTCTCTGTCCACAACCTAAGCGGTCACTCTAAGCTTGATGGGATTCCACACTTTTTTTTTATGTTTATTTATTTATTTTGGGAGAGAGAGAGAGGGAGGGAGAGAGAGAGATGAAGTGCATGCATACGCACGAGCCGGAAAGGGGCAGAGAGAGGGAGAGAGAATCTTAAGCAGGCTCCACCCTGTCAGCCCAGGGTCCAATGTGGGGCTCATTCTTACGAACAGTGAAATCATGACCTGAGCTGCGATCAAGAGTCAGACGCTTAAGCTGCTGAGCCACTCAGGCGCCCTGGGTTTCCAGACTTCAAACGCTGGTGTGTTTCTAAGAATTAGTTGTCTTGGCCGTACGCAAAGACCCGATCTGCTCTGACGGCAAGGAAAATTCTCTCTGTTCTAAGGCAGGGGGCATGAAAGCAACCTGTAAACACCGCTCATGACAACAAATAATAATCAGAAGTTACAATATCCATAATATTCTGTGCAGCAGGAATAATGAGTAGGTGTTGGATATGCAGGGCGCTGGCCACGCATTCTTTATGATTTCTGTTCCAGAGGTGTCCTGGGAGGACAGCGTGTTGGGCTGTGGTGGGAAATAAAGCAGGGAGGGGAGGACAGCATGGGGATACTTTGCATATTCTGAGCATTCTGCTTGATAAGTGCTCAGAAGTTGTCTGAGAAGGGGGACTGTGGATCTCTTCCTTAAGCCTGCCTCAAACGAGGTATAGGGAGGAGCCTACCTTTTGACAGTTCTGGAAGGAAACCTGGGGCCCAACTTGTCCATTTTAAGGAAACCCAGAGGAGCGATGTTACGCAGTCAAGGTTCAGCAGGAAGCCTGTGGTAATTCAGGAGCTGGAAACCGGGTTGCTTGATGGACGGGTCAGCATGTTAAGTATCTCCAAAGTCAGGGCCAAAGACATGGTCAACAGCGAGGCTGGAGGGTTGGACTGGCCGAGTTGCTGCTTTTGGGGAAGGGTCCTAAGGTGAGGATTTTGGTCTTCTTCTCAGAGCTCCGGGAAGCCACTGGAAGACTTGAAGTAGTGGACTGACTTGACCAGATTTACATTTTATGGAGAGATCGCTAGATGCTTGGTCTAGAGCAGATTGGCAGATTCATTCAGGTGGCAGATGATGGTGATTGAGCCTAGTGTGGGGTGGGGGAGGTGTTGACTGGGGATAGATTCAAGAAATATACAGGAGATACAATTGGACACGACTCTTTTGATGGTTCATGGATGAGGGTGGGAGAGAGGTGTTGAGGATGCTTCCTAGATCTCTAGGTTGGGCCGTTGAGACCAATGGAAGTACCGTTCCTGAGGCAAAGGTGACTAGTTTGTGGAGTTGGTGGGCAAAGGGTGGCTTGCTCGCTTGATCTGAGGCACTGAATCCGGGACGCTTGTGAGACAGCCAGTCACAGATGCCACGTCAGCTGTTGGATAAATGAATCTGGAGTTCAGAAGAGAGATCAGTGCTGGAGATTTAAATTTGGGAGTTTTGGAAGGGCTGCAGGACAGATGAGATCAGCTGCTAAGGAAGCATCGAGGGAGAGGAGGCTGGGAGTGTGGGCGAAGGACAGCCAGCGCTTATGAAGCACCTACTGTGCACCAGGCCCTCTTGCACCATGCTAGCACCCTGGGGGGGGGGCATGCCTGTCGTGCCAGTGAGGAAAATGAGGCTCAGGGAAGTTAAGTCATTTTCCCAAGGGCACACAGCTCGTAAGTGGTGGCAGAGGTGGAATTGAAATCCCGCTCTTTCCCTCTCCTAGAAAGAAAGCTCTTCCTGCTCAGTGGATCTCAGAGATGCCATTCATAAGGGTCCTGGGACTGACTGTTGCAGGACAGATATGATACTTTCTCATCCCTGTGTCCATCACTCGGGCCAGCGGGACCTCTTGATTGGCCTGGCCTGGGACATGTGCCAACCCCTGAGACTAGACACAGACCACATGGCTGGAGAGTGGGGGAGGGGAGGAGCTGTTACCAGAAGAAGGGGGAGAGGATGCTGGCAGGGACAAACAGCAGGTGCTCAATGCAGGCAGACACTTGGCCTCTTGGGCACCAGCATTCCAGGGACCGCAGCCTGTTTGGAAAAGCATTGCTGCCACATGGTGGCTCTTGGGTGACCTCGGCTTATGAGCAGGGGAAGGTCTGAAGCAGTGGGAGGCTCTTATTTCAGAGAGCTGAGCACAGAATGCTGGAGTCCTTTTAGATTGTAAAGTCACCCACAAAGGCATATGTCTCCCTGCAACTCAGGATGCAGATGGGCAGTGAAGCCACACACACACACACACACACACACACACACACACACAGACGCTCTGAGAGACTGATTTCAGACGAGCTTTTATTAGCTAGCATATCATCTGTGTGAAGAAGAGACTCACATTTGAGCATTTGCATCATTGGAAGGAAAGGAAAATAAACCTGCCAGACTCTTTCCTTCCTCCCCCAAAGGAAGGGACGAGAGTGACCTCAGCAGCCTGGTGGGTGTGTCTGGTCTGAGCACCTGTCCTCTGGCTTGTTTTCTCAGCCTAGAATGGGAAAGGTCAAACCACAAGCCATCAGCAGTGACAGAGAGTCTGGTGCGGGTGGGGGTGGGGGGAGGAGAAAGTTCTCGCTCCCTGTTACCTATCAACATCACAGTCAGCCCGTGACACTGGGTCAATATTTATCGAGCACTTTCTCTGTCTTTCCAACTTGTGGCTGAGGGCAGAGACGATGCCAGTGAAGCATGACTCAGAGTTCTGTCCTCAAGGACTTTGCAAGTCACTAGGGGACTTGATTCATTCGTTCGTTCATTCATTCATTTATTCATTCATCATTTTTATCTGTCTTGTCCATTATTGTATTGCCAGCACCTTGCACATTGCCTGGTTTGTGAGAGCTGTTCCGTGAATACTTGTGGGGTGCCCACAGGAGGGAAGAAATGAGGAAATGAGTGGTAGGAGACCCTTGGTGAAGGGATCAAGAACCTGCCTTCATTAGGGGGACGTAGGCACCCATCACCACATCTGAGGCACCTCCACTGGCCGCTCTCTGATCTTTGGGACTCACCCCTCCCTGGCTTTTCACGCTCCACTTTCTCCTCTGCTTCCCTTCCTTCCACCACCCAGCCCACACAGCTCGGGCTGCCCTTCTCCCACCTGTCCCAATCTGCAGATGTCTTTAGCTCTCTTTTTCTCACCTTCCATGCCTTCTGCACACCTGCTGTCTCAGGATCCTGTCCACACCACTGAGCACTACCGGGCTTCATTCTGCCATTCAATCAACGGGGACCCACGGGGAACTGTTCATGGGCCAGGCCCTTCCAGATGCCGGAGGGAATGTGATGAACAGCACAGATCCAGGTCTTGCCCTTGGAGAATGTCTGTCTTCCACCCTGCAGTCCCTCTTGAGTTCTAGACTCCTGCAGCCAGATGTATTCTTGATTAGACGTCCAAAGGGAAATTCATCCTCTTTGCTACAGACCAGCCCATCCTCCTGCGTGAGGGATCTCAGCAGGTGGCTCTTCCCACTGCCTGGTTCTCCAAACCAGAGAAGGGAGGCTCACCCTAGACTCTGCCCTCTTCCCGTACCCCCTGCCCCCAACAGGTCTCCAGTCCAGTGTGTCCCACATCTGGCATATCTCTTGTTTTCCACCTGCCCAGCAGAAGTGCTCTGTAGCTCTGGCCTGTATGTACTGCTGTGGCCACCATATGGGTCTCCCTGTCTTTGTTCTTGCCTCCTTCCAATTTATATCCCCCCTGCTGCCAGAGGGATCTATCCCAATAACATCACACGTCTTCATGGCTCAAAACTTTGAAAGCCTTACATTGCCTTAGGGTGAGAGCCCAAGCTTTTAAATATGGCACTAGGGCCCATCATCTTGACTCGCCCCTCTCTGGATGCTTCCCCACTCTCAGCTCTTCCCCACTCACACTGATCTACCCACCGAAACTCCACCCCTTTGCTCATGCATATCTTCTCTGTAGCTGTTTCTTAGGCCCCTGCAGAGACCTGGCCTCTCCTTCCTTCAAACGCCACTGGTGCCCTGCAGCCTACCTATCTGTAATTCTTATTACACGGGATTATTTACCCATCTTTTAAATATTTTTAAGTTTATTTATTTACTTAGCGAGCGAGCGAGAGAGCACACAAGTTGGGGAGGAGCAGAGAACGAGGGAGACAGAGAATCTCAAGCAGGTTCTGAGCTGTCCGCTCAGAGGCCACCGCGGGGCTTGAACTCATGAACCATGAGGTCCCGGTCTGAGCTGAAGTCGGAAGCCTAACCACTGAGCCACCCAGGTGCCCCTAAACGTCTTTCTTTTTAAATCCCACAATGGAAAGAGCAGGGTCTTAGTCTCCTCAGTGCCTTGCACTTGTAGGTGACTGTCCCAGACACTTTTGGTAACTGCTTTCCTCTTTCCTGCTGGCTTCTTACCTGCAGGTACCTGGGACTCTGCCTGAGCAGTCTCGACGGCCACAGGAGCAGGCCTGGGATGTGAGAGGGGCCGGCTGGAGGTTAGGGCTGTAGGGAACATTGGTGGGTAAATAATAATTTAAAATATATGTTAAATTAGGATTGGCATTGGAGGATTAATAGCCCAGCTTCCTTCCTCCTTGGGTGCAACAACCGTGAGATGGTTTTCCCGCCCTCTCCGAGAGGTCCCCGTTGTGATGTGCCCCAGTTATATCTGTGGTAACCTGCTCGTTAACACACCCTTCCCCCGTATCATGTCCTCACTCCTCTGCTGCGACTTCCTGGGATCAGTGAAATAAGCCACTGTACCCGAAATTTTTGTCTCAATAACGCCTGCTTCTGTGGAACCCCGTATGAAATGTTTGATGACTGACCACACAAATGTCATACAATGACTATAAAGTATCCATAAAACAGTAAGTGAGAGGCCCGAGACAGCTTTTAAGCAACCATCAACAGTTGCAAAGCTTTCAAAGTCAGAGGAGAAGGATGGGGAGGAGGATGGGGAGGATGGGGAGTGATGAAAGCTAACACTGAATGGGCATCGAGTATGTCCCAGGCTCTATTCTAAGGTTGTGTGTCCGTGTGTATTTTTTTCCTCATTTAACTGTCACAACAAGTCCTGGGAGGTGCTGTTGTAACCGCACTTTACACGCGGGGAAGTAAGCTGGGGCACAGAAGGGCTGAACGTAAGACTTCCCAGCTGTAGGTGAAGGAGCTGGGAGTCTGCTCCAAACGGTCTGGTCTCCAGCTGGATTCTAAGCTGCTGTGCCTTGACAAAGCGATGGGATTTGTTCTGGGTCTGGAATGGCTGGAAGGGATTGGGGGGACGGCTAGGAAGGCAGGTCAGCAGGAGCAGAGCAAAGAGTGTGCACAGCTTTGCTCAAGGTCTCACGCCTTGAGCGAGTCTTTATTTGCAGGAAGGTCTGCGTTTTGCAGCTATCTCCTTTCGTCTTCCGTTTTCCCTACCCCCCTCACAGTGTTTTTAGCACTGGAGGGTGTGGGGACGTCTGAAGGGCCAAAACCTGGAATCAGAAGCCTCTGAGGAGACTGGCTGCAGACCCAGCTTTATGCATTTGTAGTCAGAGTCTTGCAAGAGTCTCAAATGCACACGGGAACTGAGATCCAAAATCACAAGATCCCCGAGCGTCATATCCAAGGTCACAAACTGAAATGCCTCTAAAGGCCAGGCAGTCTGGGCAAACAGTGGAACGCCCTGATGTAAGATGGTAAATGCCAGGGCGCCTGGGTGGCTCAGTTGGTTAAGTGTCCGACTCTTGATTTTGGCTCAGGTCATGATGTCACAGTTCGTGGGATCGAGCCCTGCATTGGGCTCTGTGCTGACAGTGCAGAGCCTGCTTGGGCTTCTCTCTGTCTGTCTGTCTGTCTGTCTGTCTGTCTGTCTCTCTGTCTCTGCCCCTCCCCTACTCATGCGCTCACCCTCTCTCTCTCTCAAAATAAATAAGTAAACTTAAAAAAATAAGATGGTCACTGCAGCCTGTATCTTGCCTGGAGAAGCCAGGCAACACCCAGCTGCAGCCTATCATTGCCTGCTGGAAATGCTAAATATTGACAATAAATTAATTTAAGAAAACAGTTTTCAGGCTGACATTGAGGAGGTCAGACAAAATGTGTTGGTGGGTTAGGTTTGGCTCACAAGCCCCCATGTCTAGACTTCCTACTGTAGACAATAGAATACTGTACTCAGATCCACAGAATCCTGGGTGTAGAGAATCTTAGCTTCAGAATTGTTAGTGTTATAGATGCTCGGACTTAAAACTCTTCCGGATGTTTGGCACATTAGAATAACAGATGTAGAATTTTAGCTGAGACCTCGGGTATATAGAATCGTAACCAGAAAATCAGAATCGTTAACCTGATAGAGTTTTCTGAGTCCGAATCTTTATTGTTTAACTTAAAATCTCACAATCGAGTATCACTCGAATCAGATGCATCTGGCCGTTAATGTATTTAAAGTTAGTAAAGATGTTTAGCTGAAAAAGTATAGTTGCTAAATCTCTGCCTGAATGAATCTCCCTCCCCACCCCCCGATATTCTTGTTCATGTCTTCCAAAAATTTTTTACTGAACATCTGATAGAGGTATCAGTGAACTGAGAGAGACAAGGTGCTGCTGTAATGTAGCTTAAATTCTTGTGCAGGTAGGCAGGCAGTAAACACATACACAAGATGATTTTAGGTGGTGATGATTTTTTTTTTAAGTGTATTTTCTTTATTTATTTTAAGAGAAAACCCGAGCAGGGGAGGGGCAGAGAGAGAGAGAGAGAGAGAGAGAGAGATGGAGAGAGAGAATCCCAAGTAGGTCCTGCACAGTCAGCCCAGAGGCTGGATGCAAGGCTCAATCTCACAAATGGTGAGATCATGACTTGAACTGAAATCAAGAGTCAGATGCTTAATCAGCTGAGCCACCCAGGCGCCCAACAGTGATAGTTTCTAAGGAGAAGTGAAACAGAATAATATTACAGAAAAGGAGCTGGTGGGATGAAAACATTGGGGTTCAGGTGGCCCTCTCTGACAAGGTGACCTTTGAGAGGAGACTCGAATGATGAGGAGTCAGCCATGGGAAGATTAGGGGAAAGAGAGTTCTGGGTAGGCAGAACAGCATGTGCAAAGGCCCTGGGGTAGGGACAAGTTTGTGTGATTGAGGTGTAGGAGAATACTAGTGTGGTCATAGCACGGTGAGTGGGTGGGAAAATGGGGGGAGGTGAGTCCAGATTGCTGGGCAGGAGTGCAGCCTCTTTTCAAGTCAAATAAACAAACTTCCAGCACACTTGTGTTGAACCCCCTGTGTACTCTACGTCACACGTAAGTGCCTGCTAGGGGGTTTTGCATACAGAATTCAGGTCACAGAGAATGAGGTGGGGGTTAGCCCCGCTCTGGGCCACAGTGTCGTGCAAGGGTCCGCAGTCAATTTTGCTCAGTGCTCTTGTAAGCATCCTCCTCTGTACTTAAACCACTTGCCGTCATCACTGCTTTGTGATATCCCCTCCTCCCTGGTCCTGCAGGGCTGGGGTCCTGTGTCTCTATCAGCAACGGCCAGACAGGGAGGAGAGGCAACTTTCAGAAGGGTGTGTGAGAGCTGTCACAGCCTCTGTGCCTGCTATCTCCATGGTACCCAGGCAGGGGGACAATCTAATTAGGCTATTTTCAGCATCCCAGAGGGAGGGGGGAGTGGAGGGAGACAGGGAGAAGGGGACCTGCCTTTCCTGCTGCCTGTCTCTCCCTCCCTCCCTCTCTGAAGTTCTTATTGATTAAGGAGTCAGGGGCCAGGGAGGCAGGACCTTTGCATGCTCTGTGCTGGGATCAGAGGAGGCTTTCTGACAACGTGGTGGGCCTTGTAAGTCACATCAGGGACCCCAGGGCTGGCAGGCTCCCAAGCCCCCATTACTAATGAGCTCTGAAGCTTAGAGCATTGTCCAGAAACATGTCCCCTGCGGGCTATTTGTCCTGTGCTGGGGCCAGCTGCCACCAGCTTCCTCTGGGATGATGGGCCCAGGGATAAGGAGGCTGGCAACCCTGTGTTTCTTAGCCCGGGGCTTGTGTTGGCCTTCAAGGCTTTTGCCTGTGATATTCAGAGCCTTGGAAGGGAGCCGGGCTTTCATCTGCCTGGAACACGTGGCCAGAGGCTTCTGGAGGTGACTCATGGGCTGTAGACTCAATGGAAACCTACCGGACTCTTAAGTTCTGAGTGGCCAGGGATCACAGCCAGTTTGGTCCCCCATGCCCTGACGTCTAGCACTTACAGGCGCTAAACATTTATTCATCAAGTGTCCTTCTACGGACCTGTAAGAAGGCGGGCTCTGTACGGTTTTTCTTTAAACCACAACACACCCCTTTTCACGTCTGCGCATTTGCTCCTGCTTTGTTCAAACTTTGCCCAGGTCTACTGGATCTGGATGTTAATACGGTCAAATCAGGTTGCAAAATAAAGCCATTACTCTGTGTAGGAAACTGTGCCAGATGGGCCCCGTGCGTCGTCTTATTTAACCCTCAGAACGACTCAGCAAAGTAGGTATTTTTATTAGCCCCATTGCACAGATGAGAACACGGAGCCACAGAGCAGGTAAAGGAAGATGCCCAAGACAACACAGCTGGTGTCAGGTTTGGGATTGAAACCCAGGTTTGCTTGACTCCAGAGCCAGCTTTCCAAGGCAATACATTTAAATGGGATTCACGGTTTCAGGACTCAAAGGTGTCTTTAAAAGGTTCATATGAGTTGTGAGTCTCAAAGAAGGGGCATCTCCTGAAATTATTTGATCCTTTCTTTTTTGTTTTGTTTTTTTTTTGTTTTCTGGGCACACTTGTTAACGTCTTCTGACAGCATTTTGGGAAGGGCTGCTAGGAGGTAATTAAACAGAGCAAGTGATAATGTCCTTAATTAATCCAATTCACTCTCTTTCATTTGTGCTTATTTCCTTATATTGGCAATAGCTCCAACAGGAGGTCTTTAACAGTCAAACCCCTGGTTATTCCGTCTGACTCCAGAAAGAGCATGAACACCAGAGGGGGCGCTTTCAGAGAGAGGCTCATCTTGGGTTACTGCTTTGCACCAATCGGAGAGGGGATGCTGTCTGTCACAGCAGAGGGCGGCGCATGAATTCTGAGCCGGGGTTAAGGCTGTTACACAGCCACACACACACACTTTGACACACTCACACGTGTGCCCTGATGAATTGGAGCTGACCTTGGGACTTTGTCCTTTTGTTTAAAGTACTACAGAGTCACAGGACTTCAAAGACATCCTTCTGATATATTGCTGGATTCCCTTTTACCCATTATTTACTTATTTGCTCTGTGGCACTGCCTCGATGGTGGGGTCTCACTAGTATGCCTTCTACTTCTCCCTTTCAGTGTCTAGCAGGGGGCTGGCTATGCAGAAAGGCTCAACAAATGACTGGTTGGTCGATCTTCATTCAGCGTTGCTGTTAGCGTCGTCAAAGCTCCCCCTGGTTGATTGTCTTCTGTGAGTGGACGTTGGGCTTTACGCTTCATAGTCCAGAGTCAATATATTGCAGCCCATCGGCCAAATTCAGCTGGCTGCTTGGTTTTTGTCAAGTAAATTGTTAGTGGAACAACAGCCACACCTCGTCATGTAGGTATTGTCTGGGGCTGCTTTTGTGCTGCAATGGCCGAGGTGAATAGTTTAGGCAAAGCCCTTTGCAGAAAATGTTTGCTGATCCCTGCTTCGTACAACACACGCAGTCTCTTTTAATTCTTGTAACAACCTTGAAAGCAATGTTCCCATCTCACAGAGAAGGAGATCGAGGTTCAAGAAGGTTAAACAGGGGCACCTGGGTGGATCCGTCAGTTAAGTGTCTGACCTGGGCTCAGGTCGTGATCTCACGGTTCGTGAGTTCAAGCCCTGCGTTGGGCTCTGTGCCGACAGCTCAGAGCCTGGAGCTTCTTTCAGATTCTGTGTCTCCCGCTTTCTCTCCTCCTCCCCCGCTCACACTCTGTCTCTGTCTGTCTCTCTCAAAAATAAATAAACATTAAGGGGCGCCTGGGTGGCGCAGTCGGTTAAGCGTCCGACTTCAGCCAGGTCACGATCTCGCGGTCCGTGAGTTCGAGCCCCGCGTCAGGCTCTGGGCTGATGGCTCAGAGCCTGGAGCCTGTTTCCGATTCTGTGTCTCCCTCTCTCTCTGCCCCTCCCCCGTTCGTGCTCTGTCTCTCTCTGTCCCAAAAATAAATAAACGTTGAAAGAAATTAAAAAAATAAATAAATAAATAAATAAACATTAAAAAAAGTAGAAAAAAAGAAGGTTAAACCATTCGCGCAGATGTTAAGTGGTAGACCCAGAGTTTGGGCTGAGGTCTGTGCCTCCAAAGCCAACTCTCTGTACTTTGCCCTGTGTCCCCTGTTCCTCAGCAGCACAGAAAACTGAGAACAGCCTGAATAGTTTGGAACTAGGTTTTCAGAGCATCTGGGGTTGGTGCTATTGGTGGTGGAGGGGGCAGTGCCTACCTAAAATCACCTGAGAAGGCAGGCGGGATGCCTGGGTAATTGGAGCTGGAGGGGACTGTTACCCTCTGCTTAGATACACAGATTCCCTCCTGGAGATCAAAGGTGTCGGGAGCCGCGGATTCATCAACACTTTTGAAGTCTGGTGCCAATTTCGCAAAGACAAATGAATTTCCTTAGCCTCCCAGCCCCTGATGGCTTCAACACATCCAGTGCTTTCCTCTAAAAAAGTCTTGCAGTATTTCTGCACGCCATGGATTCCTAGAGCTGGCCGAGTCTTTGGTGACTTAGAGTAAAGCCCAGTCCACAGGTGTTAGGTCTGGCTGGTTGGCTGTGCATGGGTGGCGGTGAGGGCAGAGAAATTCTGTGTCTCTGGAAAGAATACTCAGACGAATTAATCTCCCGGTCGTCGGTGGAGTTTTTATCACTTACATTTTCATTAGGCAAGCCTAACAACCTGACCCAAATGCAGCGCATCTCATTTCGTTCATTGACTTCATTTGGACCTATGGTTATCTTGATGTTAAGGTGCTAAAAATGCATGACATCATGTGTCAAGGGAACAGACTTTGTGGAAAGCGTGAAGTGACAGGAGTCAAGACCATCTTGCAAAGGCAGGGGCATGTTGGTTTGGTACTTTCTAGGCACTTTTCAGGGACATTGCAAAACACAATCCCCAAGAGAGGCGGTTTTGACCTAGTGAGCTTTTTGTGGTATTAGGAATTTGAAAGTGCTCACCTGTGTGCTGGGGGGGCCACAGAAACCTTTGCTTTTCTGGAGGGATGAGATTTGGGATTCTGTGCAAGGCACTTTGCTGTACATTATCTTCACACGGTAGCTACATAAAAAGCCTTCCATGGTGTAATCATTATCCCCATTTTGTTAAAGCAAAAAAAAAAAAAAAAAAAGAAGAAAAAAGAAAAGAAAACTAAAACTCAAATCTATTAAGCAAGTTGTTGAAAGTCTCACAGTTCCTGGCTAAGCAGGGATTCCCATTTAGATCTGTCTTATTGAAAGTCCTTTTTCTTTGAAAATAATGGTATCATCATCATCAACAATAACCATGAATAGTTGATGGCATTGAGTGCCAGCTACGTGTCAGGCCCGTGGTAAGCGCTGCCCGTGAATTACCTCATTTAATCCTCATGATAACCTCACGAGGCAGGTCTTACATTATCCTCTTGTTACAAATTCGAGAAAGTGAGATTCGGGGCAGTTAAGTAACTGTCTCAAGTCTCCCCAGCTTGCAAGTACCAGAGACAGCGCTTGAGTGCATCTTGCCTGATGCCATTGCTGGAGGAACAGGAGTTCTAATGCCTTCTATTCAAGTCACACCCATTCATGTGCTCATCCAGGGACACCCCTGCTTAGGGGTCATCTTATCCCAATCTCATCCAACAGTGAATCCACTGGGATTTCAGGAAACTCCCTCATGTCCCTCTTCCCCTCTCAATGGAGATTTTTGGCTACTTAAAGGTGAAAGGTCTAGACTCAGCCTTCTTCCATATACCACCCAACACCATTCACTCGCCCCAATCCTATGTTGTCCCCCACTGAGCGGCTAGCTCAGAGCCCCAGCCCTCTGCTGGACAGAAGGAGCCACAGCTAGATACGTAGCCCACCCTTTATGCCCTTAGTGGAAACATTCACCGTCCGCAGACATCACCATGGGGACGGTTATTGAGCCACTGCTGGCCTGGCTTCCCCTGATCATGCATGCCCTACACCCAAAGCCTTGGCCCCAATCTCGCAAGAGGGGTCTGCTCTTTGAATTTAGTCTCTTGTCTGTTGGCTCCGCCCCTGGGGAAAGCCATTGGCACTGGTCAGTTAAGACCAGATTCTCTGCGTTTCTTGTTTCCTTCCTCGTCTCTCCTCTCTGATTCTCCATCCACCTACCCTACCGCCTAGCATTTTCCTGGCACCCACATCTTGTACCTCGTGGGTCATTTGTTACAAGCTATGCTTTTGAGCAAGGCAGGGGAAGAGGAGAGGGTTCCATGGGGATGCAGGCAGTGCTCAGCATAGCAGAGAGAAGAGTCACAGGCAGGACATGCGGAGACATCTCAATTTTCTCTCTGCCTCCATCACCGTCATTTCCAGCCCAGGAGAGGCAGTGCAGCTGGTATTTCCAAAATAGAAATCTGCTTCAAATCCCTTACTGATTCCCAGCCACCTATCAGCTTTGGTTATACAATTTTAATGTGCATGAACATCACCTTGTGAGTTTGTAACGATGCAGAGTCCCAGCTCTCAGAGGTCCTGATTCAGTAGAGGTGGGTTGTCTGTATTTGGAAGAGCCTCTGGGGAATTCTATGCAGATAGTCCAGGAACTGAACAGTGGAAAGCTTTGACCTACAGCCCAGACTCCTTCGTATGTGTCTTAGTCTGCTTGGGCTACACTTACAAAATGCTCTAGACAATAGGCTCCAACAGCGTAAATTTATGGTCTCCCAGGTTTGGAGGCTGGACACCCAAGATCAAGGGTCTAGCTGACTCAGATCTCTCTGCCTGGTTTGCAGATGGTACCTTCTTGCTGTGTTTTCTCATGGCCTTTCCTTGGTGTGTGTGCAAGGAGAGGGGGAGAGAGAGAGAGAGAGAACTGGCATCTTATAAAGACATGAACTGTATTGGATTAAGGCCCCATCCTGATGTCCTGACTTAACTTTAATTACTTCCTTTAAAGGCCCCATTTCCAAATACAGTCACACTAGTAGGTTAGGGCTTCAAAATAGGAGGCTTTTTGGGGGGGCGAGTAGGGGGACACAAACATTCTGTCCATAATAGTATTGCACTCAGGGTAGGGGGACACAAACACTCAGTCCGTTATAGTATTGCACTCAAGACTCTTTGAGACCTGACCCTCCACATCCTTTGTGTCTCCACTGCCCCTTCTGCTTGGCATTGTCCGGTCCAAATGTACCAAACTACACTAGGCCTGTGATATTTTGGAGGGATGGGTTCCCAGACCTTTGCAGCTCTAAGCATCAAGGCATTCAGAGTGAATGTGATGCTCGCTCTTCTTTGGAGGAATGATACACAAGGGCACAAAGTCTTGATTTCATTCTTGACTGCAGGCCTCTTGACAGCTCCCCACCCCTGCGCTTCCGTGGGGATTGGTGCTGGAGCAAGAAGCCCAGACGTTCGAATCCCCGTCTTGGTTCTCCTGAATCTGGAAGAGCTGGATGTGCTGAACTTGTTCGTGCAGTCTCATGGACCAAGAGGGGGTGTTCCTGTCTTCCCCATGACCGGATGCCTGTGTGCTGGGTTCTCCTCTGGAGCAGGGGTGAATCAACCCGGGGTTACCCTGCCTTTCTTCCTTCTCCCCCAGGGGAATTGAGCAGTATCTGGAGACACTGCTGATCATCACCCACGGGGGAGGGCGGTGGCTCTCGGCATGTAGTGAGTGCAAGCCAGGGCTGCAATACACAGGACCCTCTTCCCTCCACACACGCAGAGCAAACAATTACCCAGTCTACATGATGGCAATGGGGTTGGGAAACTCAGCTCTAGAGGTCCTGCTGAGGGTATGTTGGCAGAGGGCGTGTGTGTAGAACAGTCTTCCACGTATGGAGGCAAGAAGTGACACAGGAGGGGGGCTTCACATCTGATATTTACCAGCTTGCTCATCATGCCCGCTAGCAAAATGTGTCTCAGTCAATGTAGCTACTGCCAGATGTTCAGATGAGCAACTCCTCTGCCCAGGGGACACTGGAAGACTGGGAGCTGGGATACGGGAGAAGGGGACAGAGAAGTGACCCACTCTCTGGGTGGAGGGGGCATGGGCGGGGGTGGGGGGGGGAGGGAGAAGGTGCACCAGTCTCCTGTGACTGCAGCACCACGATCACCATACACGGCCTGGCTGTAACACACTACAAACCAGTTTTCCTAAAGCTTGGGAGGCCAGAGGTCTGAAATCAAGGTGTTGGTAGCGCCACACTGTCTCCAGAGTCTCGAGGGAGGGTTCTTCCTTGCATCATCCAGCTTCTGGTGGCTCTGGGTGTTCCTTGGCTTGTGGCTGGTGGCCGGTGGCCAACCTCATCCCTGTCTTCACGTGACCTCTTCTCTGTGTTGCAAATCTCCTCCTGCCTTTTCTCTTATAAGGACACCTCTCCCTGGATTTAGGGCCCACCTGGGTAATCCAGGATGATCTCATCTTGAGATCCTTAATTGGATTACATCTGCAAAGAGCATTTTGCTAAATAAGGGCACGTTCACGGTTCTGGGGATTAGGAGTTGGACAGTCCTTTTGCGGGGGAGGGCAGCTGTTATCTAACTCACCCCAGAATGGGATAAACCACGGAGATGGAAGAGGATAAAGACACTTCATGGAATATGATTTACCACCTAAAAATTCAGGGCAAGAGGCTGACGAAGGAGACAGAAGCATTAACAGGGCCCCCACCATGTGCCAGCAACCGGGCCAAAGCGTTCCATTCCTCAGACCCGTTAATCCTCACGGATACTTGGTGGATTGGTTATCTCCATCTTCAGGATGGAAATAGAAGCTCGGAGAAGGCAAACAAGGAGCTCAAGCACCTACAGAAATTGAACACAGGTCTGCTGTTTCCAGAGCCGGTGCTCTTTCTAGGATAAAGGAAGCATTTGCAGCCTCTTACTAGCAGCTGCGGGGAGAGGCCAACTCCAGAACATCTATTTTGCAACAGAGAAGCTGTCACTGCTCGTCCTAGGCCTCCCCCAGCTTGGCGTTCACCTGCTTCCTTTGGCAGCCGGGACCCAGGTGCTGGACAGCCCAGCTGGCCCGGAGCCTCCTGAGGCTGGGGGACGGCGGCAGATTCTGGCCGGTTCAGAGGCAACGCCCCTTTTGGCGCCCTTGCCCACTTGGCACGGCAGAGGAGCCAGTCCCATAGATAAATATTAGTGGGTTTGGATTCTCTATTCCCACTGGTGCTGGGATCAGAGCAACCCAGGCTGGATTTTCTGAGAGAGGCTGGGCAGAGTGAGAGAAAGAGGAGGTTGCAGGGGGACAGACCTGGGTTCAAATCTCATTTTTCCCACTAATGGGCTGTGTGACCAGAGGCGAGTTATTTCAGCCCTCTGAGCCTCCACTTCCTCGACATTAGACTAAGGGTGATAGGGCGCCTGGGTGGCTCAGTCGGTTAAGACTAAGGGTGATAATCACCACCTTCGCCGGACACGCACATCATACATCTTGAATGGTGCCCACTGCATAACAGACTCTCGAAGTTCCTAGGTTGGCTGAATCTGCAGATTCCTGAGATGCTTCCCTACACCAGGTTAGCCTCACTCCGTAGGGCCTGGTCACTGCTGAACTCTGCAGTTGTAAAGCTGGGATCTCACTGTCGGGTACCTTCTGTCAAATGCAAATGTGTCCATCAATGCTAATGAACGGGGCAGATCAAAAGAGGTTGTTAAAACTCTGCCTTTTGTTCCTTATAAAGGGAAACGTAAACTTCCAACACGGAGCTTGCAGCCCAGAAATTCCACTCCTGTGTATCTACCCAAGAGAACTGAAAATTACATCCACACAAAGGAATCTACACTAATATTCATAGAAGCTTTATTCAGATTAGCCCGAAACTGGAGACAACCCAATTGCCCAATAAACAAACTGTGGTACATCCACACAATGGAATAATTCTCAGCAATAAAAAAGAATGAATATGGATACATGCAAAAAAAAAAAAAAAAAAAAAAAAACCCACGCTTGAATCTCAAAAGCATTCTGGGGGGTGAAAGAAGCCAGGTACATACTGTATGAATCTATTCATGAGATTCAAAAAAAGGTAAAACTATAGCGATAGAAAGCAGACCAGGGGTTGCCTGGGGTTGGGATAGAGTAATTGACTTCAAACAGACCTTCCTGAGGTGATGAAAATGTCCTCTCTCCATTGTCATGGGCGTTACCTGACTAATAACGCCACAACTGATCGAATTGTACACTTAAGACGGGTGTATTTTATTATGTGTCAATTATACCTCAATAGCGTTTATTTTATTTTTTTTTCAACGTTTATTTATTTTTGGGACAGAGAGAGACAGAGCATGAACGGGGGAGGGGCAGAGAGAGAGGGAGACACAGATTCGGAAACAGGCTCCAGGCTCTGAGCCATCAACCCAGAGCCCGACGCGGGGCTCGAACTCACGGACCGCGAGATCGTGACCTGGCTGAAGTCGGACGCTTAACCGACTGCGCCACCCAGGCGCCCCAATAGCGTTTATTTTTTAAAAATCCGTCTCCGTCTCTAGGCCCTGCTCGCCTCTCTGTGCCTTCACTGTCAGGTGGCCTCTCCCCAGGTGGTGGCAGGGACGGACCTCAGTGACTGTGGCCCTTCAACTCAGCAACCCTAAGGGAAGAAACTTGGTCCTATTTAAACCTAGCGTATGCGTTGTTATTGGGCTAGCTGGGTCATATGACCTTCCCTGAACCAATCACTGTCTGGGAGTGGTAGTGGAATTGTCTCATTGGTCAGGCCCGGGTCATGTGCTAGATCCCGGAAGTGGGGTCAGTCTTCCAAGGTCACGGCGCACCGAGGCAGGAGAAGAGAACAGAGGAGCTTATACCGGAAGGTGGAGGAATGGATGGGCTGCATAGACCTTACCTAGCTATGACCTTTCTGGGACCCTGTCTCTCTTGCAGACCCCTCGTCTTCCAGAATTAGAGAGATCCGCCTCCGTCTCGCCTTCTGCCGGCTTGAGGTCGGAGAAAGGTGTTGCTGTCAGAAACACGTGGGTTTGAATCTTAGCCCGGCTTCTTCCTAGCCCCTTGACCTCGTGCAGTTTTATTGAAGTTCTCCAAGAATCCCTTTTCTCACCTCTGAAGGGAGCATAATCGCAAGGCCCGCACCGAGTCGCTGTCGTATTAAGTGAGATGATTCACGTCAAGTATTTGCATAATGGCTGGCACCCAGTAAGCGCTTAGTGTCCTCTATAACTATTGGTTCTGCGATTTCAGATTTCTTTTAAGAGCGGAACATTTTTGTTTATGACCGGGTGGAGCAGATGTATTGGGGCCCTGCCATACACCCTGGGCGCTTGTATTCCCATCTACCCTCGTGGAATCCTCCTTACTACGGGAACCTCCTACTCCTTCTGCTGGAGGGCTTCCTCTGGCGTGTTCTCTTGCATGCGAGGTGGGCTAGAAGTGCTGAGTGTTGGCGCCCGTGGGAGGAGCCCTCCTCTAGTGATGGGTACCCAACTTTCTCATCTCTTGGGTGAGACAGTTCTGGGGCACATTCTATAGCGTCTGACAGGGCTCCCCCCTTCCCCACCAGTTGTTCCTGGTAGTAATATGACCTTTAACAAGGGATGGGCTTACATTCCTTTCTTGTCTATCTTCCCTGTTCCTTCCTACCTACTAAACAAACTATTTGCATCCAAACTTTATTTCAGAACCTGCATCTGAGGGAACCCAGCCTGAGATCCAGACCTTATGAGTGAGTTGAAATATCCTTTTTTTTTTTTTTTTTCCTCTCTTGGCTGGAATCACACGATTGTCTAGTGTTACAGTGTAGGGTACTTATCTCCTGCAGGCCAGAGGCATTGAGTGGCAGCTCTTTAAGGTTTTGATGAATAAAATATGGTAAAAAATAATGAATTATTCCCTAGTAAATGCAGGTTGATGGATAGGTAGACCCTATAAAAACATTTATAGCGAGGAATGCAAAGGGGGATGTGAATCCCAAAAGGCAAAAAAGAGAGGGAGTCACTGATGGGGGAGTTCTCAGTAAATATTGGTTGAGTGATTGATTAGCCTGGCTCCTTGCACCGGGCTATGACTCAGTGTCAGAATAGTCAGCTGAGGGCTTGTGTGCATCCTAGTGGCTTTGCAGAACTGCAAGGCTTAGAAGGCCGAGCACACAGCCTCAGGCCACTCCTGTAGCCCTGTGATGTTGCCAGAGAGGGCCTCGTCTGAGAAGACATTGGCTAAACAAAGTGCCACTGGGCACCCTGGCTATGGTGGGTCTTACCCCATGCTTTTTGGAAATGATTTCGCTAAGGGTCCGCAGCCTCCAATTTTAATCCCTCTCTTGCCGTTGTTTTCCTGAGTGACCTTGGTGAGTCCCCTGCTCTCTCTGGCCCTCAGTCTCTTCCTCTGTCCAGTGGAATGGTTTGGATGAAGAGGTCCCAGTGTGTTTTGTGAGCGGTAGGAGCGCTGTTGCCTTGTCCATGGTGTATCCAGCCACTGTGCCCTCTCCGTGATGTGTGTGGGTAGCAAATGGACACTGGCCCATTTTACAGATGGGATAACTTAGAGTGAGCAATCTCATGCAGTCACCACATACTGTGCCACGTTTAAAAAATTTCAGTGCAGAAACTTGCGTCATTCCTGAGACTTGACAGTCAGAGGTAGGGCAACTTAGGCATGTATCATAGGAAATAGCGGCGTTTAGGTGAAGCATGCCCGCGTGGAAAGCAGGTGAGTGCTACGGTCTGATAAACATGGGTTTGAATCGTAGGTTGGCCACTCACTGGCTCTCTGAACCTCAGTGTCTTCCCTTGTAAAATGGGGAGAAATCCTATCTATGTCCCAAGGTTAGAGGTTGGGCTCATGTGAGAGAGTTGTGCTGCCACACTGGCCCCCAACACATGCATTTGTTCCCATGCGATTAATCTGTTAGGAAATGGTTTTGACGATAATGCGGATTTCACACTTGCTTGTGTGCAGTTTCATCAGCGAGAGACAATAGGTGAATGAAGAAAACTGCACTCACCCGAACTGAACCATGCAGGACTACCCCCAGGGCACACATGCGCACACCTCAGGTGTCTCCCAGGTGAACTATGAGCCCTACCCATTCACGCCTACTGGTAAAGCTTCCCATCTGATTTTGGATAGCCAACAGGAGTCCCACGTCTTCACAACCCCAGTTGCAGCCCTTACAACACACACCTCCAGCAGCTGCCTTCAGGTCATTTCCAAGGTAAACTGTCACGTTTCTTGTCAGGTGCATGCATTTTAAGACCGCAGACTCCATGTAAAACTGTGCTACCATTTGGATGAGAGGCTCCTGTGTTTTTTCCTTTCAGATGCCTCGCTGGTGAGGTTTCTGAGTGCTGTCCCCCAGCCTCGCTTTCCCGGAAGCTCTGTGATGTTTGCTGCGTGATTTTGCCCGGTGCATTGACGTTTAGGGATGCCCGTGCTGTACTGTGGTAGAACTGGGTGCAGCGGAGTGCCTAGGATAGTGCATGGCACAGAGTGAAGGTTAGAGTGTCCTCCTACCTTCCTTCTTCATCCTCACGTGATGTAAGGTAGAAAGGCACGGTTGTGACTCTTGACTGTTGGTAAGAGGAACCCCTGAAGATTTATAGGTGAAAAAAGAGGGATTTATAGAATTCTCTAGAGATCTTTCACGGACAGGAATGGAAGTTGGCTTCAGGGAAGTCACACTGATGCCCTTTGGTTGTAAGAAACAGAAAACCCAGCTCACTTCCTAAGACCAAAAAAAAAAAAAAAAAAAAAAAAAAACCAAAACCAAACTTATTGGCTTGTATCTAAAAAGTTCGCGGAAGATTTGTTTCTGTCACAGATGGATCCAGGAACTCAAGCCACAGCCATGTCCCTGGGACTTCGTTTCCGTCTCTCAGCCCTGCCTTCTGCCACGTTGGCTCTATTTTCGGGCAGGCTTTATCCTAGCGGTACCAAGATGATAGCCAGCAATGATTGGCTTACATCCATACAGCTTCGAGCCAGTGGGAAAGAGAGGGTGCTCTTTCTTATAGCCTCAGCTGCCTAAATCCTGAGATTTGCTGGCTCTCATCGGGTCATATTCCCATCCTTGAAATTACAACTGTGGGCGGAGGGACACCATGTTCTTATTTGGCCAGGCGTGGGGGCCACACCATGCCCTGGAGTTAGGGTGTGGTCAGCCCTTATGGGAATGACTGGCACTGAGACTGGGAAAAGAATGGCTCCCCAAAGGAAATTCAAAGTATTAGTACCCACGTTAAGAAGAATGAATATTGGGGCGCCTGGGTGGCGCAGTCGGTTAAGCGTCCGACTTCAGCCAGGTCACGATCTCGCGGTCCGGGAGTTCGAGCCCCGCGTCGGGCTCTGGGCTGATGGCTCAGAGCCTGGAGCCTGTTTCCGATTCTGTGTCTCCCTCTCTCTCTGCCCCTCCCCTGTTCATGCTCTGTCTCTCTCTGTCCCAAAAATAAATAAATGTTGAAAAAAAAAATTAAAAAAAAAATAAAAAAAAAAATAAAAAAAAAAAGAAGAATGAATATCGGGCAGGCAAATACAACAGAATTTCATTATACAGAGTTACTCAAACCGGGGATTTGGAAGCCATTTAGATTTTCTTTCCTACTCTGTGCTTCATCCTTTTCTTTGCCGAAAACTTTTCTTTCTCTGCTCGTCTGATTCACGTGGTCTTCATAATGGGCGGAATCTGCCAACCCCCACGCTTGCCCCACACCATTACAGAGCCAGCCACCAGAAGGGGGTGACTATCGAATTCAAAATTCTAAAGGAAGGAGTCTATCCCAGCTTGGATCAGGGGCCCGCTTGTATTCATATGGCCTGACTCAGGCATGGGGGTGTTGCTGTTCCGTCGTACAAAGACATGCCAGGAGCCCACTGTTACGTCTGTAGAGGGGGAGAATGAGAGGAGTGGTCAGCGTGAGTTGGTCAGTTCATAACAAGGCAGGTGTTTTCCACCTGCTCCTCCTCTACTGCTTTTAGGATTCCAGTCCAAGATGGCTGAGCCCATCACTGACAAAGTGGAGGAGGCTAATTCTGAGATACCACCGTCTGAGGCCAGAATCTTCCCTTCCCGCAAGCAAAGGGGGAGCCTGTTTGGTCCTTGGAATCTAGCCCATTAGGAAGGATAGAGGGGAACACAGAGGAATGGAGTCGGTGGGGGTAGAGGCAGTGAACAGTACCAGCACCTCTTTGCTAGCGACCCGACTTCGCAGCTTCCCTTTCACCTCCTGGCCCTGCTAGACTTGGTAATGAACAGTAACGCTGACTCACGTCTTACAGAAGTCAGGTCGTTGCGACGTTCTTTTTTCCCTCAGATGAGGGAAATTGGATCATAGGCATTTAGCCTCACTCCAGAATTAGTGAGATACGAGAGCAGGAAGTAATTTCAGTTTATCGTTTTGGTCCACTTGGGCATTGTTTGGTCCACTGGCAGATGGTCTTGGCAGACCCAATTCTTCAGCCCTCTTCCGCGCACACACTCTTTTCTGTGTGACGTTGCAGTTGTCATCGCAAAGAGGCAGAGCTGGTTCCCCAACCTCTTAAGTTTGGTGTGGCCTGCGATGTGCTTTGACAAGTTTGACAGAGGTGACCATGTACCGGTTCTGAGCCTAGAGCTGAAGAGACCTTGTGTGTCTCTACATGGACTTATTGCACCTTCATCACTGCCCAGACGGGCCTGCTGGAGGATGACAGACGTGTGAAGCATCCCTGGGACCCCGGTAGCCCCGTCTGAGATTTTCAACAGTCGGCCCGTCCTGACGTGTCAGTGAGCTTAGCTGAAGATCTGGTGGCCGATCCTTGCCTCAGCCACTGGTCGTAGACTTAGGAGCTGAATACATTTTGTTTTAATGTTAATTCATTTATTTATTTTGGGAGAGAGAAAGTGAGCGAGCAGGGGTGGTACAGAGAGAAGGAGAAAGAGAGTCCCAAGCAGGCTCTACGCTGTCAGTGCAGAGCCCCATGCAGGACTCGAACCCACAAACCGTGAGAGCCGAAACCAAGTGTCAGACGCTTACCAGACAGAGCCACAGCTTTTTTTTTTTTTTGAAACTTCAGTTTTGTTTTTTTTTTTTGAGGAGGGGAGCTGATTTTTTTTAAATGTTTTATTTATTTTTGAGACAGGGAGAGACAGAGCATGAACAGGGGAGGCTCAGAGAGAGGGAGACACAGAATCTGAAATAGGCTCCAGGCTCTGAACTGTCAGCACAGAGCCTGATGCGGGGCTCGAACCCACGGACCGTGAGATCATGACCTGAGCCGAAGTCGGCCGCTTAACCGACTGAGCCACCCAGGCGCCCCGGGAGCTGATTCCTAAAGTAGTGTTCTGTGACACATCACTGACGTATGTTTGGGATAGAACTAATAGTCCTATATCTGAGTATCTATTATGCAACAGACATTTTGTGTACCATGGCTTTAGTCTTCCCAGTGCATTTAGGTAGGTTACATTTGGTAGACAACTGGGATGGGGATCAAAGAAACAAGTGACTTACATGGGGCCAACCAGCTAGCAAGGGGGTGGTTTCAAATAACACAGCACATAATTGCCAGTCTATCATTCTGCCTACTTCTCTGTTGTGCATCCACACCCAGGTTGGTGATACCTATTAGTCCAAAGAGCTCAGTAATTCAGAATGAAGGTGTGTGTATTTGTGTGTGTGTGTGTGTGTGTGTGTGTGTGTAGGCAGGGTGGAGGGGCATTCTCACGGATGGTGTCATCCTGAGGTTGATTTTGTCTTCCTGTAACTCCGTTTTGATAATTTCTACCCATAAAGGTCTTGGATTTGTTGGTGGTATTAAAATCATACATAAAAGAGCAAAAAATTTGAGCAGACAGTTCACCAAAGAAGATACAGAGATCACAAATGGCTGATCAGCTCCTGAAAAGATGCTCAACATCATTAGCCCCCGGGGAAATGCAAATTAAAACCGTAATAAGATACCACCCTATAGAATGACTGCTTTAAATAGAGTATCCAGCGATGACAAAAATGTGGAGGCCACTAGAATTTTCACATATGGCAGGTGTTGAAGTCTACAACCAAAAGGAGTTTGGTGCTTCTTCCATAAAGTTAAATCTGCACTGGACCGTATGACTCATCAGTTGCACTCTAGGTATTTACTCAAGATACATGTAAACATGTCAGTGGAAAGACTTGTACGCTGATGTTCATAGCAGCTTTATTCATAATAGTTCTGGAAGCAACCCAAAAATCCATCTATAGGTTAATAGGTAAACTACTCGTGGGATGTTACTTAACACTGAAAATGAGTTAACTAGTGATATATGCATTAATATGGATGAATTCCAAAGAAATTATGTGGAGGGAAAGAAGGCAGATATAAATGAGAACATACCATGTAATTCCATTAATGTGAAGCCTAGAACTGACAAATCACATCTATAGTGACTGAAGGGAAATAAGTGGGTTTTTTTTTTTCCTGTGGCTGAAGGTGTAGTATTCAATTCATATAAGGCTCAAGGGGGCTTTTGAGGATGACGGAGATGTTCTGTAGCTTGGTGGTGGTGATGGTTAAACGAGTATATAAATTTGTCGAAAGCCTTCAAAATGTACAATTAAAATGAGTGCATTTAATTGTACATAAATTATACCCAATAAAGTTGATTTTCAAAAAGACCTAAAATTAGGTCTTTTGAAAGTCACATGGTTAGGAATTCTTGGGAGATGGTGGATGGTGAGGTATAAAACCAGCTTCCAAGAATTAGGGGGGGAAAAGTCCCTGAGCTGCCCAAGGTAATTCAGGACCACAGACAGCCCCTAAGTGTTCAATGATGTATCTAATGCAGGTAAAGCCACTAGCACAGAGCCTGGCAAGAGAGTTAAGCACTTACTAAAAAGGCAGTTCAGAAAACCCTTTAATGAATGCCTACTATGTGCCAAGTATCACGTAAGACCCTATTTATATGCATTATTTCATTTTATTCTCACCAGCCACTATTATTATCGTTACTTTGCATTTGAGAAATCAAGCATTTTCCTTAGTGCAATTTTGTAAGGAAAAGGAAAGTGTGGAGAAACACACACACACACACACACACACACACACACACACACACACACACACACACACACACTAAACTTTACCATGTTTCCTGAAAGGGGAAAGGGCATTCTTGCTTCTCTTGTGTAATCATGTTCTGCTTCCAGGATGTCTGAAGGCAGGGTAGTCATCAGGCAAAGCAGCTGTATGTGCCAGTGTGGAGGAACCACAGGTACATTTCCCCTAGCCTCTGGCAGATTGTTTTTTACATACAAAATTACTTGTCAGGCAGACTTTTTTTTCCTCCCTTAGTTCTCATAGGATAGAAACAACAGTGTTATATAACATGCATCAGCAGCGTTGGTTTTGCAGAGCCTCTGACCAAGATTGGGGGGTGGGCAGCAGCAAGGGAGAAGGTAGTTGCAGCTAAGGGAGCCTTGAAGGCTGGAGTTCAGGGCAGACTGCCGGGTGAGAGCATGGGGCGGAGACGAACCCTTCGCCTTGGAGACTGGGCAAAGGGACAAGCTGGGGAGCTCGAACCCGGGATCCTTGCCCGCCTGCTTCTCCTCCAGTTCACACTGTTGCCCTGTGGTTCCACACCCATCTCTTGCCTGAACTTTAGAAGTGACTTCCTAAGTCCTCTCCGTTCCAGCCTTTCCTTGGCTTAACCCTAGAGCTTTGTACACGTGTATCAGATTTTTTTTTTTTTTTACTCCGTTCTATCAAATGTATGAAACTGCACTTCCTCATGTAGAGTCAGTCCTTCGTAAGCCTAAGGTGTCATTCAAGATCAGGGTCCTGAGTTCTTCACCGGCCTCCTTCCTTGCTTCTGTGCACCCTTGATCCTCCTTCCACTGAACTGTTTGCAGATCTCTGAGTACATCATGTTGTGCTGTATTTTGCCTACATATTTCCCTCCACCTGTGGATCCACCTCTCTAACTCCTAAATGTCCTCAAAAAGCAAGAGGTCAGTTGTCAGTTTGTCCCAGAATCTTCCTCACCTCCCTTCCCCCATTACCATTCTGGCTGGGTGAGAGATCCCTTTGTTGTGCTGCAACAGTATCCCTATTCCAATCCCTTATGCAAACTTTTACTTGGTAATATACACGTCTGTTTAATCATTCTGTACTTTGCTCTCTTTTCTCTAGTTCTCTTCCCTTCCTCCACTTCCTGCAGAGCAACTAGGGATAATTGTTTTAGGACCCCACTCTTACTAACGCTGTTCCAGCTACCATGGGTTTTGGGGTTGGGGAGGAGGCTTCTCCCACATGCACCATACTCCTACTGCCTCAGGGCCTTTGCATGTGCTGTTCCTACTACCTGGGATACTCTTATCCTTCCCCATAGTCTCCCATCTCATAGCTAACTCCCATGCTTCCTTCAGAATTCAGCTCAAGCATTTCCCCCGGGACCCCCTCTTTGTGCTTTAATGTCACCCTGCATGTTTCTTTAAACACATGTTCTAACCCTGTGAAATTATGTATTTGCTGATGTGATCGTTTGCAAATTCTCTTCCAGGCTAGGCTGTCATAAGCTCTGCAGAGGTGGAGACCACATGTCATATCTGTGTTGCCTACCACTGAATTACTAGCATCTGGCACATAGTAGAGGCTCAAGGAATTTTTATTGAATCGCTCAATGGCTCTCTCTACCTCATCCCCTCACGTTACAGTAAAAAGTTCCTAATAGTAATCGTAATGTCACATAATTCAGTTCACAAATGACTTTGACGTGCAATGCCTTCTATATTTCTGCTCAAACTCTCTGAGATTGACAGCATAGGGTTATTACCCCATTTTTCAGAAGAGAAGCTTAAGGCTCAGAGAGGTTAAGTGACTCAAGAAGGACACCCAGCTATTCAGGAGCCTCTCTCTGTCTCCTGCTCCTTCCATGCTCCTGACTCCAGCTTCTGTAAATGGAAAAGATATGCCTGACCGATGTGTCAGTGCCGCGGGTTCATTTCCATGACTCATAGAGGAGGTTGCGAGGCTAAGGAGGGTGGTGTGTTTAGAGCCCCGAGAAAGCTACAGTATAATGCAGGCCCTTATTACATTACCCTTTGGAAGATGAATTGGAGCCGCCAGGCATTTGCCTAAATCAATAAGCAGCATGGCATTAACTAGAGCGAGGTCCACTTCTCGTCCCCAAAAGAGGAGCAGTTGGCTAGAGGGACTATGCACTAATCCCACACACCTGTTCTTTGCCAGTGACCATAAGCACAAAAGCTCCATAAAAAGAAGGCAGACTGGAAAGAATGCGCTGGGCTCTGGAGCCACACAGACCTGGTTTCATATCCTGGCCCTGACGGTTTCCGGCCCGGTGGCCTGGACCTCAGTCTTCCTAGTTGAGCAAATGGGGATCATGAGCCATTCCTCATCCATCATCCCCCACGGTTGTTGGCCTGCTTGATTCTTTTCTCTCTTGAGTCCTTTTTTTTTTTTTTTTTTCAACTCCATCTATACAGTGTGCCCTGCATCCTTCTGCTTCTGGGCACCACCTTGGTCCAGGCCACCATCATCTCCCTGCTGGTGGCCTGCATTAGCCTCCTCCCAGGTTTCCTGATTCCAGTCAGACCATCCACCCGCAGAGTCCTCACTATGCCCTGCGAGGCGTGCATCATCTGGTCTGTGCCTCCCTTTCTTGCTCATCTACACCTCCCTGTGCCTTTCCTACTCAGTCACAAGTGCACTGGCCTCCTTTCCTTCCTCCAACACTTGATGCTTGTTCCCCACCCCAGTGCCTTTGCACTTGCTGCTACCACTGCTTGGTGTGCTATTCGCTGTAATGTTTGCACACCTCCTTGTCATTCATATTTCAGCTCAAATGCCACTTCTACAAATGGTCTCTTTTTCTAAAAAAACTTCCTGCTTGGCCAGTTTGTTTCTTCTGCATCTGCCTGTTTAAAATTTTTTTATAGCATTGATCACATTCCAAATGATCTCATTCATTTGCATGTTTTCATGTTTATGGCCTGACTCCCTCATTAGAACATAAACTTCAAGAGAGAGGGATCTGGCCTATTTTTTTTTTTCCTGCTCTATCACCAGTGCCTTACACAGTGTCTGATGCATAAAACATCCCCATAGAATTTTTGAATTAAAAATAGCAAACAGTCACTGAGTAAAGAAAAGCTTCTTTTCCTTCTTCCTATCATGCTAAGGTCTGAGGATGCTTAGAGGTGCGTTTCTGGTGCAGGTGAACACTAACCATAGGAGTTTTAGAGTCATAAGCAAACATTGCTTGTCTTAAGCTGCCCCACTGGACTTCACAAGCCCACTTGCTAGAGCCGGCCTGATTTTTCCACCACTTGGAGTGGGGAGCAGGTATGGAATCCTGAACATCACTTCCAGGGACCCTCCAGCCCAGAAATGGGCACCTTTGCTTCACAGTGAGCAACAAGGGGCTTGTAGCAGATATGGGCCCTTCCTCCATCCGTGCATCCATCCCGCCCTCAATCCATCCAGCCAACAGATACAGTAAAACCTTGGTTTGCAAGCATAATTCGTTCCAGAAACATGCTTGTAATCCAAAGCACTTGTATGTCGAAGCAAATTTCCCATAAGAAATAATGGAAATTGAGATGATTCATTCCACAACCCAAAAATATAATACAAATATAATATACTGTATAATATACACGAATCTATACAAATATATACTAACATAATACAAAATAATAACAAAAATACAAAATAAAAAAGGTAAATAGATTAACCTGCACTTACCTTTGAAAACCTCTGTGGCTGATGTGAGGGAGGCAAGAGAACAAGAGAGAGGAGGGTTATTGTGTAGGACGACTTTCATTATCACTAATGGAATCACTGCTGTCTGTTGGCTTAATGGAACCTTTTTCTGCTTGGGGGTCATTGTATACACTTGCACGGGTGTTGACTACAGTGCAGTATTAATAAACTCTTGTCATATACTGTATTTAATGTAACTGGCAGTAAGGCATCAGAGGAAAGGGTCTATATCCGCAGGCAGCCCGACCTAGAATGAAACAGAACATTCTAGGCTTACTCTTGTCTGGAAAAGCAAAGGACTGTCCAGAGGTGCTTGGAAGTGACAAAAGATACACCAGTGCCAGTTGTGGGTACCTTCCCACGTTCTGAAAAATCACTGATTTCTGCCAAATACCGCAGCCTGAGACTGAACATCCGAGCATGGGACACAATCACCCACAGTCCCGCAGCGAGAGGGAGAAGAACCACTGACTTATTCGCGATCACGTGATGTTCGGCATCATGTACTACTCGTATTGCAAGACATCGCTTGCTTATTAAGTTAAAATGTATTAGAAATGTTTGCTCGTCTCACAGAACACTCGCAGAACAAGTCACTCGCAGAGAACAGTTTCTCTGCAAGTCCTGGGCTCCGTATCCAGGATGCAACGTTGAACAAAACTTGCATTTTTCCTCTCAGCAGCTCACAGCTGGGTGTGAGGTCTCCGTGATGGACATCATAGCTGTCCCCAGGAGCACTGCTGCCCTCTCCAAAGCTCCCCTCTCCTTACCAGTTCCTCCCTGGCCAGATAGAGCCTACCTCTTTGGCCAAGTTGATCTCTTGTTTGCCTCTCTGTGTCCCATAGCTGATCTCTCTTTGTATGTTGGGCTCCAGTCTCATTGTGGCTGATCCATATTTCGGATGCCTGTCTTTGTTCCCACTCTGGGCTTGGCCAATCCCTGACTCCCTGCTCTAGCTCTTATCAGGCTTTGCAACCTGCCTGGCTCCTCCCCCACATCCAAGGTCGGACCGTGCCCTCCTCTCTTTGGCTGTTCTGTTCCCTGTCAGGGCCAGGTAGCCCCCGATACGGCTTCTGTGGTACACCCTCTACCCTCCTCAGCCATCTCGAGGCTTGCAAATCAGGGGCTGGGTGCAGTTCTACCCTGATGATTTTGTGTTCTGAAATCCTCATGAAGAACTTATTTTAAGGAAGGGTTCTGTGGCTCTGATCAAGTTTCACAAACACTGATCAGATCAAATGAAGGCGCAAACCGGTTTCTTCCCCTTTTTAGCAAAATGTCAAAGTAGCGCCTAGGTTCGCAGTTCTTAAATTTTCGAGTACCCGAGGCTCGTTGAGGAAATTGATAAAATACCAATTCCCTGGCTTCACCTCCACGAATTCTAATTCCGTGTGTGGTAGGACTCTGGAATCCGCCATTTGAAAGAACTCCCCGGGAATTCTGATGTAGGTCCAGGGGTAATATCAAGAATGTTTAGGGGCTCCTGGGTGGCTCAGTCGGTTAAGCATCCGACTTCAGCTCAGGTCATGATCTCGCAGATTTGTGAGCTCAAGCCCTGCATTGGGCTCTGTGCTGACAGCTTAGAGCCTGGAGCCTGCTTCAGATTCTGTGTCTCCCTCTCTCTCTCTCTCTCTCTCTGCCCCTCTCCCACTCACACACTCTCTCTCTCAAAAATAAATAAACATTAAAAAAAAAGAATATTTAACAAGTGTTATGACATAAGCACCATCCTGTCGACAAAATCTTGTAGGTCCCCCTCAACCTTTCACCAAATGCCTGGCTTGCCTTTTTGGTTTCTGGATTGGAAGGAGATTTAGGGGAGGTTGAGGGGGTTGTGTAGCATTTGGATGATCCAGTGGATATTTTGGGTTCCCAGGGCAGTGCTAGTACCAACAAATATGGATGTGTTTCTGTATTTTAATAACTGGTATGAGTTCCAAGCTCTTCTGTGATCTGCTGGGTAGAAGGTCTGCCGGAATGCAGCCCATAAGGAAAACTGGAAGTCTTGGACCAGTTCCCACCTGACCCTGTAACTGTGCGTTCATGTTCACTACCGTCTAGAAGAGGCTTCTTCCTTGCTGCTCGGCAAAGTTCTAGCACCATGCTTGTGATTGCCTTTGGCTCACTGGCAGAATTTGTTCCTTTGGGGACTGATCTATAGGATTAATGAAGTCAAAGCGGATTTGCTTTGACTGTCTTTTGTGAGAAATACAATAGCAATTTATAGCAGAACAGACACTTTTTGCAAGCGTGTGATCAGGGTCGGAGCAAATGCTTCCCCTGTCCTCGTCAAACTCTTCCCAAGCTCAGATCGTTCGGCTAGATGTCCACTGAGCCAGATGTCCAGTTTTTTGATGAAGGGGGTCAACGGTGGCCCCTTTCTTTGACAGCTCTCTGGTCCTCTACTGTGTAGAATGCTAGATACTGAAACAGACTTTTTTGTTTTGTTTTGTTTCAGAAGAAAAGTGGAGGCAAGTGACTCCCTGATTCAGGGTCAGTGCCCTGCTCCCTATTCCTCTCTTCACGTCATCTTGTTTTATTTCCAGTACAGCTCCTTTTGCAGTCTAAAATGCTGTTTTGTGCTTATTTGCAATGTATCGCCCTTTACTAAAGTTGCATAACAGCAGGGCCCTTTTCCTTGTCCCTTGCTGTGTCCCCGATGCCTAGAAGCATCCCTGGGACAGAGTTGACTCTTTGCGGAACGGACTGACTCAAGGAGGATGTTGGTTAAAGGAATGCTGGCTTCCGGAACAGATAAACTCCACCATCTCAGCGGCTTTAATGCAACAAATGTATCGTGCAGTCACAGGAAGTCCGATTGTATATTCCCGGACCGCATTTGGGGACTGGAGATGGCGATAGCATGCGCTGCCTCATGCAGTCCCTCAGGGACCCAGGATGATGGAGGAAGGTCCCGCTTTATTTATTTTTTTAAAGTGTATTTATTTATTTTGAGAGGGAGAGACAGTGCAAGCGGAGTAGGGGCAGAGAGACAGAGAGAGGGAGACAGAGAATCCCAAGCAGGCTCCACACTGTCAGCGCAGAGCCCGACGTGGGGCTCGAACTCGCAAAACCGCGAGATCATGACCTGAGCCCAAAGCAAGAATCAGACGCTTAACCTCCTGAGCCACCCAGGCGCCCCAAACGTCCCCCCCTTTATCATATGGCTTTCAGGGTTGGTCTAGGTATCATTTTTAGCCAGTAAACAGCAGGGAGTGCTGTGGACACAGGAGGGAAGGATCCCCTGGGAGTTTTTAATGGGCTCGACCTGGAAGTAGGCATGTCAGTTCTGTCCATAGTCTTTTGGCCAGAACTCAGTCACATGGTTACATCCAACTGCAAGGGGGAGCCTGAGAAATGTCTAAAAGAGAAACAGGTGTGGTCGTTAGCTAAGCACTCCCTTTTGTGGGGGCTTTCGTGGTCGCTCTGTGATTCCACAAAGCTGGAATCAGAGCTGGGCTCTGAGGTGCTTTACTTAGTTTCCGAAAGGACCCCAAATGACATCTCTCCTCCTCCTCACTGGCCCAACAGGCTCCACGAACATTGAATCCCACCTTTTTAAAGTACTCTGTCCGCTTTTTTGACATGTTTACAATTTTCCTTCGGGGTGGGGTGAGATAGGTGTAGGCGATGAAGGGGGACAGACATCCAGTTATAAAACAGATAAGTCACAGAGATGAAAAGTATAGCACGGGGAATATAGTCCGTACTACTGCACTCATGGCAGATAATGACCACACCTATCAAGGTGAGCATTGTGTGGCGTATCACACTGAGTCACTCTTTTGTACGCCTGAAACTGGCCTCAGGTTGTATGTCACCTATACAGCAATAAAAATCAGCAATAAAAATTAAATTTTTTTCCATTGTAGAAAGGCAAATAAAGTTAACATTTACGTTGACACTTACAGTCTCTCCTTGAAAAGCCACGTGAGTATTTCACAAGGCTGCCCAGTGCGGCAGTTAAACACGTAGCTTCCGGAACCCTGCTTCCTGTTTGAATCCCTTCCCTGCAGTTCCTAGCCCCGTGACCTTGTGCCGATTCCTTGTGCCTCAGTTTCCTGATCTGTAAGACCCGATATCAATAGTACCCACCTTATAAGCTTCTTCTAGAGATTCAATGTGTTTGTTCTTTTTAGTGGGAGTAATTGAAGGTTTTAAAGTGTTTTTAAGGCAAAAGTGTGAGTCCATGTAAAAAACGTGTAAGTTTTTCACGGGTAACTTTGATTCCTTACTGGGTATTATTCTAAGTGTCTTACCTGTATCATCTCATTGATTGCTTACTATGAGGTGGGTGTTAGAAAACCATTTTATGGGTGTGGACAGATAAGTGGTTTGCCCAGGGTCACATTGTTCATGACAGAGCAAGGATTTCTGCTGGAATTCTGCCTCTAGAGCCCACACCACTAATCATGATGCCCTGTCTTGGTTTAAGTAACACAAGATAGTCCACGGATATGGCAGAAGTAATGAAATGTGTTCATTCACTTACAAACTCAAGAAATACTTATTGAACATCTACTATGTGCCTGGCTTCCTTGAAAATGCTGGGATCGGTAAATCTCCTGGGGAGTTTAAGTGTACTGGGATGAGTCCATAAGCAAAGACATACACCAGATAATTTCATACCCAGATAAGTCCTGGGAAGAAAATAAAGCCAGAAAATGGGATAGAGTGGCCGGAGAGATCTTGTGTGGCTGCCCCAGTGGAAGAGGCCACAAGGGGCTGGGAGAGGAAGGTTTTTGTCATTTCCGCGGCTGCGGCTTGTCCTTGCTGATAAGCTGGGCCATGTCACTGTTATGAATTCAATCCAAATTTCAAGACAGTCAGGCCTATTAAGTCAGACCTTCCGTCCAGTGTGCTGAGCACAGATTTATTATATGTCAATGTTTGTTTAAATCCGTAACTCTCTCACAGCGGAATTGAGAAGGCAGGCTCCAAATAACCATCAGAGCCCATTAATTTTCTCCAAATGCAACAGCATATTAATCAGACCATCACCAAGAAGCTGTGGTCTGGAGGTGACGCTGATGCTAGACAGATAATCTCATCTGCTCCCCTCCTCCAGCCCCTTCCTGGGGAGAGGCAAGTTTCCCTCCGTGCCTGTGTATTCTATGTGTGCAAGATGAATGTCGCGTCACAGCCTATCTGTGCCAGAAGAGACCTTAGTGAGGGAGGCTGTTTTTTTCTTGAACCTCAATTCAAGTCCTGTCTGGGCCGACACAGGATTTTTGAGCTGCTTCTAAACGTGAGAGACATTCTGGATACGGGATCCAGGCTCCCAGAGAGCAGGGTTCCCAGGTCCTTTGGGTCCTTTGTCCGCTGCGTGACACAGAGGATTTCCTGGGCCTGCCGCTGGGGGAGCCAGGATGCATTCCTGCCCTGATCTCTACTATCAGCTCTGTTGTCTCATCTTCCAGAAGATAGAGCTCAGAGAAGGTGTGAATGACCCCTAAACACACAGCAAGTTATTGAGACAACGAGTATTCACTGTAAAGCAGCCGGGGCATGTTCATAAATTTGATGGGGCTTCCTCCTGCCTCAAGCCCTCCGTGGCTCCCCATTGCTCTAACTACGGAAGTTAAACTCCTTACCTGAGTCTCCCGTTCACCTCCCAGGTATTTAATAGCTTGGTTTCCTCCGCCTAAAGCACGCTACCTCTACTCCACCTGGCTAGTTTCCCCTCATCCTTCAAGCTTCGGTTGTAACGCCGTTTCTCCTGGGATGTCTTCCTGGAACCTCTCACCTGGAGCAGCCGCTCCTGCTCTGTGTTCCGCCTCCCCCCGCCCCAGTCCCTCCCCGCCTCAGCGCTCTGCCTGGTGCTGGCCACAGGAAAGAGACCTGACTAAAGGCGCTCACATCGAAGATGATGCGCGGGAGTGCGGGTCTGTCTCCAGGGGACCTGGTTTGCTATTTTCTAGGACGGGCAAACAGGAAGGCTGGAAGTGTATTCATGCCCGAGGTCTGCCCCACTCCTAACTCTTCAGCTCCGCCCCTGACACCCACGTTTCGAGGGTTCCTTTCTGGCAGTTCCCCCAGAGCATTAATGCGTCCCTTTCCGCCCTTCCTGCCCACCCCGCAGGAAGGGAGCCAGCCAGCTCACTCCCTGCTCACGACCCTCAGGCTGTCTGTCCCTCCGTTAATCAGACCACCAGCCCATGGTGCCTCACCCATCGTGGGGAAAATCAGAAACCTTTCTCGGAGCCTTTGGGGACAGGGCCAGGGCCTCCAGCTGTGGCTTCCGATGCTGGCACCCCTCCAGCCCCAGACTGTGGCAGATTTGCAGCTCTTGTTTTAAACTTTCTTAGGCAGCCGAGAGGAGTTTGCCCAGGGCGTAGGAATTGGTTTTCTGATAGTGGCTTTCTGGAGGGGGTGCTGGGTGTTTACCACGTAATGGTTCTGCCCTTCGGAAAGAGAATACATTCAGAAAACCCCCAGTAGGGCCATCTGGAAAAAGTGACAAGAAATAAACATGTATCAAGTTCCTCCCGAGTGCCAGAATCTGTGTTAGATTCTTTGTGGCTTTTATCTCACTTGAGACTCTCACCACCCTATGGGCTTAATACCACTGATGATATTTAATAATAAGGTCGCTAAAGCATGGCAAGCAATTACCGTGTCCCAGACCGTATGTTGCAGGCTTACGATGCATCATATCATTGGATCATCACCGCCGCCCTGTGAGGTCATGTCTGTTAGTGTATGTTCTTTCCTGTAAAAGTGACGTGGAGACTCGGAGAAGCCAAGTGTACTCAGGTTTACCCTGTTCACAAGTGGGATTCAGATCCTGTCCAGCAAACCCCAAGGCTGGTTCATTTTTAACGCCTGGCATTCCGACTTAATTGTTAGCTGAGCTGATCCTGCAGCCTGTTGAGGCTTTCTGAAAGGACATTGCCCCAGGAGACACCCACCCACCCCTGCCCTCGCCCCAGGAATTTCTTGAGATGGATTCGGAAGGCTCAGCTTTGAGGTAGCAGTCTCCAAAATTTGCATACCAAACAACTCATTTGTTACTTGTTTTCCCATGTCAACTCTGTTGTTATGATAAATGGCATCTCTCACACAACTGGTGTTGAGGAAGTAAACCAGTCACTTCTCTGATGTTTCATTTTGTCAAACTCAAAATCTGGTGGGGTCCTCAAGACTTCTGATCAGTGTGGTAAGGAGGGCAAGCATTCACGGAACCCAAAGCAAATCCAGGCCGGTCTTGAAGGTGCAATTTCTCAGAAGTCTTTTGAGCCACTGAGCATGGCTTATGGACCCACAGCATTTTTAAGAAGCACTTTGTGCATCTAGGAGTCTAGAGAGGAAGCTGGATTGTAAGGTCAGCTTTGGACTTTAAGAGAACTCCATAGTCGTTAGAAGGCATGGGACCTGCTTGTCGAGTATACGTGGGTTTCACCGAGTAGATGATTCAGTCATGAATTAATTATTCAATTAGATACATTCGCTCATTTAATATTTCATTTCTCCTATTATTTATTGATTGATTATGTCATTCATGTCATTAAATCCTTTGAGCCAACATTTCTGGTCCAGTGTGTGAGGTGCTGGAATGTCTAACAAGGGAAAGTAACCTTGAATCTACTTTTTGTTCCTGGCCCTTCAAGGCACATCCAGGAATTATTGGCAAATCCAAAGCTTTGAGCAGCCCTTCTAATGTTGGTGAGAGAGAGAGAGAGAGAGAGAGAGAGAGAGAGAGTGTGTGTGTGTGTGTGTGTGTGTGTGTGTGTGTGTGTGGAGTTTTCAGGCTTGCTTGGTATTTTTCCAGATAGGTGTCAGGACTCATGGAGGTATTTCATGGCTTCGGGGCAGAAAACAACACTGATGAACGGTCCCAAAGTGCTCTCTGTTAGAAGTTAGCATACTTGGGCCCTGGGGTGGTTCTGTTCCTTAACAGTTATGTCATTTCTGGTGAGTTGAGGAACATTTCCAAATCCAGCGTCCGCGTCTGCAAAATAAGCTGGTTGACCAGATGACCCAAGATTCCTTTTATGATTGCTTGTGAAGGGCCCTGCCCTGTGCTCCGTGGGCAGTCAGCTCTTTAGGTAATCACTTCCTTTGCTCCAGGTTTGAAATGAGGATTCATGGAGAAATGACCAAGTGCAGTTTTGTTCCTTACCCTCTGGGGAGGAAAGTGTGTCCTTTGTGTTGTTTTCCCCCACGGGATCATTGATAGTGACGAGGGAGCTGGAGATCAGAGACCAGCCCGTGTTGTTGTAACTAAAATGAGCAGCTATGGACAGCACAGATTTCTTCTCTGTGTGTGCCTTAAGTCTTCCCTGTCAAGAGGGGAGAATTACACAAAGAAAAAGTTCTCATTTCTTCTGCTGCTTTTCCTCCCGGTGAGGTCAAAGTGTCCTGGCTTTGCCCTGCCGCCCCCAGCTCAGCTCATGCTGCCAGATGATTCTGCCCTCGTGAAATGCTCAAATCGGAGAGGTGATGGTATGGGGGTCTGCCTCTCCCTGTCTGTGGGTGGTTCCGCACCCGGAACCCCACTGCTGATACTCTTTTCCCCTTGATGTTTGTTTTCTCATGTGCCTCTACACGTGTCTATTCAAGGTTTCGAGGACAGAGGGCTATACATCTCCTCAAAAGGAGAAACGACTTCTAGGAATTTATCCCACGAAAATCAGCGTGGAGGGGACAAACGGAATGCCCATAAAAGGGGATGTTACATAAACGAAGTATTATGACATCACATCATGGGGATGTAGAATGAGTATTGGCATGGAAGGGTGTCTAGGATGTCTTTGGTAAATTTATAAAAAGCATGGTCACCAAATTGTATGAATAATATGATAATGTGATCGGGAGAGGGATATGGAAAGAGTTCTAGATACATCGGTATATAACAAAATGTTAAAGTTAATCACTGGGGAGGTATTTCCTGTCTTGCCTTAGTTCCTTAACAAACTAGCAGCAGAATAGGCTTAAGCTCTTTTCGTGGGACATCCCATCTCCTAAAGATTCATCAAGAAGGGTGCACCAGGAAAACCCCAAATATTTTGCCACGAGTAAATACCTGTGTATGGAAGCGAGGTAACTTTGTGTGCTTTTGTTTTACCACTCCTTCGCTGGGTGACTTTGGGTGTCAGTTTTATCGTCTGAAAATGGGGTTAATAACGATCCCATGGTGGGGTGCCGGAGTGGCTTAGTTGATTAAGCACCTGACTTTAGCTCATGTCATGATCTCACAGAGTGAGTTTGAGCCCCGCGTCGGGCCCTGTGCTGACAGCTCAGAGCCTGGAGCCTGCTTCAGATTCTGTGTCTCCCTCTCTCTCTGCTCCTTCCCAGCTCAAGCTCTGCCTCTCTCTCTCAAAAATAAATAAACATAAAAAAATGATCCCATGAGACTAGGCTTCCAAACAAGCTTAGCACAGAGTATGTACCCAGTACACATCAGCTACAGCTGGTTTGGGGTTTGGAATTCGTGTTCCCTCTCTGCCATTGGTTCTTACTACCCATCTTCTTATCTGCATTCTGTTTTTTTTTTTCTTTTCTTCTTCCTCTCCTTCTTCTTCTTTCCCAGTTTCTCCTCCCAACTCTACTGCCTCTCTTCCTCCTTCTCCTCCTCTTCCCAGCTTGAGCAGCATTTTTGCATACCTGGGGCCACATCGTTTAGATAAACAAGTGAGCAAGTAACAGTGAATGTTGGAAGCAGTCCATATTTCCAGAGGAAGCACCACTTTGGTTTTTTTATTATTAATTATAATTTATTGTCAGATTGGTTTCCATACAACACCCAGTGCTCATCCCAACAGGTGCCCTCCTCAATACCCATCACCCACCCTCCCCTCCCTCCCACCCCCCCATCAACCCTCAGTTTATTTTCAGTATTTAAGAGTCTCTTATGGTTTGCCTCCTTCCCTCTCTGTAACTTTTTTCCCCCTTCCCCTCCCCCAGGGTCTTCTGTTAAGTTTCTCCAGATCCACATGGGAGTGAAAACATATGGTATCTTTCTCTGCCTGACTTATTTCACTTAGCATAATACCCTCCAGTTCCATCCACATTGCTACAAGTGGCCAGATTTCATTCTTTCTCATTGCCACGTAGTATTCCATTGTGTATATAAATCACATCTTCTGTATCCATTCGTCAGTTGATGGACATTTAGGCTCTTTCCATAATTTGGCTATTGTTGAAAGCGCTGCTGTAAACATTGGGGCACAGGTGCCCCTATGCATCAGCACTCCTGTATCCCTTGGGTAAATTCCTAGCAGTGCTATTGCTGGGACATAGGGTAGGTCTATTTTTAATTTTTTGAGGAACCTCCACACTGTTTTCCAGAGCGGCCGCACCAGTTTGCATTCCCACCAACAGTGCAAGAGGGTTCCCGTTTCTCCACATCCTCTCCAGCATCTATAGTCTCCTGATTTATTCATTTTAGCCACTCTGACCAGCGTGAGGAGGTATCTCAGTGTGGTTTTGATTTGTAGTTCCCTGATGAGGAATGACGTTGAGCATTGTTTCATGTATCTGTTGGCCGTCTGGATGTCTTCTTTGGAGAAGTGTCTATTGATGTCTTCTGCCCATTTCTTCACTGGATTATTTGTTTTCAGGTGTTAAGTTTGGTGAGTGCTTTATAGATTTTGGATACTAACCCAATGGATACTAACCCATTTATTGGATACGTCATTTGCAAATATTTTTATCCATTCCGTCGGTTGCCTTTTAGTTTTGTTTAGATTGTTTCCTTTGCAGTGCCGAAGCTTTTTATCTTGATGAGGTCCCAGTAGTTCATTTTTGCTTTTAATTCCCTTGCCTTTGGAGATGTGTCAAGTAAGAAAATGCTGCGGCTGAGGTCAGAGACGTTTTTCACTGCTTTCTCCTCTAGGGTTTTGATGGTTTCCTGTCTCACATTCACGTCCTTCATCCATTTTGAGTTTATTTTTGTGAATGGTGTAAGAAAGTGGTCTAGTTTCATTCTTCTGCATGTTGCTGTCCAGTTCTGAGGGAGTACCACTTTGCATTAGAGTCCATTGTGCCCTCAGTCATGCCCCCATATAGTGTTTGTGTTTTTAAGGCATTTTTAGACTTTAAATATTCCTCATTGCAACCCTTAAACCCTTGAGGAAGGACCAAACTTAACTTACCCACAGATGCTAGAAAGCCCCAGCCATTAGAAAAATAACACACCAAGAAAAGAAAAGAAAAGAGAAAAGAAAAGCAATATTGTGTGAAAGTCCAAGTTAGAACCTGATTGCCAAAAGGCTTTATGCTCCCATTAGTGATTTAGAGATCTTCCCCCCTTTTCCTGAATAGGCTTCTGGGCTTTGGAATTAAGCTCGTTTTTCTGATAACTCTTGGGGAACATGTCACCTGAACTGTTTGGGTCTAAGGATGATTAAGGGTTATGCGTGGGAGAGCGAAGAAATAAGACCAGGGAGCTGCATCATTGGGCTCTGTCTTCTGAGAGCTCCACAAACAGCCTTATCTGGAGAGCTTCCTCCATTGCCCCACTGCTGTGGATGAGGAGTGAATCAACCCCATCTTTTAAATACTCAGAGCTGCCAGTCGCACAGAAATTCTGGAGTCTTGAACCCACTGTGGCGAGAGTACAGCTGACTGGTGAACACTGTGCCCAAACCCTATTCAGATGAGTTCACCGAGCTGCGAAGGCCCTATGGCTCCAAGTTGCTGGAGAGTCACTTGTGTTCCTGGATTAAGTTAAATTTCTTTAACCAAACCTGCAAGACACTAATGGAAAACTTTTTTTTTTTTTTTTTTTTTTTTTTAATGCTACCTGGGCTGTGCCCTGCGCGGGGCACATATTTGGTCCTCCCAGCAACCGTCAGTGTGGGCCTGGCTGTTTTCGCTTACGGCTGGGGAAACTGAGGCTCACAAGTTTAGGGCGTGGCTTGATGTGGTTGTTAGACACGAGGAAATCCTTTAGGACTCCCTTCTGTCTCTCCTCCCTGTCTCCCACCCTTCCCCTGGGTTGGCGTCCTGTCTGCCTTACGTGGTATACACCAGATCACTTCCTCTGTCCCAGTGCTTCGACCCTGGCCCGAGTCTCCACCTCCTGTCACCCGTGCTAAACAGGCCTGCTTGCTGCCTCGCTGGCCTCTTGAGATCCATTTTCCATCTGCCGTCCGTGTTTGTTTTAAAACGGTAAATCGGATTGTGTCGTTTCACCCCGGCACCCGTCCACAGGTTTCTCATCCGCCGGGCTTAAACTCTGCACCCTTCCGCATGAGCTCCCCCTCTGAACTCACCTTTCTTGGTCCCTCTCCTCCCTGAGCTCAGCGATCCGAACCTTTCCCCGTGCACCTGACACCTGCTAGCCATGCTCCTGTCTGCCTCAGTGACGGCACATTTGCACTTGCCTGGAACGCTGTGCCTCCAGATGCTGGACGCAGCTTCTTGGTCCAGATCTCAGGTCCGTGTCCCCTCCCCAAGAGGTGCTTGTGACCATTCCAGCCAGAGAGATCCCCACCCTTTCCCCCCTAGTCTGTGCCTTCTACATCGTGTACTTGTCAAAGCCCACGTCAGTCAGAAGTAGTTTGGCTTAACTTTACGTCTTTCCCATTAGGATACAATGTCCGCAAGGGCAGAAATGATGTCTGCGTGTCCCTCGCACATAGAACCATGTCGGGCACTTGATGCGAGTTCAACAGTCCTCAGATCACGGAGTAGATGACTCCATCCTTGGGTTTGGAAAACGGGCCTCAGCTCTTCAGTTCCCTTAGGCTCACGCGTTCTTATTCATTGTAAGTTTACGGGGGCTTCGGGTGTGAGCAGCCTTGCCACAAAACAAGGTGCCTCCTTACTCAATCCGGAATTTGCTCAGGGGGCTCCGGTACCCCGGGAGCCGCGCCGCTTGGCCTGGGACTAGGGGGTTTCCTGGCAGGCCTTTCACTGTTAAAAACTGGGAGAGTCCCAGGCAAACTGGCAAGGTAGGTCACTCTGATGAGCGGGGACCAGCTAACCTGCGGCCAGCCCTTTGACCATCGCTTTGTCTTTCTTCCTCACCTTGACCGTTAATCAAGGGTAGCAGGCCCACAATAGATCCAGGCTTTGCTTGAGACACTGGCCTCAAACCATCAAAGGAGACTTAGTTCAGTCATCTGTAAAAAGTCGGGGTACTAAAGATCTTGAGATTTACAGCGGGGCGTGGGGGTGGAATTAGAAATACCAGGGTGGAGCCCATCGCCGGCTCGGCCCCCTCCCCCATGCACACTTGGCCTTGGCTAACGTTACTCTCTTTCTTCTTCTGCCTTTTTGTGTAACACTGAAGTTTCCTCAGCAGCAAATGATGACTGTTCTATTTTAAACTCCCCGATATTTCTGGGAGCCAAGGAGCCTTGTAAGTCATTTGACTACACACACAGCCACAGCAATTCTTATTGGCGAATCAAGGAGAATGCCTTTAACTTTCCATCATAACCTCCTTTTAAAAATAGCTGACAAATTTGACTTATTTTCAGGGCAACAGTAGGATTTTGCTAAGGGGGTTTGTGAAACTCCTCTGGAGATGGCTGATGAAATGGCAAAGAATAAATTGCCCCATGTGGGGAGGGTTTAGACTTGCCTCCAGGCAGAGGCATGCTTACATTAGAGGGAAATCTTCAACATGCGCTGCCTCTCTCTGGCCTCTGCCTGCACCTCCAGCCCCCTTTCAACCTATGTCCCCTTCACTTTCTGCATTCCATTTACACTGACCTCCTTTTAGTGCTTGGAAACGTCCATGTGCCCTCTGGCCACAGGGCCTTTGTACGTACTGCTTTGTGCTCGCTGTCTGACTCACTGTTCTCTCTAGTCCAACCCGAGTTGGACTTGGCCTTTAAGTTTCCACTCAAATAGTGAAACTTCCTCTGTTCTTTGAGAACTTTCTCTGACCTTTCCAAATCAAATCCCTTTGCCTCACCCTGTCAGAATGTCCCGTGATCACAGATGCAAGTTTGTATTCACACACATCATTGTTAAATGAATAATCCTGTTAAATTTGTCCGTCGCCATCATCGCCATAGCTTACCTGTTTCAAACCTCTTCTCTGTGCCAGGTGCTGTTCTAAGCACTGCACACGTGTTAGTTTATATAATCCACACAACAGCCTCGTGAGGGAAGTACTACGATTATGCCCATTTTTCAGGTGGGGAAACTGAGCCACATAGCGGGTAAGTGATTTATGGAAGACCACACAGCAAGTAAGTAGGGTCAGGATTAGAACTCAGGCATCCTTGTTCTAGAGTCTGTGCTTTGAGCACAGTGGGAGCAATGACCGTGGTGATTTTTTTTCTATTCACCGTCTTTCTGGTTCTATTACAGGGCCCAACACTCACTGGGCTCCACCTAAGTATTTGGGGGATGATTAATGGCTTGCTCTCTCTAATTCTGTGCTCCACACGCACTATTTCCTTAGTCTTGGTGATAGTCACGGGAAGAAGGTGTCTCGATTCTCTGCTCAAATCCCAGTTTCATGAGAGCTATCCTGGGGCGTCATTGGACTCACTGGGGAATGAGTCGCTATCCCTCTCTGGTTTACAACACCCGAGCAGAAGTTGATAGCACCCTCCACGTCCACCTACCCTTGCTTCCATCACGGAGCTCTGGAGGTCGTGGCCGCCCAGAGAAGTCCCGAAAATACAGAGGAATTCTGGAATTGCTGAGGGAGTAGCAAAGTTGATATCGTCCTATTCGTTACTCAACCAAGGTGTATTTTATTTTATTTTATTTTATTTATTAAAAAAAATTTTAATGTTTATTTCTTTGGAGAGAGAGAGAGAGAGAGAGAGAGAGAGAGAGAGGCAGGCAGAGGCAGAGAGAGAGGGAGAGACAGCATCCCTAGCAGGCTCCACGCTATCACCGCAGAGCCTGATGCGGGGCTCGATCTCACAAACTGGGAGGTCATGAACTGAGCCCATATCAAGAGTCGGATGCTTAACCACCTGCCACCACCCCATGTACCCCAGTCAACCAAGGTGTATTTTAGAGAAACCTTTCTTGCACTCAGGTGAGAGTGGATGAAAACCACCAGCTGTCCTTGGTGGCAGCCTGCGAGTCCTTGTTAAACAGAGTTCGCGGGTTGCTGTCCGGACCTCCAGACCCTAGTCAATGCTGTCATCCATGGTTTTCGTGATGCTGGGGGCACAGATGTGCTTTGTGGGTCCCACACCTCTCTCCCTCAGTATGCTGTGAGCTTTGGCGGTGAAAGGAGAGGCAAGGGCTCACCAAGGATTCCCCAGGGCACACTTCAGGGCCAGACACATAGCAGGAGCTCAGGAAATACTGGCTGAGTGGATGCATGAGTTTTGGGAGCTGTATGTGCAAATGGGCTGTGGTCTGATTCTTTATACAGGGCAGCAGAAGGCATGGAAAGCCCGTGTGTGCTGCTCAGCACCCGAAATGATGGGAGACGTGCTGGGGGACGTTCACGGTGATGGAAGACGTGTCGGTAGAGGCAGGAGAGAAGTGTATTTTTCAGGGTGGAGGCAAACCAGGCTTTGTCCGAGGAAGGGCGCGGTCACCTAATAGGGGCTGGAATGCAAGGAGGTAACAGCCAGCTCTCCGAGTCAACTTCTCCGGGCCAACAGGATCTGTGTTGGCCCACCTATGGTGGACTCACCTATAGGCATCAAGGTCAGACGTGTAGACCAACATTAGGTCTGGGGAGGGACTCGTATTCAGTGGGAGCTTGTTAAAAATGCAGATTTTGGGGCTTTACCACAGACCCAAGAATCCGAGTCGAGGGAGTAAGGGCCTCAGAGCCTGTATTTTAATTATGCACCAAAGGGGATCTGATACATTACACAGTGTGGGAACTGCGGCTCTAAACCGGTGATTCTTCATCAAGACTCTACTGCAAAATTGCCTGGGGAGCTGTTTCCACATATACATGTGCAGGGCTTGCCCTCTGGAGATTCCGGTTAGGTAGGGCTAGAGGTGGATTTAAAAATAAATGCTTGCCAACAATTGGGTGAATACCAACTTGAGTCGCTTTTTGCCTGGCAGTAACAACACCTGCACGCTTGTTTAAAATGCCACATCCCAGGCTGACCCCAGCGTTGCTGGATTTGCCTCTATGGGATGCGGTGATTCTCAGCATCTGCTAAAGTTTGGGACACGGGGTCCCTTCCTGTGCCTGTTACTCAAGGGCTCCCTGGTGGCCACAAGCAAGGGGAGGTCATGTTGACAAGTATCTGCTCGTTTGGCCCCAAGCCAGGAGACACTTTTGTGCTCCTCCTTTTTTTTTATTCTCACACCTCTCATAATAGGTGTTCATTATCTTCCCCATTTACACATGAGCAACGTCGAGGCCTAGGGAGGGAGCCGTGGTGCTGGGAAATGGTGAAGCTGGGTGTAAAATGCTACAGCCTCAAAGGTTCTCCTCCAAGCTTTCGCTCCAAGCTTAAAATAGCTACAAGTATCAGCTTGTCGGGGTGGGTCATTGAAGGTTTTGCATGTGCTCAGGGTTACCATACACCATGCGGGCACCTTGACATTGGCCTGCTGTTGGCTGGTGTTTGGGTTGTAGGGGAGATATCTCTGGCTGGTGAGGGTCCAACTCCAGGCCAATACACTTTAACAGCATCAAGTAGCTCACCAAAGAGCAATCCATAATCCTAGACCATTTGGCCAAGGTATGCATTGGCTTTGTGTTGGGGATGGACATTTGGAAAGGTGTTTCCATGTATATTTTCTGTAGTAATCAATAAAACATTCTCATGAGGTCATATTATGGGTTGAGCTGTGTCCCTCCCCACCCCCACATTTCATATGTTGAAGTCCTAAACCTCAGAACCTCAGAATATGACCTTCTTTAGAGATGGGGTCTCTACACAGGGAGTCAAGTTCAAGTGGGACCATTAGAGTGGGCCCTGATGCAATAGGACTGGTATCCTTGTAACAGGGGAGGTTTGGACACAGAGACATGCATGGAGAGAAGACAAGGGAAGACACAGGAGAAGGCAGACATGTCCAAGCCAAGGAGAGGTCTGGAACAAGTCTCCCTCACAGCCTGTAGACACCTTGATTAAAAAAAAATTTTTTTTTGATGTTTGTTTACTTTTGAGAGAGAGGGAGACACAGAGCACACATGGGTAGGGCAGAGAGGGAGACACAGAATCCAATGCAGCCTCCAGGCTCTGAGCTGTCAGCACAGAGCCTGACATAGGCTTCAGACTCACAAACTGCGAGATCATGACCTGAGCTAAGTCGGTCGCTTAATGCACTGAGCCACCCAGGCACCTCTGGACACCTTGACTTTAGACGTCTAGCCTCCAGATCTGTGAGACTGTTGTCTAAGCCACCAGTTTTTGGTGCCCTGTTACTGTCGCCTGAGCAGACCGACGTAGGAAGTAATTACTGTTGTTTACCCCCATTTTACAGGTGAGGTAACTGGGATTCACAAAGGTCACGACCTTGGTCCAGGGTCTCGCCCTGCCGAACCCCAATTGGACCCAACCCCAGTGTCCTGGCTTTCTCCCTTCCCTCCCTGTGCTCCCCCCTGCCACATTATTTAGGCTGTCCGGTCATCATCCTGGGAAAACCATTTGGATTCCTTCCCCCTCCTTCGTCTGATGGGGGCTGCCAGTGAGGACTGTGAGGGTATTAACTGAGCTGTCTCCCGACCTCATGTCTGCCTTCGGAAGCAACAGACTGAGGTTGAATTCCCCTGCTCTGTGTCTTGTCATCCGGAGGACATGGGACCGTTTTATTTGTTTTTGTCTTTGTTTTTGTTTTTAACCTCTCTCTGGGCCTCTTTCTCTCTCTGAGAAGTGGGGAGAATGGAACTTATCACAGAGGGCGATGTGGACGATCAGAACAAATAAGGCCCGGAAGCAGCCTAAGCCCAGCACTGGGCCCACCAGGCTCTGGGTGGTTGGTAGCCATCTCTGTGATTCCTTGGAATCAGACGATGTGCCTTTCAAGTCAAGGTGCTCATTTCGGGAGAGGTGAGCCTTTTGGCTCTAATCTTCCTATCTCCACTGGGACCGAAGGAACTGGCATATAGGAACAGCAAGCCTTGGCTATCACTCTGCCACTTGGATGCTAATCCCCATTAACCATAGTAAACAGCAGGGACGCTTTTTCCGGCCTCCACACGGGGCCTGCTACGGCTACGGGCAAGACCTACTAGAATAGGCTTCCAAAGCCTTTGCATATGCTCCGTGCTACAGCCGGAGATATAAATATGCCTCACACACAGTGTTAAAAGAATCATTCCCCAGCCTACACAGATGTCAAAATAATAACAGGATGATGTTAGGCAGGGAAATATTTTTGATGACTATTCCCCCATCTAGAGTTATATAATATACATATATTTTTGGTTGTTATTGTTGTTAAGAGAAGTAACGTGACGGTTGGTGAGTCCAAAGGTCTAAGACTGTTGCAGAGCGGCAAAGCCTTTGAACTTTGCAGTTTTGCGCATTGCCCGGGTTAAAGGGAACGTGGGCATGAGGTCACGTGGGAAGGTGCTTTGAGGACAGGCAGGGTGCTGCTGGCCTGGGGCTGCCCAGTGGTTCTTTCGACTCCGCACGTTTGTTGAGCGCTTTCTAAATGCTGGACACTGTGCGGGAAGCTGGGCGCGGAGACGGGGCCCGCCAGGCGCGGCGGCTGCCCTGTGGAGGGACAGCCCCAAACCAAGTGAGCAGCCATGTAAGAAAAACCATTGCAAGTTATGACTCCTGCTCTAAAAGAAGCAAACAGGCAGAGAGACAGGGAAATAGGACGTGAAGTAACGGGAAGGCTTCTCTGAGGAGGAAGCGTTTAAGCCAAGGCTCGGAGGACAGAAGAGAGCCGTTGAATAGTGGGAGAAGGAACACCACAAGCTGACCGAAGGACCTGTACAGGGTCCTTCAGGTTGGCAACAGCTCCCTGTGCCTGCTGAAAGGAGAGAAGGCCAGTGGGGCTGGACTTGAGTGAGGGAGGGCACAAGCGGGGGCAGGTAAGTGCCCGCTTAGGCGATTCTTTTTATTATCCGATTATTTTCGTTATCCCAAATCTGTTGCAGCTAGGGTTGCTAACGGCAATCCAGGATGCCCAGAGAAACTCAAGGGTCAGATGAACAGCAGGTAACTTTGTGTGTCCCAAATATTACATGGGGCTTACTCTAAAATATTATCCTTTGTTTATCTGAAATTCAAACGCACCTGGGTGTCCTGCATGGCTAAATCTGTCCACCCTGGCTGGAGGGATCCACCAATATTCCGTGCAGACCGCGAAGGCGGACCGCGAAGATAGAGGGAGGCGTTCCAATCAATCTAATGGGCAAAGACTCTGGAGTAGAAATAAGGACTGAGTCTGGGTACTTGGGATCCCGCCGTGGGGCCTGGAGCAGGTTGCTTAACCCCTCTGGGCCCCAGCCGCCACGGCAGAAAAATAGAGTTCCTCTTTGGGTCTCACGGGCCTCAACAGGTTTTACTGAGGCTTCAGTGGCAGAATATTTGCTAAAGTGCCACAAGGGGTATTGAGCGTTTTGTAACTTGAGGGCACGAGATACGATGCCGCCCCTTATGAGCCCCTGGCACTAGGTACACAGCCATTTCCTGGACTAGCGTGACCAGGGTATTTAGTGGTTGTTGGCCTCGGGCTCTAATTTGGCTTGGCACAGCAGTACTGATTCTGTATTTTATTTTATTTTTTTAAGTTTTTAACGTTTATTTTTGAGAGACACAGAGAGAGAGAGCTGGGGAGGGGCAGAGACAGAAGGAGACACAGAATCGGAAGCAGGCTCCAGGCTCCGAGCTGTCAGCACGGAACCCGACACGGGGCTCAAACTCACGAACTCGAGATCAAGACCTGAGCCGAAGTCAGACACTCAACTGACTGAGCCACCCAGGAGCCCCTTTTTGTGCATTTCTAGTTACACCTTCCACTTGCCAGTAAGCAGTGGGGGAAGGCTTCTTTTTTTTCTTAATGTTTATTTATTTTTGAGAGAGAGAGAGAGAGTGCGAGCCGGGGAGGGGTAGAGAGAGAGAGAGAGAGAAAGAGAGAGAGAGAGAGAGAGAGAGAGAGAGAGAGAGAGAATCTGAAGCAGCCTCCAAGCTCTGGGCTGTCAGCACAGACCCCGCTACAGGGCTCGAACTCACAAACCCTGAGATCATGACCTGAGCCGAAGTTGGTCGCTTCACCGACTGAGCCACCCAGGCGCCCCGCAGGCTTCTAATCAAGGGCACATATGTGATAGAGGCGCACAGTCAGGAGCCTGAAACAGAAATGTGAAATGTGCGTGCTGGGAGAGTGGGTGTGGTGACGATGAACCTGAAAAATGGGGGTCCTGAGCGTTCGCGCACTGCGAAAAGCCGGGGTTTCCCCATGGCCCGCTCTTTGGTTCTCTCCCACCCGTGGGCCCCTGTGTCTGCCTCCCATTGTACCAGAGTCTCTCCTGCCCCGGCCATGCTCTCCAGGCTTCCTGGCCGAGGCAGGCTTTGTGCTGGGTCCCGAGGCTCCTGGCTCCCCTGCACCTCTCCGTGTCTGGGTCCCTGCGCTTGGATTCACCTCCCGTTTCCTAGATCGTGACCTTGGAGTCTCCACTCCCCTGGGAGCTAAGACTCAAACAGATGTAGTGGCAGGCTATAGTCCTTCATTTGTTCAGTCCACAGATACTGACCTGGAACGTCTGTGCTTGGCACATCTGTAGATGCTGGGGATACAGCAGTAAAGTCACAGAGACGGGTCTCCAGGCTGAGGGAGAACACGTGAATGAGCAAGACGACTTCCAGTGGGGGGAAGGAAACCAAGCAGGGCCAAGGGACAGGGCTCAGGGAGGACGCACGCTGAGGTGTGATGTTGGAGCAGAGGCCCGGTAGACTATAGTCTGCATCCTTCCTTTGAGCTTTGTGTCTTTTTTTTTTTATAAAATTTTTTAACGTTTATTTATTTTTGAGACAGAGAGAGACAGAGCATGAACAGGGGAGGAGCAGAGAGAGAGGGAGACACAGAATCTGAAAAAGGCTCCAGGCTCTGAGCTGTCAGCACAGAGCCCGACGCGGGGCTCGAACTCACAGACCGTGAGATCATGACCTGAGCCGAAGTCGGACGCTTAACCGACCAAGCACCCCAGGCGCCCCAGAGCTTTGTGTCTTTATTTGTGCAACAGGGGTGAGAATCCCACCCCCCGGGGTGACATTAGGAGTAGACACAGCCGGCGTTTGACCGCTGCCCTTCAATCTGGCCTGAGTGTCAGAAACCTTGCCTTGATCTCCCCCAGGGGTCCCAGACCACAGTCCTAGTCTAAGAAGGTGTCACTTAAGTCTGGGCCTCCCCCTGCTGCATTCTTCTTCTGTCCTCAGTTTCCATCCGTGACAGTGAACACAGCCCATTAACAGTGGCAGTCTGTCTCTCTCTTGTCTCCTGTCTTTTCCTTCTTTCTCTCTCTCCTCCCACTCACAAACCCAGCCTCTCACCCCTCCATGAGTTGGGCCCCCGTCTGGACACCACCTCATCGTTCGGGTCCAGACCAGATGTACATAAGCAAAGGACCAGTGACGCTTTCAGAGACAATAGGATGGAATTTTCACGGTTGCCAAACCATGTCCGGGGTACAGCCACTGTTCGCGCCAAAAAGACACACCTGTTTAACCACTAGATCTAAAAATGGTAATGATAATCCAGATGGCCTTTCATGCTTCTAGGTGAGGTTCCTCCCCACCTCTTTCAAATGCTCTTAACATTCTTTGCCTACGTGAATAATCCTGTCGCCGTGGAAGGGTTACAAGGTTTGCCATGGTTTCCATGCTGTGGCTCTCTGTGGAAAGGAATAGAGAAAGAAAGTTAAAAGTTCCTAAAGCAAAACGGAAGTCCTTTGAATTTGCCAAGGGAGATCGAAGCAGTGAGTCTTGTCTGCAGCTCCTAGAATCTCTGCTTGTCAGGAAGACTGGGCAGGTCGTCATCTCCCTGAACTTGACCTTCAGCATGCACTCCCTGCCATAGTTCACTTGGCAAGGGCTTCTCTCGGGTACCTGTGCTGCATGAACTGTCTCATGTCAGCGTCCATTGATAAGTCATGCTAGTAGCCTGGCCGAGTGAGCAGGTGCAGGCTTGTGAAAGAGCGGCGTTCACATCTCCGTTTTCTATGATCTTTCTACCCTGAGCAGCTCCCGCCTCCCGCCCCCACTACTCTGAGGGAGGCTCAGGTTCAGGAGGGCTGAACACAGTAATATCTCTCCCCCTTCCAGGGGCAAAGTAGGGTCGTGCTTGTCTTCGTTTTAAGTTAGGAGTGGCCATGCGACTTGCTTTGGCCAGTGAATTATGAGCAGAAGTGACACGTGTGTATCACTTCTTGTGGAAGCTGTAATGGCCAGTATGTAATTTCCCGTGTCCTCTTTCCCTTGCCTTGGAGATCACGCTGAGATCAAACACACGTTGAGATGGAGTCTCCATCAGCCTGGGTCCCTGAGTGACTATGGTGAACACATCCCTCTGCCGGCTGGTACTTGGCATGAAGTGTGAGTGACAGACCAGCCACTGGCTCTTCAGGATTGTGTGTTACTGTAACACAGCCTAATGATTCCTGACAGATACGATATCCCCTTTAAATGTTTTCTTTTTCCTTTATAGCTTGTATCACCCCCACCAAGCTTATTTATCCTTACTTATTTTTTTTTCTAATTTTTTTTGAACGTTTATTTATTTTTGAGACAGGGAGAGACACAGCATGAACAGGGGAGGGTCAGAGAGAGGGAGACACAGAATCTGAAGTAGGCTCCAGGCTCTGAGCCATCAGCCCAGAGCCCGACGCGGGGCTAGAACTCACGGACCGCGAGATCATGACCTGAGCTGAGGTCGGCCACTTAACCGACTGAGTCACCCAGGCGCCCCTATCCTTATTTTTTATTTCCTTTCTCTAGAACAGAAGTTCCATGAGAACCATCATTTTTGTTTTTTTGAAGTTAAAAAAATTTTTTAATGTTTATTTTTAAGACAGAGAGAGAGAGAGAGAGAGAGAGAGAGAGAGAGAGAAGAAGGGGCAGAGAGAGAGGGAGACACAGAATCCAAGTCAGGCTCTAGGCTCTGAGCCATCAGCACAGATCCCAATGTGGGGCTCAAACCCATGAACCATGAGATCATGACCTGAGCTGAAGTCGGACGCTTAATGGGCTGAGCCACCCAGGTGCCCCAGAACCATCTTTTTTGTTAATGTTTACTGGAGTAATTCTAGTATCTTGAAAAGCGCCTAGTACACAGTAGGCACCCAACGAATATGTATCAAGTTGATTAATAATTTGATTAATGTGGGCAGGTCGCTTAAGTCCCACAAGCCTCACACTGCTCATCAGTAAAATGGGAGTACTAGCCATACCTGTGTCACAGAAATGTTTTGAGAATTGAAGTGTCAAGAATATAAAGCACCTTGCACTATGCCTGGCACATAGTAGGTGTGCAGTAGATATGTGCTGTTGTTTTGTAACCGTGAACCAAAGACAGAGCCCCTGTTGTCAGTTACACTGGGCAGATATAGTTCACACAGTTCCCCAGACTTATAAAAGGTCCCTCTGCAAATGGGTGGCATCGTTATACTGGAATCCCAGGTCCTCACTCAGAGAGACTCTGCGAGACTTGTTCTAAGTGTCTGCTTTTAGGTTCACAAGCAGGAAATGGAATGTGGGGAAAGAAGGTGGTCTACCTTAGGCTGGTGCACAGTCGAGCCCCCAGGGAGCTTTAAGTGCTTTGGGTCTTGGGATGGATGTTCAAATAGGAAGGGATACCTCGTGCATGTGCAGTTTCCAGGGATTCTACATGGAGGATTAAACTTCTCAAACCCTCAGAAGAGAGCCTGGGTGCTTACACTTCACTTTCTTTCTCACTGCTGGGTGTGGAATCTGGTTCTGATGTCAGGGATAGGGCCACAGTGGAATCTTCCAGATTCCTCTTGGCCGAGAGATGGATGAGTCTATAAGAAACACCCGACGGGCAGGGGCTCGTGTTGGTGCTGAAGCGTTGGGCTCTGGGGTTGGATGAACTCAAGCTTGAATCTGGGCTCCACAAGTTTATCGACTCTGGGCAAATGGCTTCTCCTCCCTGTGTGTTGGTTTCCTTTATCTGCCCTTCTGGGGAGAAGCAGGTGAGATTCTCTGTGTCTCCAGCTGGACTTAACCTCAGTCAATCTGTTCTCTTGGCTGAGGCTGATGTGTTCTTCCTAAGAGGCAAATTTGATCATGTGACTCGTCACCTAAAGAACAAATCTTCAGCGGGTGTGTGGCATTTCCCTCAGGGAAGATTCTCAACTCTGCCTTCCACAAGGGTCCTGCCTTCACTGGACTTTGCCCCCCTTCCCGATTCCACCTGTTTCTCACCCTGCGTGGCTCACCCCACATGCTTGCCTTCCATTCTGACTTCCCTCTTCCTGCTAATTCCTCCTTGACCTTCAGATCTCTCTGTCGGTGTCACCTCCTCGAACCCCAGGCCCTGGCATTTCACTAACAGGACTCAGTCTATAACGCACAGGCCGTTTTCAGGCTGGCTGGGATGGGGCGATCATCCTGGGAGGGCTGAGGAGCTGAGTGGTTCAGCACCTTGGACAGCACGCCAGGCCTTCCTGTGCCTTGGTTTCCTCACCCGTCAAACAGGCCGACAGCCATGTGCCGCGTAGCTGAAATGAGATCACACATGTTAAGTGGTGCCTGGCACATAGAGAATGGTTTTCTAAGTTGTTTTCAGCCTGTCGTTTTGTGGACCTGAAAAGTAAACAGGTTCCTAAAAGGGTGTGTGACACCCACGTAGTCATTCATTCTCTCTCTCTCTCTCTGTCACTAGGGGACATTGGGGACAGTCCCCTCAAAGTACCAGACCTTGTGGTGCAGTCAGGCAGGTTTGGGAGTGGCCTTGCTTTTCGATGGAAGCCGGGACCTCTCTTCTCAGGGGTCTTCCTCCGTCCAATACTGGTAGCTCAGTAAGTTGATTTGGAGGTATGGCTTTGGCAGGCGTCCCGGATGCCAATGAACACAGCAGCTGTGCCATTAGGAAGCCCAGCTTCCCCGTGATTTGCAGATGGAAGAGGGTGCTAGGTGTGTGTGTGTGTGTGATCATATATGCGCGCGTGTATACGTGTATGTGTACATGTGTGTGGATGTGCACGCGTGTGCGTATATGTGTGAAAATAGCAGAAGAGATGGAATTTCTTTTTTTCTTTCTTTCCAGCCTTTTGCATTTCTTCCCCGCGTTCCTGCTCGTGTCACTTGGTCTCCGTGCCTGTCTCTATCCTCTGTTTCGTCCCCTCCCCTCCCCCCCCCCACTGTCTCTGACCCTCACTCTGTCAGTCTACACTCCTGGGTCCCTCTCTGTGTCTTCCCTCAGCGCCCCCTCGCCCAGCATCCAGTCTCTCTGTTGGCACAGAGTACTGGTTACCTAGGAAACCACTGCAGGGTGAGCACATGTGATTGGCCAGATTGGGGCTCGACTCTGGGTTGGCGGGCAGATTTTGGGGGTGATTCTTGTCCTCAGTCCCCTTTGGGGGAAGGGCCATTGTCCAGGACACGAAAGGAACCTCAGTGTGCTGCGATGAGCGGGGCTTCTCAGCTGGGGAAGGGATTCCTGTCCTAATGAGTCCTAATGAGGACTCAGAGTTACAGAATGAGGTCGCACTAAGAAATTTCCAAAAGGGCATGCTTGCAGGAGGCTTTGGGAGGGGCTATAATAGTAATAGCTAACACCTACTTACTCGGTCGCTCTTTTCTGAGCTCTTTATATCTATCAGCTCCTTGGCAAACCTACGCAATAGGTGATCTTTTTCTCCCCATTGTACAGATGAGGAGAGGGAGGCCTAGAGAGAACTATCTTGGCTAAGGCGACAGTGCTGGTAAAGCAGAGCCAGGATTTGAACCCAGGCACGTCCTGTATTTAAGCCACTTTGCCTGGGAACTATAGGGAAGGGATGGAACATGTGGGATCACTGCTCATGGAGGCAGGGGCATGGATGAGATGGCTTCCCAAAACCCTTTTGCCCATTCCCCCAGCCCTGTCCTTTGATCTGCTGTTCTCGCTCCCTCTCCCTCTCTCTGTCTCTCTTAAATGTTTGTTTATTCTTGAGAGAGGAGACAGAGCCCAAGCGAGGGAGGCTCAGAGAGGGAGACACAGAATCCAAAGCAGGCTCCAGGCTCTGAGCTGTCAGCAGAGTCCGACGTGGGGCTTGAACTCATGAACCATGAGACCATGATCTGAGCTGAAGTCAGATGCTCAACTGACTGAGCCACCCAGGCACCCTTCTCTCTCTTTTTATTTAAGTTTATTTATTTATTTTGAGAGACAGAGAGAGAGGGGGGCAGGTAGGCAGAGGGGCAGAGAGAGAGGGAGAGAGAATCCCAAGCAGATTCCGTGCCATTAGCGCAGAGCCCGATTGTAGGGCTCGAACTCACGAACTGTAAGATCAGGACCTGAGATCAAGAGTCAGATGCTTAACCCACGGAGCCACTCAGACACCCCAGTCTTTCTTGAGTAGCCCACTGCTTCATGCAGGCCTGGGGTGCTCAGGAACTAACGCATCCCACCTGCTTCCTCATCTTTCAAGAATGACAAGGGCTTCTGGAAATGGATGGTTGGTGATGGTCCTCTAACGACGTGAAGGTACCTAATGCTGCAGATGAGTGGTAAATTGTATGTTCTGTGTATTAAAAGAGTGACCAGAGTCCTGTATTGCATCCACTTGGGGTCTTGGGGGCCTGTAATTCTGGCCCTGTGCCTGTCCCGTGGGAGAGAGAGGAATCGGCTGGCAGGGTGCTTCAGAATGCTTTCTCTCTGCTGGGTGGGCCGTCTGCTAAACCCTTCAACGTTGATTATTTCACTGATTTCTCTCAACACCCCGTGAGGCACTTTCCCTCGTGGTCTCCATTTTACAGATAGAGTAGTTGAGGTTTTGAGAGGCTGAAGAAGTTCTGGAGTTCACACAGCTAGCTAGCGATGCCTTCTGGTTTGAAACCCAAGCCTTTCTGACACCAGAACACCTCCTGAATTGCTGAAGGCCTCCTTGCTACCTTATCGTTCCGAGGATGCCAGTCCTCTGTGGTCCCGGGAGATTAGATGATCCCTTGTCCCTGATTCCAGCTCAATCCCTTCTCAGGGCCTTGGTGCCCATCTGTCTCCTAGCAGGCAGCTGGCTGGCCCAGGCCATCACCCTAGTGTCCTGAAAGTGTCAAAGCCAGTTCAGTGATGTTGCAAAGTGGTGGCTGGAAATAAACCAGGGACCCAATGCAAGTAAGCTGGCCAGATCAAAGCTAATGAGGCACATCCTTGGGAAACGCAGTGGAGGTGGGCAACCTCGAGCGATTGCCTGCCACTGTCCATTCTGGAGATGTGGCCGGGCAGTAAATTGGCCAGAGGGGAAGAATCTGGGGCTCTGCAGGGCCGGGAGAGGAAGGGAGGGGGCAGGACACATTCCCTTGCAGTCACGTGCCAAAATTAGAGCCAAGAGTCCTTCCAGCCACCATGTGCCCGTCACACATCAGGACTGCTGGCTTGCTGAGAGTTTTAGCCGTGGCAATGGCTTCATTTATACACACAGTCCATTAAGCCTTTCAAGAACTATGACTGGGCCAGTCACGATTCTTCTCCCCAGGTGCCAGGGTGGCTCAGTCGGTTAAGTGCCCAACTCTTGCTTTTAGCTCAGGTCACGCTCTCAGGGTTTGTGAGTTCAAGCCCCGTGTCAAGCCCTGCACTGACATTGTGGAGCCTGCTTGGGATTCTCTCTCTCATCCTCTCTCTCTGTCCCTCCCCCACTCTCTCTCTCTTTCTAAATAAATAAATAAATAAATAAACTTAAAAAAAAAAAAAAGATTCTTCTCCCCATGTTACAAAGGAGGAAGCAGGCTCAGGGAGATGAAATGACTCATCCAAACTCACACACCTGGCAAGATGCAAAGTTGGGTCTGGCTTAAGCCCAACCTCTCTTTTTTTGTACTGTAGGTCTTCCTGCCTCCTGAAGATTAATTGGGGTCACTAGGGAGTCAGGGCAGGGACTTTTTAGGTGGTCAAGGATGAAAGATGGGGGCAAAAGTCTACTATCTGTCATAGTCTGTTCAGCGCGCACATCTGACATTCGTGCTTAAATACCAGAACATCTGATCACGTGGGCGTGGAGTGTTTTGCCTGTGGCACTGGTCTTCCAAGTGTGGTCCCTGGTCCAGAGCATCAGCGTCTCCTGAGAACTTGTTAGAAATACAAATTCTGGGGATGGAGCCCAGAAGCCATCAATGTGTGTTGACTGGTCGCTCCTCAAAAGGTATGTCCACCTGCAACCTGTGTGTGTGACCTTATTTGGGAAAGGGGCCTCTGCAGATCTAATTCAGGTAAGGATTTTGAGACGAGATCTTCTGGAGTTAGGATGAGCCCCACATCCAATGACAAGTATCCTTACAAGGGCAGAAAAGGGGAAAAGGACACGACGTGAAAGCCACGTGAAGATGGAGAAAGAGATTGGAGTGGTGGCGGAGAAGCCAGCAACCCCCCAAATCTAGGAGAGAAGCATGCGGTGGGTTCTTCCTGCGAGCCTCCAGAAGGAAGCCAGCCTGCAGGCACTTGGATTTCAGACTTGTAGCCTCCGGAACTGTCAGAGAACACGTTTCTGTTTTAAACCACCTTGTTTGTGGCCATTTGTTGAGACCGCCAAGGGAAACCGACACAAAACCTGCTAGGTGATCTTGGTGTAGATCACCCTGGCTTAGAGCGGGACCTGTCCGGGTGTGCAGATACATAGGCCCCAGTACTTGCCCACCCAAACCAAGTCAACCCAAGGATGTTTAAGTTTTAACAAGCGTCTATGGTGATTTTCAGGCGTAGTCAAATTTGGGAGAATTTAGCACTCGTGAGTATTGCAGGTAAACACCTTTGTCTCTCCTCCCCTGCCTGCTCATTCCAGGCCAGCTGAGGGACACCCTACTTTAGCCAGCTCCCTACGCTTGCAGGAGCATTGTTATTTTTTACCATTATCGTTGTTTCTATTCTTTATTTGCTCGGTATCTCTGCTTCTCCGCTCTTGGCAAGGGAAGGAGGTGAACGTGGTTTGTGGTAGAGACCCATGTACCCACTTAGGACTCCACGCCTGCCCTGCACAGTAAATGCATTCTGGCACACTGCACACAATTACCAGGATAGGCATGACGCTTGACTCCCTAATCCACATCTGGGGGCCGGACCCCTGAGAGAGCAGAGCAGGAATGTGGAAATTTCCTGATCATCTGCTTGGATGGTGTAATGAAGTCAACATGCCACATACTTACATACTTGAGAAGGTTTCCATTATTCACTGTGTTCTCATCTCCAACACCTGGTGTTGGCCCCTCCGGAGACAGAGGGCCTGGGTGGGCAGAGACGCTTGCCTCGCCTTTCAGGCCCTAAAGCCAACAGCTCCTGAGCACATCCTTCATGATTTGAACCTTTGGAACCATCTTTTGAACCCAAGGTGCTCTGCTCTGCCTGCCTCTTGCAAGAGATAGGAAGATGGGAAGAAGGTGTCTAACCATGAAAATCTCCAGGCTGGGCTAGGAGGAGCGTCAGCTGTGGCTGTGGGCCCCCCCAGGGATCCTTCTGGTTCTGAAAATTCAGCCATGGCTGAACAGGAACGGCCCATTCAGTTAAGAATATCTATTGATGGTCTCCTGTATGCATAGTGCTTCCTATACGTTATCTTTTGACCCTCATAAAAGCTCTACCCTGAAGGTATTATTGATTCCTGTCCTGTAGAAGACAAAATAAGGCCCAAGGAAAAAGTAGCCTGCCAAAGGTCACACAGGTGACCTAAGGTACCATGAAGATTTGTTTCCCATGGCATTTCTCAGCCTCGGTGCTGTTGATATTTTGGACCAGACCGTTTTGTGTGTGGGGGGGGAGAGGGGGGTTTGCTGCCCTGTGCATTGTGGGATGTTTAGCAACATCCTTGGCCTCTACCCATTAGAAACCAGTAGTGCCCTGCCCCCAGCGTTGTGACAACCAAAAGTGTGCCCAGACATTGCCAACTGTCTCCTGGGAGCAAAATCATCTCCCGCCGAGAACCGCTGGTCTAGCTTCAGATACTTTGTTATTTCTGCAATGCCAGTTTGTCTCAGCAAACGTTCCGAATCTGAGCACCTTTGTGTGAGGCACCAAGGTATAAATTACATATGATACAACTCATTAACTTCATTACCTTCTAGTTGACTCCTTTTCCACACACACACACACACACACACACACACACACACACATTTTTGAGGTATGGAACAACAGAGAGTTTTGTCCACTTGTTTCAAGGTCTGTTTGACCTTACAAATAACTGAATCCAGGAGAAAGTCCTGTTTGCAGGCCCTCATCCAGTCCTTTCTCTGCCTCTGCCTTCTCTTCCCACTACCTCCCTGCAGCTCCAAGGCCTGTCTCTTGCTCCTGCAGAAGGCTGGGCGGGCTTCTTGAAGATTCATTATGTTGTGTGAGCCATAGCATCTTGGAATAATTGGTTTCCTTATTTTCCCTCCATTCTTTCCCAAGAATTATCATCTCCACAGAGTCATAGACGTCTGTATGTGTGTTTGGTACTATATCCTCAATGCCATCACGGCACTGGCACATAGTAGGCCCTCAGTAAATATTTGTTGCATTGATGAAGAAATCACTGTTAGGGCTATTTCCATGAATGAAAATCACAGGGGCATTCATTACCTCTTGGTGTCAGCAACACCTTGGTAACGACTGGTTTTGAGACAAGAAGCAGAAACCCACTTAAGGTGGATAAAGCAAAAAGGCATCGTTTATTGGGAAGCCCCAGGGACATTGCACAGACTTCAGGGTCAGGACAGCCCAGCATCAGCAGGCATCTGGGCCAGGAACTGGACCACTAAGGCTAGTGGTCTGCCTTCTCTCTGCATGAACAGCTTCAGATCTTAGGGTTCCATCTCTCTCTTACTCCTCTCTCTCTGCTCCTCCACCCCCTCATTTTCTTTTTCATTCCCTCTCCATGTCCAGACCGGCTTTCCCTACCTTACCCCCACGGCAGAAGATGACCTTGAAAAATCAAATTCTGGACCTCCAAACTTACTTGACCCCTTAGTTCAAACACAGACCCAGATCAAGGGAGGTCTCTTACTATCAATTTCAGATTTTCAGCAGGGAGAATCTGATTGGCCTAGTTTGGATCAGGTGGTCCTGTCTGGTCCAATCTGGAATGGCCAGGAAGCAGGTAGGGCCTGCTTAGTATAAAAATGACCCCAGTGGCCCATTTCCATGTGTCGGGGGGCAGTCCTGAGAAAGGTGGGGGTTGGGGAAACACTCCCAAGGGCATCCACTACACTTTCGTTGCCCAGATGAGAAGTGGCAGCTCTCCCTCGCTTGGGTGAAAGGCAGGTACTCAGTGCAAATCTTCTGAAGGTCGGAGTGGGTGGGAGAATTGGGTGAGGCATGCTGTCCCCAGTTGCTAATTACAGCCAGTTTTAGTTCATCGGGATTAATTGGGAGGCAGAAGTCCAGTTTACATTAACGAAAAGCCAGATACATATATATTCCTCTGTTTTGATTACTTGTAAGGACACGCGAGGAGTTACACTACAGTCGTAAAAATGTGGTGGCAAAAACAAGTAAAAAGAAGCCAAGAAGGATGAATAGAAACTTAAGCGATAAAAATCCCAGGGGGACCTGCTTTATTCAATAAAACCATAATGGTTGTAATAAACACCTAAACAGTTGAAATGGAAACAGGTGCTCGTTTGATTCTCTTAAGTAATAACAATGATAAGAAAGAAAAGAAGCAAGTGTGTGTATAGCATTTACTTTGTGTCAGGCACCGTTCTAAGTATTTGGTAGATTATAAAAGCAATTCACTTAGTCCTGCAGCAACTCACTGAGGGAGATTCCTAAAGGATGTGAAGCCCAGTACTAGACCCTGAAGCTGGGGGCTGCACAAATGCTTCGAAGATACTTTGGGGATTAGTTAGGGGGAGAAAGGGAAGGGTACGTCTAACCTCCTCTAGAGGAGGCATAACGGAGTGGTTAAGAGGTGGGAGTCCGCAGAAGCCAAGCAGCCTGTGTTTGAAACGAGCTGAGCAACGTTGTGTGAGTTACTTAACCTCTCTGAGCCTCAGCTTCCTCTTCTCTAAAATGGGGATAAAGAACACCTGCCTCAGATGATCGGGGTGAGGGTTAAATGCGACAGAGAGCCTCTGTAAATGTCTAGCACAGCGCCTGGCACATAGTAGATGCTGAGTAAATGCCGTGACCTAGTACTTGAGGACACACTAGATCCCGGCTGTGTGCCTTACAAGCTTTGCCCACTGGGAGTTACTTCTCACTAAGCTTCCGTTTTCTCATGGTCGCTGATAGATCCTACTTCGTGGCATCTGGTGAGGAAGAATTCAGGGAATTCAGGGAACGTACTTAGTCCTGTATCTCGAGTAATGTAAACTTTGCTGCATATTGTTATTACTGTGATCGGCATTCTAGGGGAATGAACTAAAGAAGTACAGAAAAAAAGATGGGGGGCTATTAAGAATGACAATGTGAAAACCATTCCACTGTTAACCAGTTTGTGCTGTGCAGTTAGAAAGTTACACTCTTTTCTTTCTTTCTTTTTTTTTTTTTTTTCCCCAAAAGTGCTTTAACAAAAGGAAGGCATTTGTGCCAATCACGACAGCCTGTAAACAATTTTTTGCCCCCGGATGATCCATTTTCTCCTGACAGTGCTGGCTCAGCTTGATGGCATGCACATTCCCCTTGATTTGCCTAATTTTAACGAGACATTAGATAAACATCACAAAAGTAATTTCAGATCACTGTGGTTCCTTGACAGGATTCTGTTACCATGGCAAGACTTGGTTTATACCTGGAGAATCTGTGCCGTTGGTTCCCAGGCCCAAACTCTTTTGGACTGCCAACACAAAATGTGAAATGCTGATTGTTTAAACTATGTTATTAAGGTTTTTAAATGTTTGTTGATGCACGCTGCAGAACCCGACCTTGGCTGGCATACGTGAAATGGAAATGGAATGAATGCGTAAGAGAAGGGAAGGCTAGGGAACCAGGACCTAGGGCAACTCCAAGTGTGTGGGAAGCAGGACAGCTGGACAGTCTTGCCTGGATACACCACATGGTCAGCTCCTCCTTTCTCTCAACCTTCTTTCCTTCCAGGTGAGGGTTGAGGTCCCGGGAAGAATCCTATTGGTCTAGCTTGGATCTTGCATCTACTCTTTGGCCGGTTAAAACATGATGACTCAGTCTCGCTGAGACCACAGACACTGAAGAAATTTCCTGAGAGCAGGTGTGACAGGAGCAGGGTCATGGCGTGTGTATGCATGGGGCCTCCTTTTCCCTAGTTGTCATTTACCAGAATCCTGGCTAGTGCTTTGCAGTGACTGATTAATGTCCAGACTTAGCCATGCATTGACTGCTTTTGGAGACGTAAAATAGGCATGCTGTGAAAGAAGGGGGTTGTTACATCACGGAGGATTGGGGTTTTCGAAACCATTCCTAGTCTCCTCTGATTCTTAGTCCAGGGAGTTTTTGCTGTATCCAAGAATGGATAGAAAAACGTGAGACACAGAGTCAGAGCCTGTTAGTGATCTGGGCTTTGTGGTCATTTTACACAGAGAGGGAGGGCCACATCTGGATTTAGACGCGGAGCTATGGGGAGCGGTCATCATTTAGCCCCCGGATGAAGAAGAGATGAACAAGACAACTTCATAACACTCTTTATCAGGAACGTAACCGGGTCAGACGAGGCTGCCAAGCCGGTCCTCAACGGCCACTGTGAATAGGCGAATTCCTTAGCTGGACCGAAATTGCGATGTGAATTATTTAAGTGGGACACGAGGAAGGACTCTGTAGCTGCCAGGAAAGTCAGACATTGTAGCAGGACTTCAAGGTATGGTTTTGATTCAAGGTGGTCAGCTAGTGCCCCTTCTCGTCCCCTCCCTCCTGCTTTTAAATCCTATGTCTGTGATGTGTATCATCGGGTAATCACCACCTTTCTTCCAGGCAGGATCAGATTTCAGAATATTTCTCAACTCAGCTTCTGAGATGGCCTTTACCTCTCAACAGGATCAACTCGCAAGTGGGGGAGGGGGAGATGAACAATTTACTGCCCCGAATCTAGATTCAAAATTGAAATTATGAGTGGAATCAGGGGACTGCACTAAATATCTTCTCAGTGTTTTGCCGTACTTAGGAGTCACTGAACAACTCATTAGGTAATTGCCGAGCCAACAACAATGACAACAGGAAACCCCAATGGGGAGAAAAAAAGGACAGGGGATTTTGTCAGGGTGAATTCACTGAGGGCAAGTAAGGCATTAACCAGAAGCGTTTGACTCCTTTGAGAACATACCATTTAAGAACTTTTGCATTTTATGCAAAAAAACCCAAAACTACAAATCCCTCTGACTTAAAAATCAACGCAACTTATTGACTAACACAACAGGAAAATCAAGAGATGATCTTGATTTAGTTCAGGTAGGGCTTGATCTAGTGGTTTAAAGACCCGATTTCCTCTTACTTTGTCTTTCCATGGTAATAGCCCCATCCTCGGGGCACGTCTCTGTGGGTCATCAAGAGTTCCATACTGTCTTCTTCTGGTTCCCCAAATGGCTACAACAGCTGCAGACTTGGCATCTTCAGCCCACGGCATTCATAGAAGAATGTCTCTTCAGATACCTTCTACTCAAGTCCTGGCATCTTTTCTTTCTCATTGGTCCAAATTGGCCAGTGTGCTGTACCCTGAACCAGTCACTGGGTGGGGGCTGGTATGAAGGTCAATCCTTGGAATTGAGGCATGGCTCACTCTGCCAAAACCACGTGGCTGAGATTGGAGTGGAGGTAAATTCCCCGAATGAGAAGCCGGGTCGGATTGAAAGGAGGGGGGAGACTGGACACTGAGGAGGTCCTAAAAGCTATTGTCTGCAGTTGTAGATTTTATATGCATGAGTGGATGGGTAAGGGGCGGAAGTCTGTTTCTTACAAGCCCTCCCTTAAATAAAATGGGAATAAGGAAAAGATGGAAAGTTTATCCTGTCCGTAAGTTCTCAAGGTGCACATTTTAGAGAAAATCTTTGGCTCCCCAAGAGAGTCCATCACTTTCTTTACCGCCTCTTCGTGCAGAAATTGGTTTGGGTCAACTTTGCCAGTGGTTTGCTCCACCAGCTTGGTCTGAAGCTTCCCCTCCCTAACAACTCTGCCACATGTGTGCCTGGTTCAGAACCGGTGTGCTGGGTGGACCTGGGCTTTCTCAGCCCCTAAAGGTTGGGGCGCGAGCAGCCAACCGTGGGACCCCCCTGTTGGCTGGTAAAGGAGTCACCTGAGAAGTAGATGCTATTTCTCCTGCTCTGTCTCTCCTCGCCCCCACTGGGCCTCATGCTGGCTGCTCCGTGGGTCTGGTGAGGGAATGGGATGGGGATGTGCTAAGACTTGGCCTTGGACAAGTTGCCCAGTCTCTTCTCGGCCTTATGCTTTCTCAGTGCAGTGGTGTTATGAGTGAGTTATTCTGAGGACTACCATAGGCATTACATGAGATGATGTAGGTGAAGCAAGAGTGCCTCCTTTTGAGTCTTGGATTGGGTTTTATAGAAGCGGACTCTGAGACGGGGGTTCTTGCACGAGTGGTTTATTGAGGGAGGCTTTCTGGAGAAGGGTGGCGAGAAAAGCAAATAGTTCAGGGGGAGTTGCTCAGCAAGACTGTGGTGGTCTCAGCTGGTCTTCAGCCTGACCCCATGGGAGACTCTGGGATATCAATTGCTGGTCCCACTTTAAGGCAAAGGGTCTGGCCTTCTGTGCCCCTGTGTTATTCAGTCATCATTTGTGGGTGGCTCCAAGGGGCTGGGGGGGCGTAACCTCACTGGTGAGGCAACTCCCATTCAGTTGGAGCCAATTTTCCATGGAAGAGGGTGGCTGTGAGTCATTAGCAATCATCATTCATAGCATCTGGGAATGCCCCCCCGTGAAAGGAATCTGGGCAGGGCACCAATGGCACCCACTAGACCATGCTGGATACAATCTGGTGGCAAATGGGGGAGGGACATAAGGCTTGTGATTAACTCTGATTTATAGATTTGGTAACTGATGTATAGAGACCATGTTTCTTACTCAAGCTCATGTTGGCGCTAGGGCTTTAGGGGGGCGGGCGAAGGTATAAAGTTCTTTCTGCCTTTTGCGGTGAGGTTTTTAGTGTTCTCAGCTTTCTCAAAAAAAAAAAAAAAAAAAAAAAAAAAAAAAACCAGAGCAGTCTCTTGTAGATTATCTAGACCGGCCCCTTTATTGTACAAACCAGGAAACTGAGGCCCAGAAAAGACCAAGTGACCCAAATTCATAAAGAGAGTAGGGCAGACTCAAGATCAAACCTGCCCAAACATACCCATCAAACAAACCCAGGAAGGCTCCTCCTGCTGCTGCTTTTTGAAAACAGGCAGCTCAGAAAGCGGCTGTTGGTTTGTGGCAATAAGTTCCTGTGAACTCAATGACCCCCTGCCGCTTGGAAGAAAATTTTGATCATGTGGTGCACACACCTCCCAGACAACAGCATTCTTGCTTCAGAAGAGGCTTGTGGGAAAGTGCAGTGAGCTCAGGTGCACGTTTGTGAGGGTGCCAGAGAGGGCTGGCACCAGGGGGCTTGCATTTCTGTAGCAAATTTTTATTGTGCTAGACAGTGGGGGGTGTGGCGGTACACAATCCAGATGGGTTCCTTTTTCTGGAGGTTACAGTCCGGTGGGAAAGACAAAAAATTAAACTACTCTTTGTGCGATTGAAATGACAGTCATGGTAAGTGCTATGAAGATGTTCAGGGTATTGTGTGAACATAGAACCAAATGACCTGACCTAGTTTGGGGCCAGGAAGCTTTCTCTGTGGGAGTGATGTTCTAATTGAGATCTAAAGAATGAAGAGAAATTAACCAGGGGTGGGGGTTGAGCAGATGGAAGAACATTCCAGGCAGAGGAAACAGCTTGTGCATAGTCTCCAAGGTGGGAAGGTCTTTTGGAGACCCACTTGTTGGGGGAAGGCCAGGGTGGCTGGAGGTAGACAGGGGAGGAGTTTTATAAGAGATGAGGATAGAGATTTGGCTCTTTAGTTGAGGGAAAGACATTAAGTGGAGGTAAGCAGGAGTGGGTATGAGGAATGAGGGTGTGTGTGTGTGTGTGTGTGTGTGTGTGCGTGTGTGTGTGTGTGTGTGTAGGGTACAGGATAAGATTTGTGCTTTCGAACTATCATTCTGTTAGTGATGGTGTAGGGAGAATAGACTTGGCAATATGGCAGACTCAAGTGGCATAGCTATTTCCCTTCGTAAAACATATAGAATTATTTGATATATATATTATTATATATTAATTTGTATATATCTATTTTTTTCTCTTTTTGGTACTTTCATCTCTGGAGTCTTGGCTTCATGGTTATCTCTTGCTGGTCACTTCTTAATTAAACTCAATATTAGATTTGTCTTTCCTATATGACTCTGCAAAAGATAGTTGGGTGTGCATTCTTGTAGCTCTCCTTTTCCTGTTGGCCTTTTGATCATTTGTTTAAGCTGGCCATAAGCACCTATAGAAGATATCATTTCTTTAGTTTAATTGAACTACAGTAAGTTAACATACAGCGTTATATTAGCTTCAGGTGTACAATAGGATGAATCAGCAATTCTTGGTGCTCATCATGATAAGTGTTCTCTTAATCTTTTTTATTTACCCTGGGCCCCCTTTGTCCCCTGTGACAATATATTATTAGTCAATTAATATGTTATTAACTGGCACTCCCATATAAGGCTAGAACTTGTCCTCTTTTGTTAATGGGCTAGAGAAACTCTGTCCACATGTCCAAGGGAGGTCCTTGCCTGCCCAGGATTCAAGGTTGGGAAAAGATTTCTGGTGAGAAAGTGAAAGGCTGAATCTGTGTTACGTGTGGATGTACACACCTGGGTTAGAAATTCCATCCTGGGCAATGAAAGCATTAACTAATCTAGGGCCCAGGAAACCTGAGATCAAGATCTCTTTGTAGGGTAACCTCTGTATCCCTAGGCTCACAGGAGTTTTACAGAGTAAAGAACCTATGTTGAAGGTGGGCTCACAATTAAAATATTACAGACTGCATGATTAGGCGTATTACATAAAGGAAAGTTAACAGGCAGAATATGTAGAAATAGCATCTCAAGAACTTGAGACTATAGAACCATCTGGAAAAGACTATAAAATAAGTTTGTTGAAAATGACCACAGAGATAAAAGAAGGATGAGAGATCATAATGAAAGCAGAAGATGTTATAAAAAAAGAGAGAAAGATTTTTTTAAGCCAACTAAAATTTATAGAAATCAAGAATCTCCCTATTGAAATGAAAAACGCTATTTCAGAGTTAAACAGCAGATTAGACACAGCTTCAGAGAGAGGCTGTGAATTGAAAGACAGACTGGAGGAAATTAGCCACAGGGCCGCAAAGTGGTATTGCTAGATGGGAAGAAGTCAAGAGTAGATTCAGAGACTCTTGGGTTATGTAGGTAAGAGATGGTTGTTGTGTTCTGGGAAAAAGTGGTGCCAGTGAAAATGGAGAATAAAATGGAATTTAGGAGACTTTGTATTTCAGGATTGAGCCAAAGAATGTGCTTAGGCCGAGAGTAGGGTGCTTGTCCTCTGAGGGGAAAACAATGAGTAATGCATGGAAGTTGGAGGGAGGCTGGTTTTTGTGCATCCCTAGTTTTCTAAGAACCAGGCTTGGAGAGATTGTGAATTCTTATTCTGAATACTACTGGTGGAAACATGATTCTAGTTCTTGTTGACACCAAAGCCCATTTGTAGAAATACTGAGCCGGGGTCTAAAGGGAGGCAGCTTTGAGGTTTCCTGCATCTGAAGGGCAATAGCAGAGGCGGAGTGGGTGGGGAACATGGAGGGCACGAACTCTCTGCTTCTGGGTCTTGGCCCAGGACTCACTCAACCTCAGGTGATTAGGAGGAAATTCTTTGTTTTTTTCTTAACTTTATTTATTTATTTTCAGAGAGAGAAGGAGAGAGCGAGTACGGGCCGGAGCAAGTTGGGGAGGAGCAGAGAGAGACAATCCCAGGCAGGCTCCACAGTGTCAGCACAGAGTCTGTCCTGGGGCTCCAACCCACAAACTGCGAGATCATGACCTGAGTCAAAGTCAGACGCACCCCCCCACCTTTCCCCAGGTCTCTCCTGCTCTTACCCTCCCCCCCTTCCCCACCTATCCCCCCCTCCTGCTTTTATCCATAGCAAAGGGGTTAAGAAAACCCCAACTCCCAACTCTGCCACTAACTATGTGATCCTGGTCTGGTTGCTTTCTGTGTCTGGGCCTCTGTTCCTTCATCTGTAAAGCTGGGATGCTAATAGGACTCACCTTGCAGGGCTTTAGACACGATTAACTGAGCAACGCGTAAAACGGCAGGTTTGCTTTAAACTTGGTAATAAACGTTGCAGAAAGGTAGTTACTCATGACTATTTCTGGACACAGTTCACAACTTGGGATGGGAGGGGTCAACTCTGAGGAGATCCCTGACCCTCAGCCTTCACGGATCCCAGGTTAGGACTGAAGTGCCTTAACCATGAAAATTCCAGGTATGGTGTGTGCATACGGGAGAGGGCGGGGCGCAGACAATATGAATCCCCTCTGGGGAACCTCGTGTTTCCCTTTGGGCAGTTCTTTTGCTCCTTTTCAGCCCTGAATTTTTTTTTCCCCAGGTGCTCAGGTGTGTTTTGAGACTTTCCTTGGGAGTTTGGGTATTTTTTTTCCTTGGCCTTCCCCCCTTCCCTCTGCAGCCTGTGCATCTCCACTGTGGCAGGCCTCTGCTTACACACCACATGGCGCTGTGAGGGATATATATAGTTGGGAGGGCAATCTAGTTCAGATGAAATTGTCACTGACTCAGATGTTCACTCCTCTGGCAGAAGGGACAGGCACGCAGGATTTAGTGGGTGTGGCTTGCCCTCCTTCTGTCTGTCTCCTTTCTCTGCCTTTCCCTTTGGCCTGCTCAGCTCCAGGCCACACCCCAAGAAGGAATGCCCCAGGGGCGGGCCCATTCACAAACCTCCCGTCCCAAGGAGGCTGCCCAGGTCCTGCCCCTTGGTACTTTTCCATTCCGCCTTTGTCCTTCGCCAAGGCGGCAGTGGAAGGGATTCTGGGAGATAGAAATTTATCGTTGTCACAGGAAAGGAGAAAAGGTAACATGGCAAACTCCCCAAGCGTGCTTCTCTGGTTCGGGATGGGGGTAGAAGATGCATTCCACATACCCCCCCTCCGCCCCACCCCCCCCAAGGGCCTGAAACCATCGGCAAAACATGAAACTGAACTTCCCATCCTTGGAAGATGACTTTAAAATAGGCCATTAGACAAAAGTAAGCTAAGAGCCAATTTGGTGCTAAATATACCCATTCTTATAAAATCTGCTATTTTTGAGTTAAATGTTGCAGAAATTACCGAATTTGCATTTAATTATTTTAATAGATCTTGTTTACAGATGACTAGGCAAAAATGAAAAAAAAAAATATATCCCCCAAACTAATTCACTTTGACTGTTCTGGTTGTAACTGTGCCTAAAATAGAAAAACATTCTCAGAATCTCTCTCAAAGTCGGAGGGAAAGACAACCTTAATTCCATTTTGTCTTGGTGCCTCGACACCACACATGCTGTTTCCCCTCTTAAGTGAAATTCATACCTTTGAGAATGGGGATGAAATATATTTTCCCTGGTGAAGGACTTTTCTGGATCTGTCTCCTAATGGGCTTGCAGGCTTTGTATGGGGTGTGATGAGGACTGACATTTTATATAATCCACAAGACCCTGTCTTTGTGGTCCACCTTGGCTGGGACTGAATTCAAGTTTTGCTGCGTACTAGCTGTTTGTCCTTGGGAGAGTCACATAACCTCTCTGAGTCTTGGTTTCTTCTTCTAAAATAGAGATATTAATTTAACTGTGTAAGGGTGTCAGGAAAATTAATGGTAATATACGCGGAAAGCAGCTAGTATCATGCCTGACATAATAGGTGCTCAGTAAATACATTTTCCTTCCTTTCTTTCCCTCTCTGGATGTGATCAGTCCCTCCCCCTCCCACCTTTTGACAGAGCCAACTTGATGGGTTCAGTGATTTGTCAAACAGTTCCTGGGCCCCAGGGATAACTGTGAGAGAGAGCAGAATTCCCTGAGCAATCAGTTATGACCATGCGTGCAGGCACCTTGTATTTGGAACATGTTTCTTGGGAGTCTGGCAGGCATCTAGTTGCAAGGGTTTTCACTTCCTATCTCTACTTCGGGGATGACCAGCCCCATTAGCCCACAACGTGCAATTTGTCTTGGTGTTTTCACACCGAGCTAAGGATGCCAGGAAGTGGTCACCTTTGCTACATCGGCTGACTCCCTACCTGTATAGGGCTAATGGGTAGAAGAGGCAAATTATAACTTCTCAGATCTGAGTGTGGCTACCCCATTGGGCCAGGGAAGGGAAACCAAAAAAAGAAAGTGCTGGGGGGCTGCCAGCTTCCTCCTCGGGACTGTTCTAGCTCACATGGACACAATATTTGCCATGTGTTAAGGAAAAAAGATTGTGTTCCAGGCAGTCTTCATTTTACAGAGCCCTAGCCTTGGGATTCCAAGTATGATAGAGTATAACGTTCTCTCGGCAAGCCCTAAACAGTTAGCTTCGTACACACAGGAGCTGGTGATGGTCTTTTCTTGCCACGGTATTCCCAGCATTCCACATACTATCTGGCACATGGTGAATACTCTGTAAATTGTAAGTGAGTTTACACTGCCAGATAGTAAGCCCTGTGCAGTGGTTGTCAAAGTTGAGCATGCATCAGAATTACTGGGACGGCTGGTGAGGACAGATTGCTGCCCCTTGGTTAGGTCCTCGGTGGGGCCAGAGACCTTACGTTTTGCGAGCCACTGCTCAGGTGGTCAAGAGTGAAAGCTTTGGAGGCAGGAACACTTGATCTGGAATCCGTGTTTCACTAGGTGTTAGGCGGGTAACTTTGAGCAAGTCACGTCACTGCTCTGAGCCTCAGTTTCCATTTTTATATGATGGGACTAACACCAGCTATGTCATAAGGTATTGAGAAAATTAGATGTGAGGATGCGTGTAAGTTGTTAAACGTAAGCCCGTCCCAGAGTAGCTGTTCAATAAATGGAAGCTAGTTTGATGATATGCTGAGCACCTGCTGTGTACGAGGCTCCGTGCTATGCAGTGGGGAAGGCAGAGACAAGCTATGGTCCCTGTTTCCACGAACTGTATAGATTAGCTGGGAAGGCAAAGGGCTAAAAATGGTTATCTACCATGACCACATGTGAGAGATGCAGGCTTCTATGGGGGCACAGTGGGAGGCACCCAACCTAGCCGGGGCTAGGGGCTTAAGGAGGGTCCCCGGGCAAGGCTGATGCCCCTGTGGAACCTTAAGAAACATAGTGAAGATGGGGAAGGTTGTTCTAGGTGCAGAAAATGTTTGGGTAGACTTGGGATCTCCCATTTGGTGTCCTTGTAGAGAACCAAAGGCCATTCACGGTGCTGAGTCTTACCATAATTTTGGGGGGTTGAGGCAAGTCTTGGAAGTTTAAGTCACTGAGCCCTTATCAGGCATAGACTCCCTGGCTCACTCGCTCACTTCTGCCTTCTTTGACCCTTTGAGCTTTCATGAAGACCCCAAGTGGTTTTTCCGCTGGGCTTTTGTACCTGCTGTCCCTTCCACCTAGAACTCTCTTCCCCCAGACCTTCTCATGGAGGACTCTCTCCCTTCATGTCATCTGCAGAGAGGCCATTCCTGATAACTGTCTTAAAGTAGCTACTCTGTCCTCTTCACCATATTCTTAACCTGCTTTATTTTTCTTCAAGACACATATCACCCCATGAACTTGTATGTTTATTTACTCATTTATTATCTCTCTTCCCCACTAGATGATCGTCTCCCTTAAGACACATACCGTGCCTTGTACCATAGGTGCTTAGGGCATAGCAAGCACTTGATAAGCATTTGTTGACATAATGTATGAGTAACTGAGACAGTGGCTAAGTGACTGAATCCCTGTGTGGACCCCTACAGTACTCCTTGGAAATTATCTAGTTCTGTTCTTTTGTTGTATTGGAAGAAGCCCAGGAAGGGGAAGGGAGTTGCCCAAAGCCATGTAGTGAGTTGCTGTAAGGTCTGGCTTTGAACCCAGGACCTTGAGTCCTAGAACAGAGCTCTTCCCTCTTCTAGCCCAAAGAGAGAACAGGTACTTTATGGGGTGGGCCATGAGATGGTAGAAAGTCTTGCATTATAGTGGCATTGTCTGGGTCATGCAGTCTTCAGGGGCTTTGACTTTAAATTTTTTTTTTTTTTTTTTTTTTTTTTTTTTTTAACGTTTATTTATTTTTGGGACAGAGAGAGACAGAGCATGAACGGGGGAGGGGCAGAGAGAGAGGGAGACACAGAATCGGAAATAGGCTCCAGGCTCTGAGCCATCAGCCCAGAGCCCGACGCGGGGCTCGAACTCACGGACCGCGAGATCGTGACCTGGCTGAAGTCGGACGCTTAACCGACTGCGCCACCCAGGCGCCCCTTAGTATTTCCTATACAGAATACAGCTTAATAGCACTGTGTGACTGGGGGTGGGCTGGAGAGGCGTTTTCAAAGTGGGTAGAATATCAAGGTGGACAGCATCCTGCTTCACCAGGTTGCCCCTGGCCAGTGGTGGGAACCTTGTAAGGCTCAGAGTCAGAGCTTCGTGGCTTTGGTAGTGACAGTAGTGCTAGGTCTGGGTCTGGTACTTGTAGTTCTAATGATAGTTGTTGTCATTAACTGACTGCATTAACTTCCTATGTGTGAGCCACTGTTTAATGTCTTATATGCAGATTCATTTCAACAACCTGCAGATCAGATACTATAGTTATCCCAATTCACAGAAGAAACTGAGGCCCAGGGACAGGAGGTCCCCTGTCCAAAATTTTGAACACGGGTTGGTTGACTCCAGAGCATGTGGGCCTGATGTTATTGCTGAAGAGTCACAGAAACCTGGGCTCAAATCCGGACTGTGATTCTACGGAGCTGTGTGATCTCAGGCAGATGACAACCTGTCTGAACGTGGCTTTCTTCTTCTGTCGAGTTGGAGTAAAACTACACCCCCTGTCAGACTGTTGTAAGATTTAGACATAACGCTTATTCGGTACTGAAGAAATCCCTGGTGCATAATTGGCATGCACGGCTCTTGTAATTAATGACCACTGGGAGGGGGGCTTTTCTCTTGGCAGAGCCCGGGAGCCACTTCCAGCCTCTAGCAAGAAAGGAAAGAGGCTTGGAGAAAGGGGCATGTGAAATCAACGCAAACGACTTGAGTGGTTTGTGGAGGATGCACAGGGCAGAATGTCCAGATTCTCTTCAAGGACTGGCCGTGGGTTCCTGTCCACTCTGTGCATGTGCCCCTTGCTGCCTCAGAGATGGAGCTCGGTGCTGAGATAATGGGCTTGCAGAGGCTGGGTGGTTCTGGAGTCGGGCACACCCCTGGCTCTGCCTCTCCAGACCTCATGACCTTGGACAGCTCCCTTTGTCTCTCCATGCTGGTTTCTTCATCTGCGTGGTTGGTGTGGTTGTTAAAGAGAGTATTGTCTATATGTGAGGGACATTAAAGCTCTGAGTCTGTTCAGCAAATCTTTTTTGAGTGCTCAGTGTCTGCTAGGCATGTCCTGGATGTGGGGTTGGCAAACAGCCCACGTGTCAAATGCTGCCCATTTTTGTAAATAAACCATCATTGGAACACTTCCACATTCATTCGTTTACGTGTCCTCTGGCTGATTTGGTGCCATGGTAGCAGAGTTGAGTTGCCGTGACAGAGACCACGTGGCTCATAAGGCTTAAAATCTTTGCCATCTTACCCTTTCCAGAACACTTGTAGGTGAGGAGATAGGGAATAAACAAAACATGCACACACCTCTTCACTAATTTGAGGAGAGAGGAAGCAGGTAAGAAACCAAATAAATAACTGAATTTTATAATATATTAGAAAGTGGAGAAAAATAAAACAGGGGAGGGTGACAGGGCCTGCTGGGGAGGGAATGTAGTTGTAATTTTGTATACGTGGACCGGGACCAGCTTCACTGAGAAGGTGACGTTTCAGCCCTGACTTGGAGGAGGTCAGGGAATGAGCAGTGAGGTAGCTGGGGGAAGAGTGTTCCAGGTAAAGGACATGGCAAGTGCAAAAGCCCTGAGGCAGGGGCATGTGTGGTGTGTCCTAAAAGCATCATGAGTGCGGTGTGGCCGGAGCGGGATGGGTGGGGACAGAGAAGTGGGGAGAAGGAGGACACTGAGAATCCTCATCTCAGAGTGGTCTTCTGAGACCTTGTGTGTTTTCCGTTTTCCCCCTGAGTGAGCCGGGAGCATGGACGGTGTCGAGCTTGTACTTCACGAGTGTCACTCTGGCTGCAGTGTTTGAGCGGGGCAGAATCTAGGAGATTGGAGAGCCTGGGGTCTCCACATGGACCTCCAAGCCTTCCATCCTAGACCTTCTCCCTTGACACCTGAAGGCAGTGTTCAGAAGCCACGTACCCACGGGGCGTGTGATCCCACAGGAAAGCAGGGTCTGTAGCAAAGTGGGCGTGTGGCCCTTTAAGAGATAGCTGCTGATTAGCTCCCGCAGGTTGTCACCATATGGGAATGTGAGCTCCTCGTCCCCAGAGCTGATTCCTCAAGAGAACCCAGAAATGCAGATTTTAATATCAAGTCTTCCAGCCTTTGTATGTTTGCTAGTGATTCAGCTTGTCTTTCTAAATACCACGTACAACAAAACATATCTGCAGTATCTTGCCAGCACAAATACAAATATTCCCAGCTTTACCGAAGCTCCACCAGGATTTGGGCTGTGGACTTGTAAATTTTTGAATATTTTTTTTTTTTCGGAGAGGGCCGATTGGACCTGGCATTAGCAAGTTGTTGTTTCTAATAATGTGCCCTGGTGAACTGTGACATAAACCAGAATACACATAGTGCTCTGGGTGGGGCTGCTCATGCCAAGTGGGTTATAGCCTCACATGCGCACCAGGACTGGGGTCTGCATGGCCCTATCTGGCTTCTAAAACCTTGAGGGTGTAACTAGCCCAGCAGTGATGGTTGTTTGCCCGGCTCATTCATACTCCAGGCCTGGCTCTGTGCTCTGGACTTTCCAAGGGGCAGAGTTGGCAATCTTGTTCTTGCCCTCCTGAAGTTTCCACTCTAGAAGAAAAGGTGGCGCAAATGTCCTGAAAAACAGAGAAATACTGGCTAGTGCAGGGTTGCAAACTGGAGTCGTCAGGTGCACCTAGCCAACAATCATGTGTTGTTTGGGTTCACAAGTGTGTGTGTGTGTGTGTGTGTGTGTGTGTGTGTGTGTTTTAAACTAGGTACTGGCTTTTGTTTTGTTTTGTTTTTTAATGTTTTTAAAATCCTCGTTTATTTTTGAGAGAGAGAGAGACACACACACAGAGTGCAAGCTGGGGTGTTGGACAGAGAGAGAGAGAGAGGGAGACCCAGAATCTGAAGCAGGCTCCAGGCTCCAAGCTGTCAGCACAGAGCCCGACGCAGGACTCGAACCCATGAACCACACGATCATGACCTGAGCTGAAGCCAGATGCTTAACCCACTGAGGCACCCAGGTGCCCCCCTAGGTACTGGCTTTTGAAAATGCAAACATTTCACAGTAAATTCCAGATTTGTGCTTCTCTTGAAACGTCAGGAGAATCCAGTCACATTCTGCCCAAATTCCGGTCCAGACAATTGAATGGTGCTGAGAATGGCTGCCTCCTTGAGATGGGGTATGTGCTAGCAACTCACACCTTGTCCGGGTCTACTTTGTTAATTTGTGGTCCCTGCCTGTCCCCCTTTTCCCTGCAGGCTTTGGAATCTGAATCTCTTGAAATTAGGGCTTCAGATCTGAGTGAGACCCACTTGCGGCCGTATCCTGTCTCTAGGGACTTCCACGGACTTGCATTCATTCCCAGGACTCAGTCCCTCATGTGTCTGCCATGACCAGTGACCAGTTAGGATCCCTCCTATTTATTGTGTATCCCCAAGCTTTCGGCACAGTGCTCTGGGCTCAACCTCTGGGGCCGAGCAGCCTCCAGAACGAGCTACCAACAGGCCGAGTGCTGCTGTTTTGGTGGACGTCTGACCTGCCCTGGTGTCTTCACCTCTGCCAGGTTCCTGTGTCCTCACCTGGTGGCCCAGATCATTTCTCAGAGTGTGCCCATGGTAGCCATTGCTGCCTCTCTGAAATACTGAGGGGTAAGAGAGAGAGGACAGGTTTCCCTCCACCCCTTCTGGTGCCCTGGTGCAGCATTCTCAGGCAAATTGATCATACAGCGATGTCAGGGTCGCAGCTGGCCCTTGGGAAACATTTCATCCATGATGTCATAATTGATTTTCCATGTCCTGACTCCCCCCACCCCCATTTCCCTGCGTCTCTGCTGCTATGATGCTTTACTGATTCCCCTTGATGTTTGGGGAAAATTCACTCTCCGTGACTTGTTTTGTCCCTGTTAATCCCCAATCAATATGTGGCATCCAGTGCAGTCACTGTTCAGGGGAAAATAATAATTATTCTCCCTGGGCCAAAAGTCATCTTAATTTCAAGGATAAATGGCTAAGTCAACTTTCAGGTTTTTCATTCTTAAAGTGACAGGTCATGGGTTGGCAGAGGGAGGCAATGCTTCCTCCTATCAATTCCAGTATGATAGTTTATTCATATAATAATAATACCCTTTTTATCTTTAAAAAAGTGCCTTCTTGTTTCTGCTTTGATGGAGCACCTATAGTTTGCGGATCTCTTTGAGCACATCATCTCTGGGCCTCTCAATTGCCCATAAGGTGGTTTACTCCTTTTGGAACAGGAGGAAACTGAGGCAAAGAGATTGCATGACTTATCCAAGGTCATATAACTAGTCGGGGTGGCGGAGGTATGTTATGCTCCAAATCTCACAAGTACATTGAGCAAGGGCCCCACTGGTAACTTCATTCCCTGCCCTTTCATCCTTGCCCATCTCCTGGGACAGCCTGAAAGCCCCCTTCTCAAAACTCCTTTTCCGGTAGGACTGTGATGATTTATCTTTCTCTTTCAACCTTGGTTTGTAGAGTTTGGGATATGCCTGGGGGATGTGATCATGTTTCTGGGGTGAATTACTGCACATTCCAGGTCACAGAGTGTCTTTAATGTTCGTGAGCAGGTGAGTGGGAGCAGCAGGGGCTGATGGGAAGGAAGCCAGGGTGGCATCTGCAGAGCAAGAAGGGTCTCCAGTGAGATCAGCTCTGCTCTTGAACACTCTCCTCCAGCCTGTGGGGAACAGGGAGTCACAGGGTCAGGGACTGCCCCCGTTTTCGGGCACTGATCATCTCGCACACATGTAGAACTCCTGCCTGTGCAAAGTCTCCTCTGTTATGTCTGAGGATTGTGCAGTGGGTCCGTTGTGTTTTTGCTTTGGTCTGGCTGTATTCTTCTTACAGTGTCTGCCACTTTTTTTTTTCCAATTTTGGCCTCATTGTCAATGTTTGCAGCTTGAGATGCTCTTGTGGGTGCTTCATGGTGCCGGCACCCATGTATTACCACACCATAGGCTCTGTCTTAGGACGTTTGCAAAGATGCCAACTCTTAAGTTTCCAGAGCAGTGAGAAGAAGTCATGTCTCCTGAACTCTGGGATACACTCTACCCTCTGAGCTCCAAAGCCATCCATCTTGTGCTTTGCACTTAAAGTGTCTCATAAAAACACAGGCTTCAGTTTATCCATTCATATTCTCTCTAGATTGCACCAGGGACCACGCCCTTGGTTCTTACTCTTCCCCCATCTCCGTCTCTTGGGACAGCAAAGCCTCTTGTTTCTTCTTCATCCCCAACCAGTACCCTTATGCAGTGGGCTCATGGAAAAGCACTGTTCCAGGGGGCCCAGCGCACCTCTCAGACATGTTGGGATTCCAATTTGGCTTCAAGGTAGGGCCTGGTAATATTTAATAGTATGGGCTTGGATGAGAATGTAAAATGGTGCACGGGCCTTGGAAAACAGGTTGCCGATTCCTTAGAAAAATTCAATGTAGACTTACTCTATGACCCATCAGTTTCACTCCCAGGAGCTTACTCAAGATACAGCCATGAGGATTCTGAAAAGTATTGTTCATAATAGCCCCAAAGTGGAAACAAGCCAAGTGGCCATCCGTCAGTGAATAGATATACAAGATGTGGTAGATCCATACAGTGGAATACAACTCAGCAATAAGAAAGCAATGAAATACTGATGACTGCTAGCAAATTCGCTTTTGACCCTCAAACACATGCTGGATGAAGACCTCCAGATGTATGGGCACGTTGCACGATTCCATCATGAAATGTCCAGAGAAGGCAACTCTATAAAGACAGAAAGTAGCTTAGTGGTTGCCTGAGGGAAGTAGGAGTAGGGATTAACAGAAAATAGGCATGGGGGGAAATTGGGGGCATGCTGGGAATGTGTAAGACTGGAGGGTGTTGATGGTGGACATTCTATAACTTTACTAAAAACATCATAGAATTGCATACATACAATGGATGAATTTCATGATATGTAAATTATACCTCAATAAAATTAAAAAAAAACCAAAAACCCACAACTATGTGGGCCCTGATTCAGACAGACCTTGATTTGAATCTCCACTCTATTGCTTACTAGCTGTGCCATTGTGGGTTACTTCATTTATTTTATTATTTTTTTAAGTTTATTTATTTATTTTGAGAGAGACAGTGTACATGTGAGAGAGCAGGGCAGGGGCGGGGGTGGGGGGAGGGAGAGAAAGAGAAAGAGAGAGGGACAGAATCCCAAGCAGGCTCTGCGTGCTGACGGAGCAGATCCCGACCTGGGGCCTGATCCCACCCCCTGGGATCATGGCCCTGAGCCAAATCAAGAGTCAGACACTTAACCCACTGAGCCACTCAGGTGCCCTGAGGGTTACTTCATTTAACTGAACCTCTGTTTCCTTATCCATAAAATGGGCATAAGCACTGCTTCCTAGGGTTGTTGGGAGGGTTAAAATTGGTCAAAGCACTGTTAGCATCAGGAAAATATAGTAACAATAAAAGTTAACATGCATAAAAAAACGAACATTGATACACTCTGTGCTCCATGCAAGTTATTTCTTTTATTGTCTTTCCTCCATGCTGAGATATTTTTTATATTATTAACTTTTTGGTTTTTTTTTGAAATGGACCTCAGCAGTGCACAGCTAGTGAAGTAATTCCATTTCTGTATCTTGGAAAGAATTTTCGGACGTATGGTGCCCTGCTTACCACAACCGGTCTTTCAGGCTCCCTGGGCTCTCAGGCTCCTGCTTCTTATTTTTGCAAAGCTTCTTGTAGAGAGGCTTAGATGGAGGATGGGCAGGATGGCCCCACGGGGCTTCCCGCAGCCTCCCAATTAGACTAGTTGTGGGGAGACTCTGGAGGAGGGAGGTCTGGGCCCGTGCCAGCAGGATGGCTGGGAGTCTGGGGAGAGAACACAGAGCACAGAAAGGGAACTGTCGAAGCAGCCAGTTTCATTCTGGGCTTGGCAATTGCTTGTGCTGTCAGGAGGAATTGAGCTACTCTGCCGAGGAGAGCTGCCAGGGGCTGAGAAACTCTATCCTTCCAGGTCTCCCAGCACCTCTTGGGCTTCCTGAAAACCTGGCACTGCATGGTGGGAGACACAGAGCTTTGAGGTTGGGAAATGTTGAAATGACATTGAGAGCGCCATCTTGGATGATAGTGGCATTCGAAATCTTCATCATTTGGCTTCTAGTCTGCATCTCCCCCCCGAGGCCTGGCTCCTCTGAATATCCTGGGCTCCCTTTGTCCATAGGTACCATTCCCCCTCTGCCTCTTTGTTTTCATCCCTGCAGCTTCCCCCCCCCCCCTTTTTTTTTTTTTTTTGCAGAGGGGGACTTTGAACCTTGAGAGGTCAAGCAATTCATTCAAGGTCACACAGCCAGTAAGTGGCAGAGGTGAAATTAGAATCTGGGTTTCGATGATTCAAGAGCCCTTGGCTACTAAGCTCTATTACCTCCCAAATTTTGGAGTGAATAATAGCACATGTGAATAATTTGGTGTGAATAATTATCACATTATATCATGACTTGATGATGTCACATCTGTCTCCCCTCTGCAAGGATTGCACATTTTCCACCTCTGTATCTTCTGGGCTCAGCACAGAGCCTGATGTACAGGAGTGACCTTGGGTTCTACCACTTGCTAGTTCTGTGGCTTTGGGTGACTCATTTAAACTTTCTGAGCCTTGGTGAATGATACCTACTCAGGCCATTTGCGAAGATTTGGTGAAGTGATCTATGCATGGTGCTCCATGCCAACTAAGTTTGGGGCCCCCACTCAGTTTGGATGGGGTTTACCTTCATTTCAGCTCCAGGGACTCTGACAGACCCCCGGCTGGCCTGGCCAGATTGCCAGGCCACAGGATTCCTTTGCCACAGGGATTGGTTCAGAGGTGGACATGGGATCTGGATGGGCCAATCTATGCCCTCTCTGGGACCTTGGCTAGAAATACCAGGAAGAGACACATTCTATCCTTCTAAGATAGCGGGTGCTAAGGGCCATATAGACAGTGAGGTATTGCTTTCACCAGGCAGGAAAACACTTTCCTGAGAGCCCAGAGGAAACAGAACCAAGAGGAGAGTGAAAGAGATTTCTGGTCATATTATTTGAGTTTCTGGATCCAGCCACGTCTGGACTTTCTCAGCTACGAACCAATAAATCCTCTCCCTTTCTCGAAACTTTTGGCTCGAGTCAGCTTCTCTGGGTTTTGTCACTTGCAAGTGAAACTACATTTCACACAGCAGGCATCTGAAAGTGATGAGTCTTATTTTTATTTACGTGGTCAGTGCTTGAAGGAGTGAATGAAATCATACGTGCATATGAAGTGATCAGAGTTGAACTTCAGATTTAGGGAATATCACATATTGAGATAGGCAGGCAAGGTGAAGACATGGGACAGGGTCTAGAATTCATGGGGCAGGAGGTTCTTCAGCAGGGTGCAGGACATTGAGACCTAGCTATTTTCTGGTATAAAAGCCACCATGGGATTGGGGAATAATGACGGCAGGTTGAGGCCCGGTGACAAAGAACTTTAAATGTCATGATGATGCATTGGAGGGTAAGCAGTGGATAGTGAAACCAAAGTCCAGTAGGTCATATGGAATGGGCACGAAGGAGGACAGTACTGGTAAGTATGGGGCACAGCTAGTTCTCAGTCTTGAGTCAGTGAAAGCCAGGTTGGCAAGGGGATGTGGGTAGGGGTCTAACCACGCATAGCATAAGCCCTGCCCGTGGTAGGTGTGACAGGTATGTTTTGATTTGATTTGATTTTTTTTAAAGGAACTGAGCTTGTTGACTGTAGTTTTACATTATCCTAGGTTTCATTCATTTAAACCATCCATTTAGCAGGTATTTATGCAGCACCTATCACAGGCCAAGCACCCTTCGGGGCCCAGCTGGTAAAAAAAAAAAAAAAAAAAAAGAGGGATTCCCAGACATCTTAGAGTGTACTTCTCATGGGGTAGTGCATGTGGGGTATGTTAGGTGGTGTTAGGTGGTGATCAGAGCTAAGGAGAAAAGACATTTGGGTTTTGGGGGGACGGGGAGACCGAATGGAGGAGCACGTGCTGTTTAGGGAAAGTGGGCAAGGGGAGCTGATAAGGAAGTCTGCCTCAAATTCAAGGCTCATGGCAGGGGATGCTTATTAATTTTGGGGAGGTTGTTTATGGTGTAATACTAAATGGGGAAAATCAGCATAGGAACTACAGAACATTTGGGGATAGAGTAGGATTGCTTTTACCAATGGGAAAATCTTGAATCTGAGCCAATCTTTTTTCTTTTTCCTTAAGCAACTTTGGTAATTTTTTTTTTTTTCATGATTTGAAAGGACTCTCATTGCAATTGATACTAATATCAGAGACCGTCATGAGACCGAGGGGGAGAACAGCCTCCCCCAGGTAAAGTCAAGTTATCCACCTTCCTCCCACAAATGTTGTGTCCTCAATTGACTAAAACCTCCCAGAGTGCCCTGAAATGGGACATGCAAGGCTGTTGTCTCCAGGCCTGTGACAGGTACAAGCTCCAGGAATCCGGGGCAGGGTGGGGGGCAGAGTGTCTTGACCTGGCTCTCTTGGGACCACAGTCAAGCTTGGTATTTCCAAGCTTGTCAGAATTCTAAAAATCCAATCATTGTCTGATTGATTGATTGATTGATTGATTCATTCATTCATTCATTGAGTTACCAAGTATTGTGGGCATCAGATGCCCATGTCCCTCATTTCTTAGTCTCTCCTTTTGCTCAGGGATATGGAGGAATGGTGGCAGCCTCAAAAAAAAAAAAAAAAAAAGTCTGATACATGCATCCTTCACTAATTCAGAAAAATCTGCATGTTTGATGATTAAAACAAAAAACCCAACCGTATGCAGGTACAATTTACATAGCATAGCATTCACCCATTTTAAGTGTACAATTTGGGGGATATTTAGTAAATTCAATGCCTTGTGCTATCACTGCTTATCCAATTTTAGAACCTTTTCATCGCCCCAATAACATCATTGTTCTTGTGCCCATTCCTACCCCCAGGCCACACCAGTCTGTTTTCTGTTTTTGTAAATTGGCCTATTCTGGCTGTTTAATATCAACGGAAGCATACAATATGTGACCCTTGGTGTCTGGCTTCTTGTGCGTAAGCGCACTGTTTTTGAGGCTCATCCGTGTTGTAGGTGGTATTGAGATTTCATTTCTTTTCATTGCTGAATAATATTCTATTATATGGAGGGACCACTCTATGTATCCATTCTGGCTCTTTTCTGTTTGGAATCTATTGTGAACAATGCTGCTCTGAATATTCTCACACACGTCTGTGTGGATGTCCGTTTTCATTTGTCTTGGGTAGATACCAAGGTGGGGAATTGTTGGGTCGTACAGGAAGACTACTTTTAAGTTTTCAGGAAACTCATAGCTTAGGGTTTTTTTTTTTTTAATGCTTTTCTTTTTCGTTTTGTTTTTGAGAGAGAGAGAGACAGAGAGACAGAGTGAGAGCACGAGAGGGGCAGAGAGAGAGGGAGACACAGGATCCGAAGCAGGCTCCAGGTTCTGAGCTGTCAGCAGAGAGCCTAATGCGGGGTTGGAACCCATGAAACGCAGGATCATGACATGAGCAGAAGTCAGATGCTTAACCCACTGAGCCACCCAGGCTTATAGCTTAGTTTTTAAGCCATGTTAAAATGTCCTCCCAGCTGCTTGCAAAGGGCCGTTGGTGGCCCTGGATGCCCTCCCCACGTGACTATCCCAGGGCTTACAATGGGATTTTCAGGACCTTCTGCCTCCTGCCAGAGTAGATCCCCACTGCCACCCCCAGCCACTTGTCCATGCAGCCCCCTCCCAGCTCCGAGGAAGAGGGAACCCGAAGAGCGCCATGGCTGTCTGAACTGGGCTTTCTCCCTGGACCAGACTTGGACAGTCCTGTAAAAGCAGCTGCAAGGTTTCCCTGCTGCAAAGGGTTTTTCATGCAAGGGACAAAGGAGCTGAATGTCGTGTTGGAAAGGTGAACCCAGGTCGCTGGGATGAAAACAGCTGGGCACTGTTTGCTCTGCATTTCCCTGGGAGGAATCAGCTGCGTTTGAGGAGTGGTCCGGTCCATTTTTCAGCTTCAGCTGCGGCTTGGGTCTGTGTCAACTTTCAGAAGCATAGAAGGGAGGGGACTGAGACTGTAGCAGGAATCAGAGGTCTCTGGAGACTTGGAGACAGCCTCCAGATGGTGTGACAGGTCAGGGAGGCCAGTCAGCCAGCTGAGCAGCTGTGATGGGGAGCCTGTGATCAGAGAGCCACATGTGGCTTTGTTCATCCCGTGGGAACCTGGGGAATTTGGGCTCAACCAGATGGTGCCCAATGGAATCTTCACTTGTCTAAGACACAGGAGGTCAGTGTAAGTTGAACAGATGCCAACAGTACCAGTCTTCTTACTGGTAACTGATCCTCCCCTAATGGGGCCGAAGGTGATTTTAGAAAAAGACTCAAAACCAGGTTCCCAAGATGGAATTGTTGGTCGCTGAGAAGGTGCTATTAAGAAGGCGACCCCAGGGGACACCTGGGTGGCTCATTCAGTTAAGCATCCAATTCTTGATCTCGGCTGAGGTCATGAGACATGACCCGTTCGTGAGATTGAGCCTTCCTGTCAGGCTCTGCGCTGAGCCTGGTGCCTGCTTGGGATTCTCTCCTTCTCTCTCTGCTCCTCCCCTGCTTACATGCACATGCACTCTCCCTCTCTCTCAAAATAAATCAACTTTTAGAGAAAAGAAGGTGATCTCAGGCATCAGATTAGTTATACAAAATCATCGGATAATGTATTTAACTTCTCTGTGCCTTGGCTTCTTCATCTGTTAAATGGGACTGAAAAGAATATCTCCTTGTTTTGAGGATTAACTGGGATTATTTTTGTAGAAGCTTTAGCAAAGTGATGGATTCATAGAAAGACAGTAGTAAATCCTACCTATCATTAGTTTTATTTTTAAATTTATGCTTTATTTATTACTAAGGTGATTTTTTTATTTTAAGTCTCCATTCTACCAGGTCAATCTGGTAGATTCTCCCATTCATTTCTACCAATTGAATCTTGATGTATCCCAAGTAGCCCCTGGTGATTCAGTCTTGCCTCTCCTCACAGATTTTGTGTCTGTAAATGTCGTAGGGTTGTAGGCGAAGCACATGGAGAGAGTGTGATCATCCTTGCCTGGGTGAGGGGCCATCCTGTCTTGAGTTATCGTCTGTCCAGGCTGATATCTGTGGAGGCTCATTTTATCGTGTTACTTGCAGCTTTAGGAACTGAAGCCCAGAGAGATAAGGAAACGTGCCTAAAAAAACACAGCTGAAAAATGGAGCCAAGATTGAAAACCAGGTGTGTCTGACTTCAGGGACTTGCTCTTTACTATGTGTCTTCCAAATGTGACCTGAAGGCCTGTGCACCTTAAGTCCAGATGGCCCCATCATTAAAAAACCAAGGGGAAAAAGGGTTTTTTTGAGGAATGGGCTAGGATTGCCTTGTGACTGGGCAGAGAGGACCTTGGGTACTTTCTTGAGTCATCTGCCAGATAAAAGGTTTTTGTTAAGTTTAGAAAGCAACGGTGTTTCAGTTAACAAGGTATATTCAGTGCGTACCTGTTGAATTGAAGGAAGTGGAAAGGGAGAAGAGAAAGAAAAAAGAGGGAAGAACATAAGAAAAAGAAAGGAAGGTTGGAAAGGAGGAAGGGAGGGAGTGGGGGCAGAAAAGGTTTTTGTCTTCCTTAATGAGACATGCCTTTGGTTTTTTATTTTGTTTTTTTTAATATAAATTTTTTTAAATGTGTATTTTTGAAAGAGAAAGACAAAGCATGAACAGAGGAGGGGCTGAGAGAGGGAGACACGGAATGCAAAGCAGGCTCCAGGCTCTGAGCTGTGAGCACAGAGCCTGACACGGGGCTTGAACCCATGAACCGCGAGATCATGACTTGAGTAGAAATGGAACACTAAACCAACTGAGCCACCCGGGCGCCCCGAGGCATGCCTTGCAATGTAATACATGATGGGACTTCACCAGGTTATGCCTTAGTGTCTCCAGCAGAACATTTTCAAAATTTGTATTCTTGGCTTACACCCCACACCTACTGAGTTGGAATCCCCGGGGTCATTCCTGGGCAGGTAAACACAGGTGAATCGACATTGTAACTGTCATCGAGAACTGTGAGTTTGTAGTTTTTTGATTTGGTTTGGTTGGTTGGTTGTTTTGAAGCAAATTTAGGATTGATTGAGGTTTAGCAAATGATCTGTTACAGGTTGTGAGTCTGGGTTGATTGGGTCTCTTATTTAGACACTTCGGACTGATTTCCCTGTCGGAGGTGTGCTCAGTGACGCCCTGAAGGACCATTAAAAGGCACCGCTGGGTCAAGGCCCCCGTTTGCCTTTGTGAGGGCCAAGGAGTGTGCGGGGTTGACATTTTCCCTTTAAGCAAACCCTGTGTCACTTGGAACCAGAGTCTCTTTTTGTACCTTTATCTCGCTTTAGCTCACTGATGGTAGAGTAACAGATTTGTACACATCTTCCTGATTTTCAGGACTAAAGATTTTCAGGTCTTAATGGACCTAAATCAAAAATGTTTTCACTAATTGTAGCGATGGTGGCCACGGCGGAGGTTCCCAAGGGACCAGTGAGATAGCATCTCCTGTGTGTTTGCATGAGGATGTTCTCCCCTCCTGTTAGCATTAGGTTAGGGTTAGAGTGATCTGTTTTTCCAGGCAGCGCCCATCGTGACCTAGCTGGTGGTTGCCTGATTTGAATTTCCCATCACCAGAGTAGAGGATGATCATCCTTGCTTGGTACAGCATCTCTGAATTAATTGGCTGCCTTCAGGACTTGTAGGTGACAGCCATTGGACAGGAATAGATATTGAAACCTCGGGAAAATTGTCTTGCCTGAGAGGCTCATTACTGCATCCAATACAAAGGAATTTGGGCAGGGAGGTCAGAGCTAATGTGCTTAATATTCAGTTGCTGCAGGGACCTAGCCAAGGAATTGAGAATGTCCTGAAAATTACTGGCTCATTTGTTTGCATTCTCTGGCTGTGTTCTTGGAACCCATGGAGGAGGGAGGGCTGAACACAATGGAAACTGGGAAAAGGCCCAGGCCCGTATCTTAGGGATGAGAGGGGTTTTGTGGCCATAGCCAAGAGGTCGTTTAATCTGACTCCAGGTCAATGTAGGCTTCTACCCTAAACTAGCAGCGGTCATTCATTCATTCACCACATACTTACCTAGGACCTGCTGTAAGCCTGGAATTATGCCTGGAAATTTTTCAGAGATTACCTGTGTTGGTTAAAATATTCCTAGAAACAAGTGACTGTTTTCCCAGAACACAAAGATTTAACAATTTAGCTAAGTCATAATATCGAAGTGTCCCTTCCACTCGCAATGTTTTTTTCTTCTTCGACTACAGTTTTTACTTCGAAGAAGTTAAAAAGGGTACAGAAAAGTACAGAGAACGAGGTAAAAATCACCCGGCCTTCCACCACCCAGACTCTATGATTGTTAACTTTTGGTCCTATTTCTTCGGGATGTATTTTGTTTTGACATCAGAACCAGTAAGTGACAGGTCATGTTGAAATTGCCCCTTTTCTGTCACCACCTGTCTTACCCTCTCTCAGGCATGGGGTTAAGGGTCATGAATTTTGGTTAGTTCCTTTTTATATCTAATCCGGATAACATTTAAGTATTTAAAATTTATTTCTTTTTTAATTGTGGTGACATTTATGTAACACAAAATTTGCCATTTTACTACTTTTAAGCTCACAGTTCTGTGGCATGAATTGTGCAACCAATTCTCTGACCATCCATCTCCAGATTTCTTTTCATCTTGCAAGACTTAAACTCTGTACCCATTAAACGCTAGCTTGCCAATTCCCCCTACCCCAGCTCCTGGCAACCACCCTTCTACTTTTTTTTTTTTTTCTACTCTCTACCTCTATAAATTTGACTACTCTCTTTACCTCATAGAAATGGCATCCTAGAGTATTTGTCCGTTTGTGAATGACATTTCACTCAGCACCATGTCCTCAAGGTTCAACCACGTTGTAGCCTGTGTCCAGATTTCTTCCCTTTTTAAGGCTGAGTAAGGGTTCTGTTGTATGTATATACCACATTGTGTTTGTTCACCTGTCCGTGAATACTTGGATGGCTTCTACCTTTTGGTCATTGTGAATCATGTGGCACGTGACATGGGTGCTCAGATACCTGGTTGAGACCCTGTTATCCGTTCTTTTGGGTGTATCCCCAGAAGTAGAATTGCTAGATCATAGGGAAATTCTATGGTGAATTTTTTGAGGAGCCACCATACTGTTTTCCACAGTTTCATTTTATAGTCCCATCGCTTCTCGGCCTTTTGGCTGAGATCAGGTATAGTCCCACCAGCAGTGCATAAGGGTTCCAATTTCGCCACATCGTTACCGACAATTATTATTTTCTGGGGGTTTTTTTTCCTCTCTTTTTTTTTTTAATAACATCCATTCTAATGGGTGTGAGGTCGTGTCTCACTATGGTCCAGATTTGTGTTTTGCTGATGATGATTGATAATTGAGCTTCATTTCATGAGCTTATTGGCCATCTGTATATCTCCTTTGGAACAGGGTACCTGTAGGTCCTTTGCCCATTTTTTAATTTGGTTGTCCATTTCTTTTTTAGGGTTGAGTTTAGGAGTCCTTTAGCATTCTGGATATCAACCTCTTATCACATAAATAATTTGCAAATATTTTCTCCCATTCTGTGGCTTGCCATTTCGCTGTGTTGATTGTGTCCTTTGGTGCGCAAAAGTTTTTGCTCTCGATGTGGTTCAATTTGCCTGTTTTCTTTTGCTGGCCCTGCTTTTGGTGTCATATCCCATGAGTGTCAGATCCATGAGATCACTGACCAATCCATTGTCATGAAGGTTTTACATCTTTTTTTTTTTTTTTTTAATTTTTTTTTCCAACGTTTATTCATTTTTGGGACAGAGAGAGACAGAGCATGAACGGGGGAGGGGCAGAGAGAGAGGGAGACACAGAACCGGAAACAGGCTCCAGGCTCCGAGCCATCAGCCCAGAGCCTGACGCGGGGCTCGAACTCACGGACCGCGAGATCGTGACCTGGCTGAAGTCGGACGCCCAACCGACTACGCCACCCAGGCGCCCCACATCTGTTGTTTTTTAAGAGTGATGGCTTTGACTCTTATGTGGAGGTCCTCTTGTTAACTTTTACATATAGATTTATGTTTTGGTAAGTAATATATAGTATTTTATGTTTCAATTTTTGTTCATTGTATCATACTTGACATTGCATTCTCCACCTGCCTTTTCCCCCCTCACTCAATGTTATGTTCTGGGGCTTTATATATGTTACTGTCTAGCTAGGTATTCCATCTAGCTCCATCCATCCATTATCCATTCAGCCAGCCATTTCTGTTTTTTCCTTCCTTCCTTCCTTCCTTCCTATCCGTCTGTATCATTTTTCTTCTTTGCCTCCTTCTTTTCCATCATCATCGTCATCATCATCATTTATGTATCTACTTACTTATTCATCTGTCTGGCTGTAGCTACTTTACACTTATTCTGCATTACTCACTCGTTATTCTTGCCTCATCAAGTAACAGGGGTGATACTCAAAATATCTAATAACCCATATGCTCCATAATAAAACTTTGTAACGGCCCCATCAGACTCCACTTGGCTATGAACAACTGGCACATCTGTCGTATTGGTTCACACCAGCTGACCAGTCTGCCTGCTTGTAGGCACTTGGACTTGTAAACCCCACACTAGCAATACTGCCGTTCCTTCCAGGGGTGATGTTCTTAGAAACAAAGTCATCTGAATGTCTTCCTCAGGAAGACTTTCTCCTTTGACTGCTGACTCTCTCACATCATCTCTCCTTGTAGAAGTTTAAGCAGCCTCTTTGGCCTATTTCAAATAGCACTCCCTGCATGGATAACTCTTGGACCTCCAAGGCAAATGTTTGCTTTGATTCTGTACTCTTACAGTTGGGGGTGTATCTGTAGCATTGTCCATCGGTGGCATGTTCCAATGGACTGTAGGTTCTTTGGACCTGGTAGTGTACCTTACTGGTCCATCCGACTTTATTTTGTACCCACCTCTCACTGAAACATGCATGTCAGCTGGTCTCTGGGGCACACCACAAACTCTTGTTAGGTTGGCAAAGGATCAGTGGTGGTGTCTACTTGCAATGCAGCGTCAGGAGTATGTCTGGGACAACACGAAGATGTCCGGTTTTCACATTCTCATTCACAGGAACTTCCCAAGGTGTTCTTCGCCCTACGGGTCCTTGCCTTTGACAGAGCTTGTCAGAGTAACATGGCTCATGGTATGGCACAGGGACGCTGCTGAAGGTATCAGGAAGGAGCTGAAGCCCCAGATAAAAGACTTGCTTTGAGAAGATAGAGGCGAGATGGTGGTTGACAGCCGGGCGGTGTGGACCAGTGAGCAGAGTGCTGGCTTTGGAGCTAGACACTCACCTTTCTGGGGCTGTGTGTAGAGAAGCCTGGGAAAGTGTGCGTCTTAAACACAGTCATTCCTGGCATGCGGTAGGCACTCAGTAAATATTTGCTGAGTGTGTGCATGGAGCCACATAGCCCCGGGTTCAAATCCTGGCTCTGATGCTGGCTGCCACCTGTGAGATTTTGGCCACATTTCTCACTTGAACTGAATTTCAGTTTCCCTACGTGAAAACTGGTGACAGTAATATCCACCTTCATGGTTGTTGGAGAAAGGAGACATCCTGGATGTGTAATGCCTAACACAACTACCTACACAAAGTGTGTGTGCCGTAAACACATTGCACTTAATATAGGTTAGGGCTTTTGTGTATGTTCAGGACAAGCCCTTGGGAGATGGACACATGTATTTGTCCCAGTGCTAGTCTAGTTGTGATCCCGGGAAGGTGTGACGCTGTTGCTGTTTGTTTGTGTTTAAACCCTGTGAGAGAATGAATTTCTGTGAAGCCACCAAGTGTGTGGTCATTCATTAACAGCAGCCGCCGGAAACTAATAAAGGTGGTTTCTCTGCCGAATTCCGCTTACGCAAGAACCTTTTCTGCGCATTGCAGGTGCTTATTGAAATGCCCTTAAAAAGTTTACCGTACAGTGCTGGGAGAGGACACAGAAGCCAACAGTTCCACAGCGCAGCAGGTGAGGGTTCGATAGAGAGGAGCCCAGGAAGGACAGGTAACCCCGCGGCAAGGTGGTGTGTGGGTGTTTCCAGGAATACTTCCTGGAGTTCATGGAAGCTGTGTCCCAGAGATCAAGGAGGAGGCAGCTAGACAAGGATGTGGGAGGGCGTTTCAGGAGAGGGCGCCACACACAGAGGCATGAGACAGCAAGAACAGGCAATAATTCTTGTCTTGCCAAGTCTCTCGGGAAGGTCAGAGAGCCGTCTGGGGCAGTGCTTCTCAAACATTGAGGTGCACGGGGATCACCTGTGGGATCTTGTTAAAATGCAGACTCCGATTCGGTGGCTCTGGGGCGGACTCGGAGATTCTGCATTTCTTATGAGCCCCCCGGAGGCTGCTGGTGTTGCTGGTCTGCAGAGGCACAAAGCCTTAGGATTCTGAGGTTCCTAACACTATTTGAACCTGCCCCGGAGAGAGCCCACGAGAAGAAGGGCCCTGCCTGAGGTCACGCAGCCTCAGATGACATCTTTGATCTTAGAACCTAGGTTTTCTGACTTTGAATCCAGTGCTCGTTTTAAACAAGGCATCGTGCGATTTCTTATGATATGCAAATGAAGACCGGATTTTGATTTAGACCCAGCCTGAGAGTCTTTTTCTTTTCCTGCGTACCTTGCATGCTTATTATCAATTCTGTCTTCATTTTCTGGCGATGCTTTTATTCCTTACGTGTCCTTGCAATTTTCTTTACCCTCCCACTTGTGTCTTTTCCTCTAGATTGGTGCTTCCCAGCAATAGACACATATAGGAATCCTGTACGGAGCTTTAACAAATTCCGCTGTCTGGCTCCCGCCTGAGATTTGAATTTATTTGCTCTGGCATGTGGCTTAGGTATCAGGCTTTTTAAGAGTAGCCCCACGTATTCTAATGAATATACCCAAGGTTGGGAATCACCGATCTAGTTTTTTTGGCCTCGGTTTTCGCTCCCTTCCTGCTACTTGCCTAATTTCTGGGGGTTTTTGTTGGTTTCATTTTTGGTTTTTAAATTTTTTTTTAAATTCTTAGTTTTTTAATTTTTAAAGTTCTTCAGTTGATCACCTATATATTTAAAAAAAATTTTTTTTAAATGTCTATTTATTTCTGAGACAGAGAGAGACAGAGCACGAGTGGAGGAGGGGCAGAGAGAGAGGGAGACACAGAATTCTAAGCAGGCTCCAGGCTCCGAACTGTCAACACAGAGCCTGATGCGGGGCTCGAACTCACAGACCGTGTGATCATGACCTGAGCCGAAGTTGGTCGTTCAACCGACTGAGCCACCCAGGCACCCCATCACCTATATATTTTTAACTAGTACATTCAGTTCTTTTCCTTCATTTGTTATCAATCCCTTTGAAGTGGAATCTTTTAATTCGTTATTGTGAAAACATTTGAGACAAATGTGGATATTCACTCCCACATGTCTCTTCCTGTTAGCCCTCTTTATTCCAGCAAATCCCGATTCCAGTGTAATTGGTAAGCTCTGGGTGTATGTCTCTGTGGCCTGTGGGTTTCTTTCACTTCTGTTGGTGTTGTTTATTTTGTACTATTTGACTTTTCCATCGACACTTGTAAGAGCCACATTCTTTTCCCAAGGTTGCTCAGCTTTTAGTTCTGTATTTCCATGGTTTCCTTTGTTAAAACAATTTGAAGAAGCTGGAGGGGCTAGAGGGATGGAAACAAAATTACTGTTTCTAAGATAATAATTAATAGTAATAATAAGTCCTTCTTATCTGGTAAGTCATGACATCTTACTAATCAGGGCTAATTAGGGAGCAGGTTCCAGGCCTTAAGGGGCATTCATTCAGCTGGGTTTTTTTTTTTTTTGTTTTTTGTTTTTTGTTTTTTTGGTGGGAGAGGATTTTGTTTTGCATCCATGTGTATAATGGAGACTGGTTTTCTTGTGTGGCCTTTGTTGAGGAAGGCAGACTGGGTTGGATTCAATCCTTATGGTCTTTGTCCAGTCTTGGTACTGATATTATATACTTGTGTCATAAAATGATTGGGGTAACTTACCTCTTTCCTATGTTCTAGAACAGTCTGACTAAACCGGGAATTCTCTGTTTCTCAAAGGTCTGCTACACTTTGGCTATAAAAGTAATTGGGATATTTGCTTTTGTGGGAGTGTATTTTTTTTTAACACTGGCTTTTATTTTGAAATTTTGAAACATGTTCAACTTACAGAGACATTGAAAGAAAGTACAACAGCAATGACTTTGGTTTAAAAAAATTTTTTTTAATGTTTATTTTTTAGAGGGGGGGGTGGGAAGGTGGGGGGGGTAGAGAGAGGGGGCTGGCACAGAGGATCCAAAGCAGGCTCTGAACAGTCAGCACGGAGCCCGATGTGGGGCTCGAACTCGTGAGATCATGACCTGAACTGAAGTTAGCTGCTCAACTGGCTGAGCCACCCCAGCGCCCCAGAAATGACTTGAGTTTTTATATGGCTTTTGGTCTACTGTGGTTTTCTACTTTCTCTCGGGCCAGTTGGGCAATGTATGTTTTGCTTGAAAACGTGACCATTTCAACGAGATTTCTATTTTAGGGTGAAAATTTTAAATAACATTCTCTCATTTTCCTAATCTCGGCCGTATCTGCAGTTGTAGCAACTTTATCATTTCTGACAGGTTTTATGTTATCTCTAATCCTCATAGCGACTCTATGAGGCAGATACGACAGACGTACCAGTACCGTTCGTGGTTTACAGATAAGGACATTGAGAGAGGGAGAAATTCAGTGACTTCCCAGGCCCGAACAGCTGGTGAGCGAGAATACCAGGTTCTAGCCGCAGCTTTCCAGAACAGAGTCCAGCTTCCCTCCGCTGGGTCTTCATGGCCTGCTGCTCTGCCACCCACACTTGGGACAGCAAGACCTCAGTGTTCCGAAGGCTCCAGCACTGTTTGCCCATTTCTTACCGCATGTGGGCTTCCCTTGGGGATGGCGGATTCCCCACCTGCAGCTGGGAAACCAGAAGCTTTCAGAGAAGAGCTGCCTTGCCCAAGGTCACCTGGCCTCCACTGGTACCATTGATTTTCGAACCCAGGTTTTCTGATTCTGATGACAGTACACTTGTTAATAATTCACCATGCCATTTTGTCATGGCATACAAATAAGGGTTAGGTTTCTATTTTCTGACCCGGTCCGAGAGGCGTTTTCTACTAACAGATTGTTTATATCCTATATCCGCTTACTGATGTAACAGGCACGTTTATTGGCCATTAATAACAATTATTATGTTTCCTATTATTAAATAGTTACATAATCAAGTAACAATTATCAATGGGTTATTAATCATCATTAATTACAACTAATTAGGGGCGCCTGGGTGGCGCAGTTGGTTAAGCGTCCGACTTCAGCCAGGTCACGATCTCGCAGTCCGTGAGTTCGAGCCCCGCGTCAGGCTCTGGGCTGATGGCTCAGAGCCTGGAGCCTGTTTCCGATTGTGTGTCTCCCTCTCTCTCTGCCCCTCCCCCGTTCATGCTCTGTCTCTCTCTGTCCCAAAAATAAATAAACGTTGAAAAAAAAAATTACAACTAATTAAATTAATTCTTATTAAGCTGCCTCTGTTCACAGTCTCCAGAAAGGTGTGGACAGAAGTCTCTCCCTGTGTTGTTACCTTTAGGAGAAGTGACCTAGAGGGGTCTGGGGTGAACTGGGCTACACCCAAATCAGCTTTCGCCCGACCAGAGCCCTAGACGACTATAGTGTGGGGCTTAGGCTTAGCTCAGGCAAACACTGAGTTCTTGGCCACCTGCTTCTATCGGGTAGGTACTGACTATTAAAAGGGGGCTGATATTTTGTTGTTGCTGCTGTCACTATTATAGATTGCATGAGATCTAAGCTACTGTGCAAGCCCATGTGCAGTCAGTAGTTAGGAGGTACATTTTTTGGAAGAAGGATGATGGGTGACCTCAGAAAGAGCTGAGTGCATTCCAAGGGGGATGAGAATGTGATCTGAAGACAGTGTCCTCCTAGAAGTCCGGTGGGAATGGGTGATGGCAGCTGGCATGGCCATAAAAATGGCATGATGGTAGTTGGCTACAGGAGAGACAGGTAGTGCAGCCCTGAGGACGAATCAAAGGAAGGAAGGTTGTAACTAGATATATCTAGATATGTCTACAGTATTTCTTAGGTTTGGCCACATGAGTTGGGTTGCAGAGTTACTCCCACTGCTGAGGGAGCTCCCACTATAGTAAAGCAGTGAGAGCTGATAAATTCCACTCCAGAGCTTTGGAGCCCTTTGACCTATTACCTGGGGTCACGTGACCAGGGGACCTGTTCACAGAAGGGTCACACATCAAACATCTCCTCCCCACGACCCAGGATAGAGTTGGTGGCCTGGGCCTGCTCCAGGCTACAGGGCGTTGTTGTGTTAGCCGTGCCCTGATTTCCCCGCGGTGGTATATAGGGCGGAGAACCCCGAGGACTGGAGAACATATTTTTACACATAAATATTTATGTCAAATCAGCTCTGGTAAGAAGGTGGCAAAACAAGGCGTGAAAACACAATGAGACAGAGCAGCCTGACTTTCTGCAAATATTTATGAGAGAGGAAAATGCTGGGAGAGAAATAGCCCTGGAAGAGAATAGCAAAAGAGGAGAACAGAACCGTCAAGGGTGCCCCGAGCTGTGGCAAGGCTGCCTTGTTGGAAGAAGAGGGTACAGAGGGCAGGGCTGATCACATAATGCTGTTAGGGAGGGGAGGGGTTGACACTGTTTATCTGTGTCTTGAATACCTATATGACAGGCACTTTGCTAAAGCACATGAAATCCTTTTAACATTTTTGTCCACTTCTGTTCAGAAGTGTTAAAAGGAGCATTATCACTAAACTGTGCGCGCGTGCACACACACACACACACACACACACACGCAGAGGATGGGTCTATATAACAGGCATATCTGGCATCCTTCTCTTTGGTAGAGCGATGACAGTGAACACCCTATTTCATGGGATCCTCTGAGGACTGAGCGAGATGGTCCACATAAAATACCACAGTGCCCAGCACACTGGAAGCTCTCCATCCATGTCAGATGTCACGGTCCTCTTTTCAGCAGATGGCTCCTCGGAGAAAGGCACAGAGTGGTGGTCGATGGAGCGTGCATGCGCCATGCTCATAGTAGGGGCTCAGTGCTTCTGTTGTTGTTGAAGAAGAAGATAGAAAGAAATACGCTGGGGCTGACCCTGGTTTTGAGAGAAGGAGGTCCGGCCTCCGCGTACAGCACAGCTGTAGGCGGTAACCGGCCACTGCGGAATTTTCCTCCAAGGGTCTTCCACTGTCCCTTTAAGATGTGGCCATTTCTTGCCAGGCCACCAGCAACTGTTTCTGCCTGTGGCAAGCAGTTATCCTCAGATTGACTTGACAGTCCTGTCCTTCCTAAATGCTGGAGGGAGCAGAACCGTAAAACCTCTGTCCCATAGGAAACCAGCCAAGTGGTGGTGGTGGCAGTGGTGGTGGAGAAAGAGATGCCCCTCCGGTGTTTGAGTGTTTTCTCAGTTCAGCTTTGATGGACTGTCCATTTTCCAGGCATCGTGTTTGGTGCTGCCTGGGTGTTTTCTCTTTGGATCTTCACACAATGCTGCGGGGGTGAAATTAGCATTCCTGCTTTATAGACGGAGAAGCCAGCTCGCCTAAGGTCCTGTAATTCAAACAAATGGGATAGGACTAGGGTTTGGGAGCTAGACTACCCGTCTGGGTTTTAACCCTTTGGGAGGGTGTGTGGGGATCGAAAAAGCAAAGAGGTGTGAGAGTAAATGCGCGTTAGCATGTAGTCGGTTTGGTTTTGTGCCCTTGAGAAGTGGGGCAGGAAAGGGGAGATCTTGTTACTCAAAAGGATACCTGCCCTCGTTCACTTGGGAGCTGTGTGTGGCCCCGCTCATGGCTGGCAACCAGAGTCAATCTTGAGCGTCTCATCTGATCTGTTTGGTAGTGGTGCTTGGTGGGAAGTTGACGGATGGGGCCCCTTATGCACGTGGGATAAGGAATCAGTGGCCTGTTTGCTATGTCTCTGTTGCTACTCCTGGAGCAGAGAGGTGACCCTTCTGAGTCATACAGGAAAGGCATAAATAAGGGTGGCTGGATTGTACCATCGTGACAACAGAGGTATGAGGTGAATGGTGAGCACAGCTGGCAGAAACGGAATCCAGCGAAAATGGGCAAAAAAGGCCTCATTTTGTGTTGTAACAAGAGATTGTGGACTTGACAACTCTCCAACTGCCCTGAAGGGAGGCAGCCCTGTCTGGGCAAAAGAGAGACTTTTGGAAGAATCCAGAAAGCAAGGGCCTCTTCCAGTAAAGTGGCTACTAACAGTGGGACTTTTGGAGCTGGGCAGGTCACATTTCACATCCTGGCACCACCACTCATGAGCTGTGTCACCGGGCTTTTACCTCTTTGGTCTCATCCAGAGTGTGTGAGTACTGCTCCTGACACTCGGTGTTATTCTGAGAATGACGTGACATAACATCATTAAAGTGCTTTGCATACAGCAGGTGCTCTGTGTATGGATCATTCCCTTCCTTTCCACCCACTGTCTTGTACCCTGCATCTGGGGATTCTCTCCTTGGTGAGGAAGGGCCTCATCGGGGAGCATCGAATCCTGACTCAGACTCAGTCCAGCCCTGGGTATACAGGTGTCTCTAATGCCTGCCCCTTTCCATGACCAAACTTCAGGGCCCACTTGGCTTACCCTATTACTATTAATGGAAACTGTGTTCCTAATTCCCCTCCCCGCTGCGCAGTCAATTTACCTCTTAATGCCTGGTAGAGGCAGCATGCAGAAAGATTGACAACATTGTTCACACTGTTTAAAGGTTCCACTGTGCGCTGAAAATTGTCTAAATGGGGGGATAATGAACAATCACCAAATTGGAGCTTTCTCAAGCTGAGAGGAAAGAAAGGCTTCGGAGAGCAGTGGCCACATGACCAAAGTTATTAGCTGGGGTGGGGAGGGGGAGAGAGATAGTGTCAGTTCCCCAAGCCCAAGAAAGATTGGATCTGTTGGAGCATGAAGCGTTTGGAGCCTTACACTATTTGCAGTTTGCCTGGTAACTTTCCAGGGGATGCTGGGACAAGAAGGGTTGGCACACCTTGTATTCTCCCAGCTCCAGACAGGTGAATAAAACTGTAAATCCATTGGCGTCCACCACAATCTGGACCTACTTGAGATATGAATTCACCATTGATTTCCTGACTGCAACTTCCCCGATGGGATATGCTGGATGGAAGGATTGTATCTCAAATCCCATCTCTCTTTTAGTAGCGGTGTATCTTAAGATAGTTGGCTTCACCTTTAAGTCTCCACTTTTTGCCTGATAAATGAAGGGATCTCACAGAACCATTAGGATGAATGATAGTTGTAATATTTAGAAATAAGTATCATTTGCCGTGCTGCCCTTTTATGGTGGAGAAAGACCCTGTGCTCTGTTTTGATCAGCAGCCCTGCGACATAGATTATTATCCACATTATAAAAATGAGACGCTGAGCCTCGTAAAGTTGAGATTTGTCATCCAGGACCTCACAATTAGGAACCAAAATCTGCTTGACTCCAAATATGCTACCTCATCCATCTATGCAAGAATAGTACCTCCACATGAGTCACTTGCTGGTTCCAGAACCACCCAGTTCGGGGCAGGAATGCTGCTCAGGAAGTATTCATGTTGAGCAACCTGCCAATAGTCTCATGGGTGTTTCCTTGTATGTAACCCCTCTCTTTTCTCTTGCTGCTTTGACTTTTGCCAGTTTACTTAGAATGTGTTGGGTATGGCCCTAATTGAGTTCAGCCCACTTGGGATCCTTCAAGCCTCATGGATTTGGATGTCCATTTCTCTTCCTAGGTTCAGGGCCTTTTCAGCCATTATTGTTCTAAATATACTTTGTCCCTTTCTCTTTCTTTTTTCCTTCTAGAATTCTCATAATGTGAATATTGTGGGTTTTTTTTTTTTTTTTACATTGTCTCCCATATCTGCTAGGTTTTCTTCAGTATTTTTTGATCTTTTTTCTTTTTTCTCCTTTCACTGGACAATTTCTTCCTCTTCTTTTTTTTTAAATCTGCACCTTTATTTATTTACCTTTCAGTAAGTTTAAGTCCTCGAGGGGGTACAGCATTACACGGATTCTGTGGCCCATGGCTTTGGCGGGAAGGTTGTTTTGGAATTTGGCACGAGCCATATGCCACTGTGTCCATGAGCACGAATTACTTTTCCCAAGATCCCTCTGGTTTTGTTCAGTTTGCTACCAGGAGTTACTGTGTTGTTCTTTGCTTTGTATACATAAGCACATCTCTTGCCTAGATAGAATTTAGTTTCATCTCGAGCATAAACACCTTCAGTTTTGAGAAGAGCCATGCACTCCCTCTGTTTCCAGAGACCCCACTTTTACCTGCAAAAATGACTCTGGACCACAGCCTTCTAGACATATCTGTTGTTTTAGGAGTCCTGTTCCCAGCAGGCCTCCCCAGGTTCCAAGGTGGTGGAAAGAGCTGGATAATTTCTAACGTTCTGTCCTCCAGGTCACTGATTCTTTCTTCAGGAGATCAGATTGGTGGTTACCAGAGGCAGAGGGTGAGGGGAGGGTGAATTGGTGAAAGTGGCCAAAAGCTACAAACTTCTAGTTTTAAGTTCTGGGGATGCAGTGTACAACATGGTGACTGTAGTTAGTGCTGGTATATGACATATAGGAAAGTTAAGAGAGTGGATCTTAAGAATTCTCATCACAAGAAAAAATTTTTCCTTTCTTTTTACTGTATCTGTATGAGATGATGGATGGTATCTGAACCTATTGTGATCATTTCACAGTCTACGTAAATCAAACCACTATGCTATACGTCTGACAGTTACACAGTGGTGCATGCCAATTATTTCTCAGTATTACCTGGAACAAAAGAAATATTTATGTGTTTATCGTTCATTAATCTGTCCTCAGTCCTGAGCACTGATCAGCTCTGAGGTTAGTGTTGGACGTCTGCTGGTTCATAACTAATATTACCAGTCTTGTTGATCCTTACCTGGCATAAAGAATGGGTAGGAGTCGGGGTGCCTGGGTGGCTCAGTCGGTTAAGCGTCGACTTCGGCTCAGGTCATGATCTTACGGATCGTGAGTTTGAGCCCCGTGTCGGGCTCTGTGACGTCAGCTCAGAGCCTAGAGCCTGCTTTAGATTCCGTGTCTCCCTCTCTCTCTGCCTTTCTCCCGCTCGCACTCTTCTCTCTCTCTCTCTCTCTTAAAATTAAATAAAACATAAAAAAAAAATTTTTTTTAAGAATAGGTAGGCAGTAGACTACCTTCTTTGGCTACCACAGCAACGGTGGGCCCTCTTCAAAATTGACAGGACGTGAGGAAGGGTCCAATTCAATGACATATCCTAGCTAGTGGCAAGTCCTTGGGTGTCTTATGGCACAGGTTGAGAACTCCGTGATTGGCAGAGGCTGACAAAGTGTTCGCAGCCCGATGTGGGTGGATGGTGACATCTTGAGCTTGGACCGAAGTTTAGACAGTGATGAAGAGGCTGCCTGGAAGTGAAAGCCTTCCCTGGGGCCCTCATCCACACTCACAGCCAACTCTGGTTTCCCTATCGTAATACTTAACCTCACTACTGTGGGGTCTGTTTTGCTCTCCCCACCCGAATGTGAATTCCTTGAGAAGACAGATATGTCTAATGGATCTGAGTGTTCCCAACGTGTTGCGTAAGGCCAGGCAAAGAGTAGGTAGTTAATCAATACTGTGAGAGCCTGAGGGTGCATGAGGGAGGGAGGAAAGGAGGGATGGAGAGAGAAATTGAGGGAAAGGAAGGAGGGAAGGAGAGAGGGAGACAATCAAAGTAAGGAGGGAAGGAAAGAGAGAAAACAAAGGCAGAGAATGGAGGGAGAAAATAAGAAAAGGAATTTAAGTAGGAAGGGAAGGAGGAAGAAGGAAGAGACGAAGGGGAAAGAAAGGATGGAAGAAAAGACTCCGCAGGCCAACTCTTGAAGGGTTTCTCTTTGGCTCTCTTGCAAGTCACGAACTCAAGCTGTCTATGTGACTGGTTTCCCAGGACACCAGGCTGCAGGGTGAGCTTAGGAATTTTATTCCAGAAGACCCACCTTTCTCTAGGGCTTAGTCCTCTTGTCTGTGAAACAGACTTAGCCATGTCTACCTCGCACGATTGTGAGAATGAAGTCACATAGTCACGATAAAAGAGTCATGGCCCCTGAAGCGTGGAGACCCAAGTGAGGAGGTGGACCTATTCCAAGAAGCTCGGACCAGAGGAGGGAATCTCAGGGAGGGCCCAGCTTCCCATGGTGACCTGTCAGCCTTTCCCCTTCTAAGTACTCCAATTGTTACATTCTTTTATTAGACTCTTTTCTCTGGTTTAATAGGCCCATGTCTGCGATCAGGACCTTTCCTGGGGTGCTCACAGACTGTGCTATTTTGAATTCTGCATCATTAAGATAATTAGGTGCCCAGACGGAGTTTAAATACTATGAAGGGTTTGATGCACACTGCCTGGCCCTGGTGGCAGAGTCATTTGGGGACACAGCCTCTGCTTGCTGCTGGTGTTGGGAGCTCAGACCCTTGCCTAGGACATAATGTCTCTCCTGGGTGAATGAAGGGAAGAGAAGGGGAAGAAGGTGGCATATTTCCCAGCTCCTTCTCAGTGCCAGGTGATCAGCAGGGAATTCTACATGCCTTGTCTGATATACTTTTATCCCCTGAACAGACTTGTTAGGTGTGCATTATTGCTCCCATTTTACAGATGAAGACAGACTAGTGGAGGGGTGAAGGCTTGTGCCTCAGATCAGCATCTGGGAAGCCCCTCTGGCTGGGTAGCTCTGAGACCTCTCCTTCACCTCTCTAAGGCTGGATATGCTGAATTCGTAAAATGAAAATAGCAGTAACACCTACCATGTAGGGTCGAGAAGCAAATTCAGCACCATGGGACATATATAACAGTCTTATCACAGTGCCAGGTGGCTACAAAGAACTCGATAGTGGTATGTTAGCATTCTCATTCATTCCCACATTATCTGGGCCCAGAGCCCAAGCTCAGTGTATGAATCTGTGAGCTTCGCTTGTGACCCACCGGGAGACAGACATGGGCCCCACGTGGACAGCAAGAAGTTGCTCTTCCGTTTAGTATGTAATCATTTCCGGTACCCATCGTGCTCTAGGAATTGAGCTGTACCATGGCTGTGTACTTGTGTCTACACCACAGTGCTGTAAGAACTCACTGTGTCCATGCCTGTATGCCTACTCTGTGCCTGTGTGGCCACAAACCCACTTCTGCATTGACAGAAAAAGTAAATATCTTCATAGAACTTTACTGTTCATAGAAGAGCCGTGTTGTGTGTCAGCTTTTTTTTTTTAATGTTTTTATTTATTTTTAAGATAGAGACAGAGCATGAGCAGGGGAGGGGCAGAGAGAGAGCGAGACACAGAATCCGAAGCAGGCTCCAGGCTCCGAGCTGTCTGCACAGAACCCAACACAGGGCTCGAATTCATGGACTGTGAGATCATGACCTGAGCTGATGTCGGACGCTTAACCGACTGAGACACCCAGGCGCCCCATGTCTTAGCTTTTATCTCTTCCCAGTGACCCTCGGTCACTGATTGACATTCATCTTGTCCTCAACCTACCAATAGTTGTGTCTACAAATGTGTTTCTGAGCATCTTGTTTATGTCGGACTGTTTTAGACAGAGGAGCAAATGAGAAGACAGGGTTCTTGTCTTCATGAAGCTTCTGTTCTAGTGTCAGTAAGTGTATAAAGGGAAAATAAAATACTTGTATATATTTTATTAAAAAATTTTAACATGTATTTTTGAGAGAGAGAGAGAGAGAGAGACAGAGTGTGAATGGGGGAGGGGCAGACAGAGGGAGACACAGAATCCGAAGCAGGCTCCAGGCTCCGAGCTGTCACCACAGAGCCCGACGTGGAGCTCCAACTCACAAACTGAGATCATGATCTGAGCCAAAGTTGGCCACTTAACCGACTGAGTCACCCAGGTGCCCCAAAATACTCATATGTATTAATTAGGTCTACAAAGGAAAACCAGAAACTTCAAACACCCAGTGCATGAATATGACCCGTGTTCACTTCTTGTTCCCATGACAGTGAGCGCTGCTCCACGCAATCATTCAGGGCCTCAGGACCCTACCTTCTGCTGGCTCTGCCGTTTTCTTAGGGCCCTGAAGTCCTCCAGTGGGCCCCTAGCAGACCAGGGGTCAGTGTAAGATGGGGGACAAGAGGCTTTTACTAAATAGACCTTGAGGGGCAAACATAACTTCTACTTAGGTTGCATTATCCAGAACTATTGTGTGGCTGTACCTTGTTACGAGGGAGACTGGTAAATACGGTGTGGCCAGTTTCTCAGGAAGAAAAGGGAACCAGTTTAGTAAAACATGCCTATGTCCTCTGCCACCACGTTGACGAGTGCGGTTGTGCTCTGCTGGGTGTTTGCAGCTGTATGGGCTTCTTTGGAGGAGCCTGGGGGGGGGCACTTTCTGCAAGGGAAGGAGGCATCCCTGGTGGGTGTGTGATGACCCCCCCGCCTCGCCCTTGGTGCCATGATGCTCTGTAGAGGAAATCTGACCTCTGAGCCTGACTTTTTCACATTCTCTTTCTCTCCCTTTTCTGTCTCTTAGCCCATGTCCTATCCTTTGCTCAGGCCTAGACAGTGCTGTTTCCCTTCTCCCTTGCCTGAGTTCAGATCTTCTGGCCTTGTGAATCCCCCACCACTCCTCAAAGGCATCTCACAACTGGGAACCCAGATCATTTCTTGTATCTTTGAAAAATTCTCCGTTCTTCGTGGCAGTCACACTAATGTCACTGCTTCGTTTGAATAGCCTTCAGAGTCTTTAGTGAACTTCGGTGTGCTGGGACTTCTGGCTCAAGGTCTGTATCCCAACTAGACTGTGGGTGCCAGGGTGCAGAGACCATGGCTGTCTGAGCACAGCTGTACATCTGGTGATTGGCACAGTCCCGGCTACAAAGTGGAGCATCCGTACGGCATGTTCGGTGGGCACATGCATACATGATTGAATATATCTTATTTCACCCTCCCAGCAACTTTAGGAATTAAGTGTAATTATCCCATTATGCATAATTTCTCTTCCCCAGTTTAATATTACCCTCAGGTTAGAAAACTGACTCTCAAGGAATTTAATAACTACTTTAAATCACAAGAATAATAATTGGGTGGGCTTGGATTCATACTCAGGTGTGCTTGATTCCTAATTCCATGCCTTTGGCTTTTTTTTTTTTTTAATTTATTTATTTTGAGAGAGAATGAGTGAGCATGCAAGCAGGGAGGGCCAGAGAGAGAGAGAAAGAGAGAGAGAGAGAGAGAGAGAGAGAGAGAGAGGGAGAGAGAGAGAATCCCAAACAGGCTCCATACTATCAACATGGAGCTCAACTCAGGGCTCGATCTCACCAACCATGAGATCATGACCTGAGCTGAAATCAAGTATCGTATTTCTGTATCATATTTCTCCTGTATCATTTCTCCTTTATCATATCCCATCGTCTAATACTAATACTGATATATAACAAATATATAATACATATTTTACATAATTTTAAATATAATTGTTACATAATTTATAAATGATTATATACCACATAATATATAAATAATAATAGTACGGCTCACGTTTTTTTAGTACTTTTTGAAAGTACTTTTACATAGGTGATTTCATCAGAATATCATGATAATTCAGTTCAGTGTAGTTTGTATCAGAGGCTTGTTTTTATTTTCCTCCTGCACAGATTTGGAAAGAAAGTCTATAAAGAGACTTCTACACTAAGGGTCAACAAACTTTTTCTGTAAAAGACTAGACAATAAATATTTAAGGCTTTGTGGATCATACGATGTTTCTTGCAACTACCCAGCTCTTTTCCCGGTAGCACAAATACAGCCATAGACAGTATGTAAAAGCTGGGTGTGGCCACATCCCCATAAAACTTTATTGACAAAAACAAGGGACAGCCACATTTGGGCCGCGTGCCACAGTTTGTCAACTCCTGATCTACACAATCATGGAAAGAGCTAAAATGGAAAATACCAGAAAGGAAAAGTCAGGCTTGAGAGTTTCAGTAACTCGCCCAAAGTCCCACAACATGTTCGTGTCACAGCTGGCCCCCAAATCTGTGTTTCTTGCTTCCTGACATAATGTTCCTTCCAGTACACCAGTCTTCCTCCTTAGCCCCTACGGCGGGGAGAGAACCTGATCTCAGACTCAGGGATTTGCCATTTGTTCCCTTCCACTACAAACACTAGTCACTGCTCAGTCTTTAGTGCTGATAGCTTCCTTCCACAAAAACCCAGAGAAGGGCAAACACTTTGCTGTCTTGCGTTCTCTTTCCTAAAGAAATGAACCTAGAAGCCAGAACAGAAGTCCTCTCTTGATTTTCAGTTCACCAGAGTAGTCAAGAATCCATATTTAGGGCCAGGCAGTGGTGGAACAGCAGCTCTGATGCTTACCAGCTGGGTGACTTTGGGAGCCTCAGTTTCCTTATTAGTAAAATGGGGTTAGTAACAGTCCCTGCCTCAAAGGGCGGTTGGATGAGGACCAGAACAGTGAGAAGTGTGTACGCATTTAGGCGAACGTCTGCCATCCAGTAGAGGTTTACTGCTGATGCCGCTGTTTATCACGATCTTCATTATCATTAGTCGCAAATTTAGGGAACGCGTGACTGCTTATCTTGACTGCTTCTAACCGCCAGTGCCGGTGATGCAGAGTTTCTTGCTTTTGGCATTAGTGACATTTTGGGCTGGTAACTTCCTGGGCGGAGAGGGAAGTCCCATGCATTTGGGGATGTTTAGCGGCGTCCCTGGCCTCTCCCCACTAGATTGAGGAGCATCCTCTCCCTCTTTTGGTTGTAATAACCCAAAATGTGCCCAGACATTGCCACATGTCCCTTGGGTTGAGAGAAATAAACCAGGCTGAAGAATGAGTATTTATTTATTTATTTTTTCAACGTTTATTTATTTTTGGGACAGAGAGAGACAGAGCATGAACGGGAGAGGGGCAGAGAGAGAGGGAGACACAGAATCGGAAACAGGCTCCAGGCTCCGAGCCATCAGCCCAGAGCCTGACGCGGGGCTCGAACTCACGGACCGCGAGATCGTGACCTGGCTGAAGTCGGACGCTTAACCGACTGCGCCACCCAGGCGCCCCTGAGCCTGTGGATTCTCTTAAAGGGCCTATCTTAGCCCAGAATCTCTGAGTGTCAGAGGGCCTGGGATGCAGATTTCAGCTTCTGATGGATCACAAAGGACCTGATCGTGGCCTGGAATATTTACCCCAGGAACACAAAATCCTGAAGAAACAAACCCAAAGGAACGATCGTTGCTTTAAATACTCATTCTTGGGGCGCCTGGGTGGCGCAGTCGGTTGAGCGTCCGACTTCAGCCAGGTCACGATCTCGCAGTCCGTGAGTTCGAGCCCCGCGTCAGGCTCTGGGCTGATGGCTCGGAGCCTGGAGCCTGTTTCCGATTCTGTGTCTCCCTCTCTCTCTGCCCCTCTCCCGTTCATGCTCTGTCTCTCTCTGTCCCAAAAATAAATAAACGTTGAAAAAAAAAAAAAAAAAAAAAGAGAATCCACAGGCTCTTTTAAGGGTTAGAGCTACCTAGAAATAACTGTCCTCAAGCCCTTGCGATTCTGTGGTCTTGGTTTTTTTTTTAATCAACCGTATCAGCGATGCCTCTGTGTATTAGACCGTACAAGCAAAAGACCCGTGTTTCAAGCCAGAAAGACCTGGGCTTGAATTCGAACTCTTTATTAGCAGCTGCTTGACCGCAGACAACTTACATAACTTTGCTGAAACTCTGAGGTTTCTGAGACAAGGGCTGGGTTAAGCAAGAAAGAGAACAGGGATTGATTAATGATGTCTGTCACAAGAACAGAATGAGCATATGGGGCCACACATGGCACACACTTGCCGTCTTTGTGGCAACATCAGCAGGATGTATCCTTTCCCATCCAGGAGTTTTCAAGCCTGTCTCAGTTTCTGGGAAATCAGGTAGAGTTTGGCTTTAGCAATGATGTCTGTCTTTTGTAACTAGCCAAGTGAATGAGAAATATTTGTTGGAACTGCACTTGGAGGCATGCTAGATGCTGTTGGGTGGAGTTCTTAACCTGGCAGTCTTACCTCTTTCTTCAGGACTCAGTTTATGTAGATGCACAAGGATGCTGCTTCTCCGATGTTAGCATGTATAAAAATCACCTGGAGAGTTTGATAGAGCACAGCTTTCTGGGCTTTATCGTCAGAGATTCTGATTTAGTTGGTCTGTAGTAAAGCCTGAGAATTTGCATTTATGCATACTCATAAATGATTGTGATGCTGCTATTTCATGGACCGTGTTTTGAGTGGCCCTGTTCCAGAACCTTCTCTCTGCAAACAGCAGCATAAGCATCAGCTGGGATCCATCTGACATGCATAATCTGAGACCCCATCCCAGAGCTGCTGAATCAGAACCCGCACTTGATCCCCTGGTAATCCATATGCTAGTTAAAGTTGAGAACCTCTGGTCCAGGAACTGTTGTCTACTCTGCTGTGCTGGGAGAGGTGGGTTAGGTTCTCATCATCCCTCCCTCACATCCCTCCCTTATCACATGATTATAATCAGAGTAATCTACCTTTTGAGAACATGGCCCCACATCCTCACTTCTGTATATCCATCTCCTAGGCCAGTACTTGTGTAGAGGAGGCCCTCAGAGAAGTGTACGTTGAATGAGCAAATATGGTAGCCTCCAGACCTTGGACTCCACTAACCATCCCTCCAGGTCTTATTCAAGTTCTCTCTTGGATGATCTTTGAAGAGGGATTTTAGTTTTTCACTGATTCAGGAATACGGACGCCTCACAAAGGGAGCATTTGAGCCATTTAGGAGGACAAGGGATTTCCAGACACATCAGCTCTTATTTCCCTGCAAACAATTGCTGCTGTAATTATGAATCATTTTCCCCCATTCATGGGAGCAGGTCATGAGGATTCCCTATTTGGCAATATGTTTTTGCAGGATTAGTGCCTCATGAGATGGCTGGAGTGTCTGGTCGTCTACCTGAAGTTTTTAATTCTATTACACCTCCCTTCACCTTGGCTTCACTGGCACCTTGGGCTAGGAGCTTTTTTTTTTTATTATTATTATTTTGGAGAGAGAGCATGAGCAGGGGAGAAGGGCAGAGAAAGAGGGAGAGACAGAATCTTTAGCAGGCTCCACACTCAGTGTGGAGCCCCAATACGGGACTTAATCCCACGACTCTGCGATAATGACCTGAGCTGAAATCAAGAGTCGGTCGCTTAACCAAATGAGCCACCCAGGTGCCCCTCAGGCTTGGAGCTTTAATTAGGGTGCCTTACTGCATTGCAGGGTAAGGGGAGTGGGGGTGGGGTGGATGGAGCTAATGGAACTTCTGTTCTCAAACAAATGCACTGAGTTTGAATTAGAAGACTAGAGTCATCATTGTGAAAGTAATGTTTCCTTCCAGAGTGACCTCAGAAATTCTCCTCTCCTGACTTCATTTTCTTGTGATAGGTTTGGATGTTATTAGTAGTTTGTTTTCTTCCTTATTTTGTTTCTCTTCCTTAACTTTGTTCCCTCCATCAACCTCCTCCCTTCCTCCCCCTTCCTGCTTCCTTCCCTTCCCTTCCCTTCCCCTTCCCCTTCCCCTTCCCCTTCCCTTTCTTTCCCTTCCCTTCCCTTCCTTTCCCTTCCTTTCTCCTTCTCTCCCTCCCTCTTTCCTTCATTCTTTCCTCCTTTCCTTCCTTTCCTTTCTAGTTTCCTCTCTCCCTCCCTCCTTGTTTGGTTTTGTTCCTTCCTCCCTTCATCTCCCTGTCTGTCTCCTCTCTTCCTTTCCCTTCCTTCTCAACCTTCATCTCCCTGCTCCCAAACTTCCCCCCTATTTCTTTCCTTCCTTCCTTCTTTCCTTCCTTCCTTCCTTCCTTCCTTCCTTCCTTCCTTCCTTCCTTCCTTCCTTCTCTTTCCCCCTTCCCCTCCCCCCCCACTTCCCTTTGCGTTATCAGCATAACCATTTCTTCAGGAATCTTGTGTGGGTGCCACTTTGTAAGCCAGTTACTAATGGAACTGCCCCACTTGGTGTGCCTGCACCACCAGCCTCTTCCACTTTCTCTGTCTTTGAAACAATTCTGTAGAATCCCAAATTCCTGTGAAATGCAGTTTACAGACCACTGGATTTGATGATCTCTTATAAGCATTTTGTTCCCAATAATTTAAGGATCATATGAGTAAACAAGACAAGTCGGGTTAGAATGTCTTGTTTGGCACCTCACAGCAAGACAACTTTAAAGCTCTTACCCCAGGGCCTCAGAAAGGACAACCCTTGAGGCTCAGACTCACTCATATTGGCTCTGATTCAGATGAGTGAGGCTCCTGGTCGTCTGTATCCTTGTACCCTTTGCCATGGTTCTGTCCACTTCTCACCCTACTTCCCAGCTTGGCTCTGTCTTTCTGTTTTGGCTCTTGGCCAAGCTTTTTTCCTTTATAGGTCAATAATGCTCTCTTCTGGGGGTAAGCAAACATCTCATGGGTCCATTCACTATCCACCCAATAAAGATTCATTACAGTGAGTTCCATATGCCAGACGCTGTGATAGCCATGGGACTGTAGTAATACATCACACGCTATCTTGCCCTCAGTGATGTTGTAGTCAGGCTGAACATGCAAACGCATCAATACCTATCAGTGTCAGCAGTGCAATGACAGAAACCTGTGCATGGCAGTGAGGGGAGAGCATGAACGCTGTAGGGAGGCTTGTTGGCATTGGGGAGGCTTTCCCAAGAAAGGTCATAGCTAGGTTTTGAAGGAAACCTCCCAGAATTGGACTAGGGAGGAGGTGAGGCATTTGAAGTTGTAGGATTAGATGTATGAAGATTCCGAGTTGTGAGGCCACAGGACATGTGTGTTACACGAACGGGCATTTAGAACTATCGAAAAATAACTGTCATCTCCAGAAGGAGGTGGAGTTGGGGATGATGAAATCACAGGGGCAGGACCAGCCCCTGAAGGCTCTGGTATATTACACTGAGAAACTTTACTTTGTAGATGAAGCCTATTTGCAAATCTGATTTCCCTCAAAAGTCATGGTGGAAATTTTAGGAGACAGAAATCAAAGAGATACAAAAACAAAACAAAACAAAACAAAGCATCTTACCTATGGAAGCCCATGGTCCAAAGGCAGCAACTGCTTATTTTCTAGTCTTTTTACTATGCATTTTTTGATATAGTGGAAACAATACCAACAGTGAGTTTTCAACAGGATAGTCAAATCCAGACTTGCCCACGAGAGCAATCATTTTGTGGGCCACATGACATCTGGAACCCTAAGCAAAATCTCAATGGACCGGAAATTATGTAATAGTCTTTTGTTTCCAAGTGTTTACTTAAGAATAGTTTAGACTTATAGAAAAGTTGCAGAGATACTACAGAGAGCTTCTATGTACCTCTCTCCCCAGTTTCCTATTTCATAGTCTTAATTAATTGAGGTTTATTGCCATCACTTGTTAGTCAAGTAAGACAATAGGCAAGTCATGGGGATTTGTCTAAAAATGTGGTGGCTGGTTGGTACTTCCCCATGACTGCCCTCTCCTTAGTAACTATAATACTGGACATTGAGGATGACAGTTCACATTGATAACTGTGAAGGGACCTGTCCGTAGGTCATCCTTGCCGAAGCAGGAAATTAACTCAGATGGTAGAATGATTCCCCACCATACCAGTTGAAATAAACATGGCTTTCTATTCTACCTGAAATAAAGTTCCAGCATCCCCATGCTGGAAACGTTTCTGAGCCTCGTCCTTGAACCCATAGCCAGTTGGAGAAAGCTATGCTGGGTCTGGCTCTAGGTCTTTCCTCTCTGGATGTGGACTGGGTGAAATGGGAGTCCAAGGGTCATTATAATTGTGATAGATAATGGGGTGTCTAGCACGGCCAGGCCGAGTGGCATAGCCACAAGTACTTGTAAGGTCTTCCCTGAGTCCACGTCAGTAACAGCCTACACATTCCCTTCTGTAGCTAGAGAATTTGAGTCCCCCAAACCATACTGCCTGAGCCAGGCAGTTTAACTGCAGCTTCTGAGCTCCGCTTGGCTCCACTTGGTTTTCACAGTCCAGATAAATACATGTAATCATAACCCAATTTATGACTATAACTCTTTGGCCAGCTGCAGTGGAAACTTTGCAAATAGAGACCATTAGTCTATAATACTCAGGCTCCAAGTCTTGATATTAGAGCTGTGCATAGTTATCTTGCCCTGCCTATGAAGACTGCAGACGATGCATTATCAAATCATCCTTTTGATGGTCCATCACCTGGCTCACCTCTGCCTTTTTTTGACCCCAGATTTAATGCTATTTTTTATCATGTCATTATTTCACCGAAGGAGGGACATTTCCATGGCAATGCAGAGACCTTCCTATTTTGAAGCAAGTTAAAGCATGTTAGTATACTGTTTAGAAATTTTTTTTTTAGAGGGAACATTATTCAGGATGCTATACAGTATGTCACAGGGGCTGTAAGGCTTTTCCCTAATTCCCCTTTTTATATTTTTTAAGGGAGAAGATATAGTCAAGTTAGTGGGGATGAACTTAAGAGCTTATGGAGCTGAGGAAAGGTCCTCAGTAGATGTTTCTTCTATTCCAATTAGCCTACTCACTTAATGTATTAGTGGACATTTTCAGCCTAACAGCACAGTGTGCTTAGGATAAATATGTTTCCATATTCTCCTTCTGGAATTCAAACTGTTACAACAGAGGGTGATAAGAACTTCACACACGACACAGGGAAGACCAGTAAGCAGCTGCACTGGTCCCCAGTGGGCCAGCTCTGGTCTGGTCACCGTGCTCTAGCTGTGCTCCCCAGCCTTATTGGCTGTCCCTCTTGATGTGACCTGGCTCCAGCAATTGACTCCCACTAGATTGATGTATAAACCATCATAAAAATATATCTATTGCCACTGAAAGAGAGAGTTGGTCATCAAGCAGACAGCGTTGGGGTAGATGAATGAAATCTCTTCTGTGGGTCACACCACATGGGAAGCTAAATTATAGTCAGAATATTCCTTCAGTGGTACCGCCGGGGATGCTGGAGCGTGCTTGTTTTGGCCTACAAGGATCAATTGTACCTGTCTTTTCCCAAATCCAACATTCCTGTTGGTGGCTTGCAGTTGGGCATGCTGAGAATATTTACACCATGATAATTGGCAAATGTTACAAATTACTGCTTTTTTTTTCTCCCCCAGAAATCTGATTGTTAAACATTTATCAGTATATCAGTTGACTTACTACATGTATCAGAAAACATATTTAAGTTGGTAGCATAGTCCTGGACATGTCTTGCACAGACCTTGGAGGGGCATGACGGATGTCTTCTTCCTTTACTCTTCTTGTGGCTGGACAGGAATTCTGCTAATGGATGGATCTACTGTTATGTCCCAGCATGGGAGACTGTCTTCTCCTTACTACTCCTTTAAGTTGATGTTATTTACCTCTACCATCTTATATTCAGTGGATAACCTAGTTTCTTGATTCCAGGTTCTCTGGGGCCACATCACTGTTGGCCTTGCATACACTACTGGGGGCAAGAGTGGCAAGATAAACAAAAAACAAGAGGCAAGTGCTGCGGTCATTTTAGTGACTGTTAACCGTCTGTCATTAAATGCCCTTGGTGAAACAATAGATTTAATGGGAGCTCAGATTGCATGTGAAAACTGGCCTTCTACTGATCTTGGGCCTTGGTTTGGACAAATGGGAGGAAGCAGAACCCTCACTAAGTAGATTTTGCTCTTCTTAATGAGGGATATAGTGTTGAAAAAATTAAGTTTCTTTCATTAGTGAAAATGAGGCTCCTTCATCAACTTTCACATTACACAAAGAATGAAAGAAAAAACACAGGCAGAAGAGAAGGCAGGGAGCCTAGACAAAGTAAACAATTATTTTTGATTTATTGATCCCTGCAAGAAGATAGAGCTTTTGGCAGAACAAGGAGCATCTTTCTCAATTAGTGCCATGATTTTTCAGCAGTTATTGACCATGCAGTGTCTTCAGCTCTATTGTTTCCTTAATGCCAGTCTCTTTGCCTGTGTTCTTCACTGTCTAGTTTGGATTCTCCATCAGAGGGATGAGAGGGAAAGGAGATTCTCTTCTTCTCCCCAAGCAACCAAAGGGGTGCCTGGATTGCAGCATAGTCCAGTATTGGAACCAACCTTGAGTTCAAATTCCACTTGTGTCACTTAGCAATTATGTGGACTTGGGCAAGTTTTAACTTCACCAGGTCTAGCTTGCACGACTATAAAATGGAATAATCAGACCCGCTTCATGATTTTATTGAGAGAATTAAAGGTGCAGTGTGGAACGCATTTCATGGTTTAGGTATAAAGTGGCAGTTGTCAATAATAGTAATGATTGGACAGATCGATTTCTGCAATCTGCTGACAGGCACAGTATTCATTTTCCTAACAAATAACTTACTGAAAATAACCTACTCTGTGTCAGAAACTGTTCTAAACACTGAAGTTTTATCAGCACACACAACGTACGAAACATTGCTGATCTTACATAGTTATATCCTAGTACATCATGAGAAATTTAGTTACTTGACTTGAGAAGACACTGGAAACCTCAGCCCAATGGACAAGGCTCTTAACTGAAGTCAAAATTGCTGCATTCAGGAAATGAAAGGGTTATTATCCAAGTCCTCTGGGAGGAAGTTAGGTATGTACTTCTTAAAGCCAACATTTTTTGAGCTCTTACAATGAGACAGCGTGTCAGAGTCAGAATTTAAGCATAGGTGTGCCTAATCTTGAACTCATGCTCTTAGCCATTACTATTGAGATACCAACTTGATGGGTGGGATCTTTCCCTGAAACTTCCTTTCACTTCAGATTCACGTGCAGGTAATGGGACCAACTTTCTGGACAAAAGTCTGATTTCTGTCAATTTTAATATATAAGCTTTACAAGGGCAAAATATGTGTCTTTTTGGCTAGCTACTGCATTTTAGAAGCTAGTTGAGTTTCTGGAATTTATTAATTGCCCCAAATATTTTGAATTAATAATGAATGAAGGAATGAATGAATGAATGAATGAATGAATGAATGAATATGGTAAGATACATCCTTCTTGGTCCTTGATGTGTCTACAGAGGGAAGACAGCCTAGTTGGACTTACTCAGCACAAAGGACAGCAACCTGTGTTTCTTTGAGGAGGTTATATTGCCTCTGAGGAACAGTCAGAGCCTAGAAGATATGGTGAGAAGAGGCAGGGAATGAGAAACTAGTACAGTCAGATCATGGAGTGTCTTGAATGGCATGCTAAGGAAATTGGATACAATCTGGGGGCTATAGGAAGTCAGTGAAAAGTTGTTAAACACATTAAAAAGGGTTGGAATAGGGGCGCCTGGGTGGCGCAGTCGGTTAAGTGTCCGACTTCAGCCAGGTCACGATCTCGCGGTCCGTGAGTTCGAGCCCCGCGTCGGGCTCTGGGCTGATGGCTCAGAGCCTGGAGCCTGTTTCCGATTCTGTGTCTCCCTCTCTCTCTCTGCCTCTCCCCCGTTCATGCTCTGTCTCTCTCTGTCCCAAAAATAAATAAATGTTGAAAAAAAAAATTAAAAAAAAAAAAAAGGGTTGGAATAGTTAAAAATTAAGATGATTCTAGAACCAAGAAGAGGAAAGGTTTGCCTAAGGCCAGACCCCAGAATAGTGACAGAGCAGAAACTAGAAACCCTAAAGCCAGAGAATTTCTTCTGAGCCACACTATGTCTTAATTTTTGTGGGAAAATGTGAACTGAGCTTTAACTGTATGTTATTTCTGCTCAGGGCATGTTTGGCATTACTTTTGTTTTGACCATCTCCATTAGGTGGGAAAATCTTTGCCTACAGAGCAGAGTTTGAGAGAAGCCCATATGTACCAAGAAATGCTAATTTCTCCAAATACTTCATGCCTAGTCAAAGGGGGTAATCAAGAGTTGGAGTCCCAGAGGGACAAAGGAGAGCAGTGAGTTAGCCTTCTGGAGAACACCTTCAAATAGGTCTCTGGAAATATGTTGGAGGAGGACCTAGGATGTTCTAAACATTAGAAAGGTGTGCTCAAGAGTCTGTGACCATCTTTTCCTATGTCAGCAGCTGTCGTGTGCATGCACGTGCATGTGCGCGCGCACACACACACACACACACACACACACAAATAGGCACACTCCCCTTCCAGCACCCACCTGCGTGCTCAACTTAGAGTTCTGGTGCTGCCCACACATGCACACTGTCAACAGACATTTCCCACCCATCCCCACACTATATGAATACACACAAACACACATTCCCCACACTCACTGAAATATATGCACCATACACTCACATAGGCTAGAGCAGATGTAATGCCTTATGCTCACACATCCTTACACACCCCTGCAAGCACACATACCATGTCGTTTCTGCAACAAACCCATACAACTCATGCTTTCAGCCACAGAAATACACTACACACCTGCATCAAAACCTTCCCACTCCCCAAACACACACATTTCATACTCACCTTTTCACCCAAGTTACATATACCTTCCTCTACCACCTCTCCACAGCAAACACAGCCCATATTCTATTTATACCTATATCTATGTTTCTATGTGCATCCACAGCCACATTTCTAGCTATATTTACCCACACATACATACCCCATACACACACACGCATGCACCCTCGTTTGCTCACATATATGCATATATACTTATGCCATGATTTTACCATGTGTATGTACCATACTTATTTCCTGGGAATCCTAAGTCAACAGTGAAAACATTGCCCGGGGCTGAGTGCAATCTTTGCCTAGGATCAGTAAAAAAATATTATTAAAAGTTTAAAATTTTCATGGGAAAATAAAATTCTATTTGCCTATTTTTAGCTCCCCTGAGGTTAAATATGGCCTTATTCCATGCTCAGGCAGCTTCCGGGGTTATGTAACTCAAACAGCTCTGACTTCTGACGTCAGTGCCTGCTCTACCCTTGGTAATGGGAGTGTAAGGCCCTTTCATCCACCAGCAGCAGCAGCAGCAGGTGTTCTAGGCAAAGGGATATTTACTGTTCTGGTTAGGGGATAGAATATTTGGGGGAAAGTGATGCCCTCAGCCCATTCGATGAGCTTCCTGAACACAGTAAAGCCCAGACCACAACATGAAAAATGGTCTGTTGTTGCCACCTACTGCTTCCCAAGCTCTCTTGATGTGAGTCAGATATCTGGGGGAAAGAGTGTGGACTCCAGGTGATCAGGCTCAAGTTCCAAGCATGAGTGTTGAAGGGCAGCTGGGAATAGAGATGAGGGGCCCATGTGGAGAGACTGTGGTTCAACGCCTTGGGCTCTGCTGTTCATACTCACTGGGCATGGGGTCACAGAGGGTTTCCAGAGTCTACCTACTGGCAGGTATGATGTGGCCGCTGCATCACCAGGTGAGGGGCAGTATTGCAGGGTGGTTAAGTATATGGTGCCTAGAATCAGGTTACAGTGAGTCACATTCCGGCTCCTTCATCTTTTAGCTCTTTGGCCTTGGAGAAGTTCCTTGGCTTCTCTAAGCCTCACTTTCCCCAACTCTAAAATGGGGATTGTTGTGATGTCCAAAAGATAGAGTCATGAAAAGAGCATAGCATGTAGAAAACACTCAGTAGTCTTCAGAATATCTTTTTTTTCCGCCAAACCAGACCTATTTTTCTGGTGTCAACTGTGGCCAAGATTGAATTCGGAAGAAGCCCTGCTCTTTGGTTTTTCCTTTGAAGGTAGAACTTTACTCTTCTCCCACATTGGCCCTTCAGTAGTTCTTCAAATATGCTACATTTGTTATAGCTCCATGTCTTTGCTCATGCTGACTCCTCTCCATGTACTGCCATCCCCTTCCTTGTTGGCTTGGCAAACTTTTACTCACCCTTCAAGTGTGAGCTTGTCCCGGTTAGTGTTCCTAGATACCCCAAGAAAGACTCAGGATTCTTCCACTCTGTCACTGCTTCTTGTGCATGGTGACCGTTGTCCCCATCCTTCACTTTTGTGGCAGACTTGACCCTGTTTGGCAGCAGCAAGAGACAGCAGGAGTAGCTAAGAAGGAGGGCTGACGACAGTCTTTAGGATAATGAGTTCAGTCTACTCCAAGCTTTGCTGCTCAACGTATGTTCTGGGGAGTCATTGTCACCTGGGAGCTTGTTAGAGATGCGCAATTTCTACCCTGCCCCAGACCTACTGAGCTGGAATATAAATTTTAATAATGAGGTGATTCATTTGCATAATGACATTTGAGAAGCTCTGTCTAGGACTCCCCCTATGCAATGATGGTGACAAGCAGGGCAGGTGAAATATTGTGCATCTGTGAGCATTTGGTTTATTTTGGCTGCTTTCAACCATGACCATGCGGGAAAACACAGGTAGTTACCATATGTATGCAAGATGCAATCAAGAATATGATCTCGGTCTGTCCTGTTTATTGAATCCCCAAATCTTTCTCCATATTATTTTCATCTTGCCCTCATCTTAAACCTTTCCCAAGATCTAGCCCAGTGTTGCCAAGGTGGAACCAGCAGACTGTGGTTTACTCTGCCCTTAATTATTGCATATTTACTTGCACGTAGATTTTTTAATATTATAATTAACAAGGGAAAAATGCTCCAAAAATGGAAAAACCAAGAACGGTACCCAGTCTCTTTGGTTTTCAGTAAACTATATCTTCCCTTCATTTGACTGAACAGCAAGAAGTTTAGTTTCCTCTTATGTTCACAAGAATATAAAGGCTCTGTAGCTATATCCTCCGTATGTATCCTACCCACCAATACATGCTCCCTCAACTCTCTTCAATTAGGATCTATCTCTACTGTTGTTGTATAAAGAATATTTCCAAATTTGCATGACTGCGTAATTAAACCCTTACAAATTCTTGAACTAAATATATTTTATAAGCTTATCAATTAGCTAAATGTACTTCCCTCCTTCAGAAAAAAAATAGATTTCCTTGCTGATCATTCTGTTCACCAGCACATGCCTCCTTTGTCTTTATACCCTAATCTCCATGAGTACAGGACCATGGATTAGCTGACACCCAGTAGGTATGCTTAGGACATTTTTCTCAGGTGAGTCACTAAGTAGGACCTTTGGGCCCAGGGAGTCTGACTTTTTCATCTGTACGTCCCCAAGTTTGCTGGCACAGAGTAGGTGCCATAATTAATTCTGAATGAACGAATGGACAGCAGGAGCAGTCACTTCTGCAGCCTCTGCCTGTAGGGATCAGAATGGCTCCCTAGATGAAAATACATGAGAAAAAGATCAGGGAAGAAAACAATATGCAGAAACCTTATTTCATGTGTATTATCATACTGCTCTTTTCATTCAGTGTAAATAAATAAAAGGGGCTCGTTCCAACAATGGAGCTGTGAAAATACCCAGAGACCACTACCACTCCCTAGAAATAAATTCATCTGGTTGAGCTATTTATTTCAGACTCACTTTTTTTTTTCTTCAAAATAAGTCTGCTGTCCTCCATACAAGTCAGGAGAGTGTATCTGCATGCTGGCTTTATCTTTAGGTTCTGTGAGTTTCTCTCCTTGTCTCTGTGTCTCTCCTTTTGCCTGATCTTTCAGGGCTTGTGGGTTGCAAGCAACAGAAACTAATTCTGGATGATGTAAATAAATGATCAACTGGACGAAATAGGGGATGGCTTGTGGATTCAGGGGAAATGCTAGAGAGTCGCACTTCCGAAAGGAAAGAGACCAGGGAATTTTCAGAGAACTGGAACCCAAGGGGTCTTTTCAGCATGCTCTGTCCTTGAGATGGTTGAACCTCAACCATTTTTCATTGGCGAGTCGCTCAAGATTTAAATCCCAGCAACGGGGTGGGTGATGGGCCTACCTTGGGCCCCATGTGCAGTCCTTGTCCAGGCAAGGAGAGAACACCCAGTTTGCTGGATTGACCAAGACGCATCAGAAGAATAGATGATGTGGTAGGAAGAATAACAATCCCAAACATGTCCACATTCTAATCCTAGAAACCGTGATTATGTTATGGAACGTGGCCAGGAAGAATTAAGATTGCGGGTGGAATTGAAGTTGCTAATCAGTGGACTGACTTTAAGACAAGGAGATCGGTTGTCTAGGTAAGCCACTGTAATCACAAGGGTCCTTTAAATGTGGATGAGGCAGTCAGAGTGATGTCTCATAAGAAAAAGTCAACCAGCCAATGCTGACTTTAGAGATGGAAGAGAGCCATGAGCCAAAGAATGAGGACAGTTTCTAGAAGCTCTAAAAGGTAAGAAAACGATTCTCCCATGGAAAAGAATGCAGCTTTGTTGACACCTTGATTTTAGCCCCATGAAACCCATTTGGACTTCTGACCTCAAGAAACATTACATAATAGATTTGTTTCGTGTTAAGTAAGCCACACATTTGTGTGGTCGTTTGCCCCAGTAGTAATAGGATGTAGATACAGATTATCAGTCAGAAAAAAAAAAAAACACTGTCTAAAACAGGGGTAGCCTGTGTTTGTTTCCACATTGAGCTTTTAATGGAAAGCTTGGTGTCAGCAGTCCTCAGAGGTGGACAGTCGTAGTTTTGTTCCAAGACCCAGCACAAAGGAGGTGCTTGGTGAATGTTGGCTTCCTAAATTGAGAGACAGTGGAGGTTTCTTGCTTTCGGCCTCTTCCTGTTCTGATGTTCATTGGGATCTACAGTGAATGTTCTTTGCCCGCTGTTCTAGAAGCTTGTGTGTTCTGGAACTTCATTGTGTGACTTCACACCAGAAAAGGGCTTCTCCATCTCTGCTTTCTGCAGGGTCTTTAGATAAGGCATAAAAATGTGCCCTGGAGTATCGCTTGCACCTATCACGAGCTCCAGAAAACAGAGACGCAGCCCTCTGGAGGGGCCAAACCTGATGTTCCGGGGTGTTTGCCAGTCTTCTCTGGAGCATGAGAAAATATTGTACTTGATGATCGTTCATTTTGATTACACTTCTGCTCCGGGGAGTATGGTACTTTTTTCCTGCAATGTTTGGGAACGGAGCATCTCTGGGTATTGGTCTATGCCCATCAGAAATCAGTGTTGTGATATAATTACATTTTTACATTTGCAAAGCAGATGGATCATCAACGAGCAGGTGGCTGAAGCTCCTGTTTCAAAGAGAGGCAACAGATATGAGGGCTGGGCTGGGGGTGGGGGATTGAAATCTCTCCTCTGTTCCCAGATAAGAGCTGTCTACTTTGTGCCTCTGATGCTTTTGTGAGGAGGTTGGCAGGGAAACCCATGCAGGGGCTCAGGGAGGGGAACTCATATTTATTAAGCACCTACTATGTGCGGGTTCTTTCCATACCTATCTCACTTAGCGTCTGTAGCAGACCTAAGTAGTTGGTGTTAATCGTCTGCATTTTACAAGCAAGGAAACTGAGGCTCCGGGAAGTTAAGTTAGGGCCCTATAGATGAGATACCCAGCAGGCGTAGCAGCCCTTAGCACTGTCCAGCAAATGGTTCCAGTTCTGTTCCTAAGAATGTGAGAATTTGCCTGGTCTCTGACTTTCTCAAAGTGTGATTTCTCTGCTCTGACCTTCGAGTACGGGCATGTGACTTGGTTAGGACAGGGGCATGCGAGTAGAAATGAAGTGTATCTCTTCTGGGTAGGAAGCTGATGCCTTTAGGGGCCACTCCGTTACTTGCCATGTGCTTTTGGCCTCCACCGTGGTGAGTGTTCCAGATAGAGGCTGCTCCAACAGGAGGCTCTTGGCAGTAAGGATACCACAGAGCGGCACCCCCAGCCAGTGCTTGTGAGACATGAATCATGAGTGAGAAATAAATCTTTGTTTTAAGCCCCTGAGATTTTTGAGGCTATTTGATATATCAGACAGGCTAACCCTGTCTGATATAGCTGCGAAGGAGAATATCTGCAATTTGACTCCTTCTTAGTCTGGCTTTCCCTCTGCGTGGCACCAGAGGAGGCTTGGCTTCTTATTCATGACCTGTATATAGAGAGGCCTTTGGGTTTTGACTTGGTTTTGGTTTTGGTTTAGTTTTGGGTTTTGCCCATGATCTGGGTTCAACTGAGTCTTTGAAGGCAGAGAGGGTTATGTGTTCCTCTCTTGTTTTGGAAGGGTTGTCTCTGCCCCCCCCCCCCCCCCCCCCCCACCAAGAAGGGTGCGCTGATGGGGACTCTGTCTCTCTCTCCATATCCCTCATGGGACTCAGAATGGCTCACAGGGTAGTTGACAAAATACTTACAGCAGCAGTTACTGGAACGGATCGAAATGGTTAAGAAGACAATGAAATAATGGAACAGGATGAAATGGAATGGAATGGATTGAGACACAGTGGCTTGAAATGGAAGAGGTTGAGATGCCCTGGACATAGATGAGGGACAGTTGTATTGAACTGGAATCCAGTGGAATGAGTTGCAGTTGGAATGGCATGGAATGGGCTGAGCACGGAATAGCTTGGAGTGGACTTCATGGAATGACATGGAGGGACACGTTTGGATAGGATGGAATGGAATGAACCGGATTGAACAGAGTGACTTACTGGATTAAAGGCATAGATGGTGCTGGAAAGCGTTCTTTGTTTCCAGTCTCCTGTTCCCACCCCACCCCACCCCACCCCACCTTTGCCTCTGCCCCAGGAACGATTTTTGCTGCTGTAAGTAGTCAACATGCTGTTGAGAAAGTGCCATTGTTGGGGCGCCTGGGTGGCTCAGTCGTTTAAGCGCCCAACTTCAGCTCAGGTCATGATCTCGTGGCTTATGAGTTCTGGTCCCACGTCGGGCTTTGTGCTGACAGCTCGGAGCCTGGAGCCTGCTTTGGATTCTGTCTCCCTCTCTCTCCACTCCTCCCCTGTTTACGCTGTGTCTCTCCCTCTCTCTCAAAAATAAATAAACATTAAAAAAAAATTAAAAAAAAAAAAAAAAAAGCAAGTGCCATTGTTAAAAAGACGTCCCTTCTGTGAGGGAAATAATTTCGATCTCTTTAGCTATGCCAGGCTGCTCCAGGGATGACCTCTGGCCTTTGATGGTACATATGTGTGTGTGTGTGTGCACGTGTGAGTGTGTAACACGCACACACATACACACACACACACCCTGGAGTAGAATATGATCCCAACTGGCATATCCACACTGCAGCCTTCAAACCAACTAGCTATTTCTGGGCCTGGGGGAAATAGTGCTGGGTCAGGGGGCATATGGCCAGTTCTCTTCTGGGAAAGTGCATCTTACTACATACCCTCAGCTTCAGCTTCTCTCCCTCTTCCCCACGTCTGCTCTCCCCCTGCCCCTGCTCTGCGTTCCCTGTATAGTAACAAGAGGCTCGCTCTGCTTTTCCCTTCCCTCTCCCAGAACGAGGGAATGTGCTTGGAAACAGTTGCCGAGGGAGCAATCTTGTTTTTGAAAAAGAAACTGTAAAAAAAATGTGTTTGCGGGGATGCCAAAGTGGAGTGAGCCTTATTTAAGTGAGTGGGGTGGTGGGAATGTGTTTACCCAGCAAGAAAACGCAGCCTGGCTGGCTGCTATTTCTTAAGTGGATGGTATTTTGAAAGGACTTTATGATCTATCTTTTAATTCATTGTTACTGCCTCCAGCCCAGGAAAGTGTGCCTTCCTGGTGGTATTCACGTAGCTTGGGTTAAGCAGCAGAAAATTGACAGCCAGTCTGAGCCTGTGATTACCTAACAGAAATGTGTGTACGGGCAGCTCAGACAGAGCCAGGCACACGTGCGTGACTGGGCACACCCATCACCACCGCCGGGAGCATTAAGTGGAGTTCACATTTGCACCATGCTTAGGACAGAGCCTGGCACATAGTAAGCCCAAGTTAGTGCTAGCCCATTACTTAGTAACTTTGTGCAGGTGTGTATGCACCCAGTGCTGCAGACACTCATTGATGGGTCCTGTGGTATGTCCGTACACAGCCGTGCACATCAAACGCCGGGCACACCTGCGGGATTCCGTTTGTGCACAGAACTCCATGCACACCTCTACCTGCACATGTGGACAGCCAGATGTGCCCTTATCTGTGCGCTCGACCCCGTGATGTGTGCACCATCAAAACATGAAAACACAAAGGAGCTGAACGCCGAGGGGCTGTAGACGATATATAGAAGCAGTTTGTGAATTTCCTTTGGAAACCTGGCTGAAGGCTTTTCAAGCATGCCTCAGAGGATCCCCTTTTAGAAACTGGTTTCCACGTTCCATTCTTTCTCACTTCCAGATGGCAAGGTTCCATCTCCTTGCTCCCATCTGAATCCTCATCTTATGTCTTCTTCCCTTCCCTTCCTTCCTCCCTCCCTCCCTCCCTTCCTCCCTCCCTTCCTTCTTCCGTTCCTTCCTCCTTCTTCTTCTTCCCTTCCTTCCTCCCTTCCTCCCTCCCTCCCTTCCTCCCTCCCTTCCTTCCTTCCTTCCTTCCTTCCTTCCTTCCTTCCTTCCTTCCTTTTCCTCCCTCCCTCCCTCCTTTCCTCTTCTTCCCTCCCTCCCTTCCTCACTCCCTCCCTCCCTTCTTCCCTTCCTCCCTCCCTTCCTTCCTCTTCCTCCCTTCCTCTTCCTCCCTTCCCTCCCTCCCTCCCTCCCTTCCTTCCTTTCCTTCCTCCTTCTTCTTCCTCCCTCCCTCCTTCCCTTCCTTCCTCTTCCTCCCTCCCTCCCTTCCTTCCTTTTCCTCCCTCCCTCCCTCCTTTCCTCTTCTTCCCTCCCTCCCTTCCTCACTCCCTCCCTCCCTTCTTCCCTTCCTTCCTCCCTTCCTTCCTCTTCCTCCCTCCCTTTTCCTCCCTTCCCTCCCTCCCTCCTCCCTCCCTTCCTTCCTCCTTTCCTTTCCTTTCCTTTCCTTTCCTTTCCTTTCCTTTCCTTTCCTTTCCTTTCCTTTCCTTTCCTTTCCTTTCCTTTCCTCCCTTCCTTCCTTTTTCTTCCTCCCTCCCATCCTGTCTTTCCTAATGCACTTTATGTGCTCATTATTGGCTAAACATGTTGGCTTATAAGACAGTCCTGCACCTCCTTTCTCAGAGCTTCTACTCTGTCCTAGCATCAAGTAAAATGCTTGCTGATGTGTGAAACAACTTACAGTCCCAAAGCTCCGCTGCATAGATTATAATACTCGGTTAGCCCAGTGACGGAGCTCTACCGGTTTTGGAGCTAGACTACCTGGGCTCATGTCCTAGCTGTGCCAATTTTTTGCTGTAATGGGATGAGTTGCTTCACCTTTCTGTGTCCCATTTTCTCATCAGCGAGACCCAGATGACAGCAGCAGGACCCAGTTCATAAGATTTTGGTCAGGATTGAAAGAATTTATGTATGAAAGCCCTTAAAACCGTGTGCGGTGCACATCACATGCTATCGGTTGTTTCTAAAATTGCTGTCATCGATTTCTCTCAGGCAGGCCCGTGCAGCTCATGGCCCTGTCCACATTTTGCACACAGGAAAACAGGATCCGAGCGGCTCAGTGTTACCCTTGGCTGACGGTCACTGCCTCTCAGCTGTCCTCCCTGCTTTACTCTCCATCCCCGTTCCCCAAAGGGCGGGAGGCCACCCCCAAGTCCCCCAAACTGTCGTTCATCCCCTCTTCCAGTTTCCCCGGACCTGGCAGTGATCGCAGATTTGAACCTTGTTCGGAGATGAGACTTTGAGACATCGCTGCACAGGGTCCAGCGGGCCCTCACCCGTCTCCTTGTCTGGTCTCACCGTGCCTCTGCTTCTACTCATCTCCAGGGCCTCGTTTCCTCTGACGTGGGCTCCTCAGTGAGTCTGAAACAAGATCCTTATGTCAGGAAGTGGTGCTGTTGGGGATGACTTTGGTACACTAGAAAGAACCAGGGGTTTGTGGCCCAAACCCGGGCTCCAGTCCCTTCTAGGCTTACCTCTCTCCTCTGTGCCTCAGCTATAAAACAGGATCAGAGTTCTTCCTGTGTTTCCCCTCAGAGCCGCGTGGACATAGTGGGGAATGCCTGGGCTCTGCCTTCAGGCTGGCCAGCGTCCAGATCCCGGCTCTGCTGCTCCCTGACTGGAACTTGGTCGTCTTCTCCAAGGCTGTTGAATCGGCCTGAGTCCTTAGTCACAAGCAAAGGGACCCTCCTCTGAATGATTCCAGCAGAAAAGGAACTTATTGGAAGGATATTAGGTTGCTCATAGAATTTCCAGGGTGTCTAGGAGACTAGCTTGGAAAATGAGCAGAGACAGAGGGAACCACAGTAGCCAGAACCACTGTGTCACGGAAGGTGTCCTATGAGGACCCTGCTGTAGCCACCCCAGGACACCGGATGTCGTCCAGTGTTTCTCCTCCTAGGATGGCTTCTTCACCATCCCTGTTTCTTGTGCCATGAGCTCCCAAATCAAGAGGCTGAAGCCAGTGAGTGGACATGCCTAGGTCACACGCTCTTGCCTGAGCAGCAGGGGAGGCTAGGAAAGGAAGTATCTAGTCTTTCCAACTGCAGGGAGCCAGACTCCATGTCTCTCCAAGACTCATAAGATGGGGAGCCCCCCAAACACAGGAAGAGGGGGGTGAAGATGATTGAAAATACAGTAAGACAAAAACTCAGCCAAACACTGTCAACTACAATACTGATTCCTCCTCTGTAGATTTGGGGAAACAACACCCATCTCTAAGAATTCTTGAGACGGTTACATGAGTTAACCCCTGTGGAGTGCTTAGACATCATATCTAGCGTGTCATATGCACTCAACGAATACCTGTATCCTTTCGCTTTTTCTAGAATCTACTTCAAGAATCTAGGCTCACGGAGATGTCCACACCATTTGTCCTTTCTCCACGTCCTAGGTTCGGCTCTGTCCCTTCGGTGAAGCTCTCTATAACCAGTCCCCAGAATTCTCTCTTCCATCAATATGTCTGTAGCCCATTATCTTCTTTTTTTTCTCACTCCTGTTCTTCCTCCTCCAGTTATTCACCGAGGGCCTACTAGGTGCCAGACAGTGGAGATGAAGTGGATATGAAGACAAACATGCTATCTCCTCTAGGAGAATGTCCATTCTCGTAGAGGAGAGAGAAAATAAACAAGAAATAAAATAATTCCATATCGTAGTGGGTGAGGGCTAGGGAGGCTCTGAAACAGTGGCCCTAGGGAAGCTTAGGAGACTTTGTGTGGATATCAGTGGGAGGTTCCTCGGAGGGGAGAGAGTTCCAGGTAAAGAGAACAATGTGTCCCAAGGCCCTGGGTAAATGTGAGCTGAGGTGTTCTGGGTACAAGTACAGGATGAGCACGGCTAGAGAACAGTAAAGGGAGGAGACAATGGCATACAGGGTTCAGTTAATAGTACTTTTTATCTTGGCTTGTAAACTTGGGTTTTCTGTAATCAAGCGTGCGTCTTCTACTTCTTAATGTCTGCCTGTTATTAATTGTGCCCAGAATGTACTGTTCACTGGAGGAGGTACTTAAGTTGACATTTGTTGTTTGACATCCCTCTCTCATTTGTGTATTATGTTGCATAGGTGGTCCTGACCCCTTCAAGTGTTATTTCCCGCAAAATTGTGAAGCCAAAAGCAGAAGACCATTGAGTCCTACATGGCTTCAGTAGGGTACATCTAATGCAAGTTGGGTCACGTAGCCTAACCCCAAGCAGTGGATATGAGGAACAAAGTCTGATGAGAAAATTCTAGTATGTGCTCTTTGGGAATGGTTTTCACACTTCCTTGGGCTCAGTTTAATGATACGGCCCTCTGAACCTAATATTTAATAAGCTCCTACATATGCACGTAGATCTGTTAGAATACTTCCGTTGAGAACATTCTGACAGGAGGGAAATGATGATGTCTCCCTGAAGCCTCCTAATTCCGATGCCTCTGGCTGAGACAGGGGAGGCGAGAAATCAACACTCTCCTTTTCAGACTGGCTGGCTTCAAGGGAACAAGTGGCTTCAAGTGGATTCTCGGCCTCAGGGCAGAGGTTGGGTTGAAATGACCCTGGTGTCTTTCCCTAGTCCTGTTTCCCATGGCAAGAGACGTTGAAAGGTTGGCATTGGAGCCAAAACTTTAAAATTTCCTGGAAAAGGCAGATCCATAGGTCTTTGGTTAGAGCCAAAGACCTATGTATTTCAAAGGAGCCATAGAAATTCTTAGACTTTTCTGTCCTGTATGTCTCCAGGGAGTTGTGAGCTGAGAAAATTATAGGCTGTGGGGGCCTCCAGGATGCCTAGGACTTTCTGAGATATCCATGGAAAAGGAGAACATCCAAGGATTATCAGAAGTCAAGAGAGGAGGGGTTTTGCTACGTTGGTGGTCAATCTTTGTGACATCACTGAGGATGTCTCCCCTCGCTGTTCAGGCCTTTATGTCATCAGATTAAGCTGCCCATATGGACAACCCCACATAGACCTGGACCCTACCACCTTCTCAGTGTTCTTTTTTAAAAACTTCTAAGGAAATTCTCTCTTTTAGTCAAGTATAATTTTTTAACATACAGTGTTGTATTAGTTTCAGGTGTACAGTATAATGATTCAAGAATTCTGTATATGACTCAGTATTCATCATGATAAGTACTCTCAACTTCACTTAACCTATCTGGAGACATCTTTATAACCAGCTCCTGAAGCAGTTAATTAATCTTTTTCATTTGAGCCCTTTGGGTACTTTTCCCATCTCAACTTTGTCTCTCTATAGCTAAGATGCCACCTCCATATGAACTCAAAGGCGTTTTTTAAAAAATATAATTTATTGTCAAGTTAGCTAACATACAGCATATACATTGTGCTCGTGGCTTTGGGAATAGATTTCCGTGATTCATCACTTACATACAACACCCAGTGCTCATCCCAAGTGCCCTCCTCAATGCCCATCTCCCATCTTCCCTCCCCCCCGCCCCCCCCCCCCCCCATCAACCCTGTTTATTTTCTGTATTTGAGAGTCTCTTACGGTTTGCCTCATTCTCTGAAACTGTTTTTCCCCTTCCGGTCACCCATCGTCTTCTGTTAAGTTTCTCAAATTCCACATAAGAGTGAAAACATATGATATCTGTCTTTCTCTGACTGATTTACTTCACTTAGCATAATACCCTCCATTTCCATCCACGTTGTTGCAAACGGCAAGATTACATTCTTTCTCATTGCCAAGTAGTATTCCGTTGTATATATAGACCACGTCTTCTTTATCCATTCGTCATTTGATAGACATTTGGGCTCTTTCCATAATTTGGCTATTGTTGAGAGTGTTGCTATAAACATTGAGGTACATGTGCCCATATGAGTCATCACTCCTGTATTCAGAGGCATTTTTATGTCCCAGCATTCTTGGGTCTCACCTGTGTTGGCCCAGACCCATGACCAGGACCCAGGCAGTGATGAACCAGTTTTTTCTTGTCTTTGCATATTCCAGCCTCTTTTATAGACAGTGGTCTTTTGGGTGCCAGCCATGTACAAGACAAAGTTTTGGGTTGGCTGGGGTGGGAGAGTTTAGAGTCTCCCTTATAAGCAAAGTCCATTTCTGGGTATTTTTCTTACCAGTGCAAGAAATGGGAAGTTTCTAAAGATTTGCTTCCTTGGAGGCTTTATATTGGGGAAGGGGAAAATGTGATGGCACGGTGGATTTCAGATGTGCCTGGCAGTAGATGAATTAGCCCATATGACCCCCAACGTTCTCAAGTAGGTAATATAAGGTTTGGTAAAAGCCAGAAGAGTGGGTGTTTGGAAGGCGGTGGGAGAGAGCTTTTCCTTGGAGATGTGGAATACACGTGTCGGTCTTGGGTTCCTGGTGGACCTAGAATAAGGGGAATAAGTATGAATTTTTAAGACTTATGAGTTAGTGCAGAACAGTATAATTCCTTCATGGTAGACAGCGAAAGTAGTTATTTGTTCGGATATAGAAGTCATTAAGGAACAAATTAAATAAGATTTGCTGGTTCCTATAGCGCTGTCAAGGAAACCGAGAGGCCAGGATGTTCCTTTATACCTTACATTAGCATCCACCACAGTGCACGTTGTTAATACACGGAACTGATTACTAGAATGATACACCAAATTCCATTAAAACAAATTCAAGGCTTGTCCAAATTCTTTTCTGTGATAGAATCAATACATAGCAAATGAGTAATTAGGCCACTCCTGGGCCTTGACAATGTACCGTACAGGATTTTGTTGTAATTCTCTTGGTATAGAAGGTGGCTATTACCATGTAGGTATGGGATCACTCTGCTAAGAGAAAACAGGAGAGAATGTTAGCAAAGTAGATGTCAGGACACTTGAAAAAGACTTCAGTTTCTAGTGCTCTGGAAAGCAAATTAAGTTCTTCATTTACATGAAAACAAATACTGATAAGAGAAGAGGAAGTAGTTTTGAATAGATACTGTTTTTTTTGCCTCAGAGTAGTTGTGGTATCAAAAGATGGCTCTCCTCAACCTTAATTCTTTTTTTTTTTAAAAAGTTTATTTTTGAGAGAGAGAGCCTGAACGTGATCAGGGGAGGGGCCAAGAGAGCTAGGAGACACAGAATCTGAAGCAGGCCCCAGGCTCTGAGTTGTCAGCAAAGAGCCCAACAGCAGGGCTCACTCTCATGAGTGGTGAGATCATGATCTGAGTTGAAGTCGGACACTTAGCCAACTGAGCCACCCAGGTGCCCCTCAACTTTGATTCTTAATGTGTTAATTTAAAACGTTTTCTAAACCAGCCCACATCCTTCTCTTAAAGAACATGTTTTAAAAGCACGTGGGCAGAACTTGAGCGGCCTTGAACAATTCACTTAATTGACCTGAGTCTCAGTTTCATGGTCTGCAAAGAAAGCTAAGAGTGGTGAGTGGACATCCTTGTCTTGCTTCTGATTCTAGAGCAAAAGCTCTCCATTTCTGACCACGGAGTGTGGTGTTAGCTGAGGGCCTTCGTTATGTCGAAGTATGTTTCCTCTAAACCCCCTTTGCTGAGAGTTGTTATCATGAACAGATGTTGAAGTTTGTCATATGTTCAGTGCAGCATTATTTATAATAGCCAAGGTATGGAAGCAACCTATGTGTCCACTGATAGGTGAATGGATAAAGAAGAAGTCATTCATATATATATATATATATATATATATATATATATATATATGCACATATAATATATATAATATGTGTATTATAATGGAATATTACTCAGCCATAAAAATAATGAGATCTTGCCTTTTGTGACAATATGATGGACCTCGAGGGTATTATGTTAAGTGAAAGAAGTCAGAGAAAGACAAATATCATATGATTTCACTTATGTGTGGAATCTAAAAAAACAAAACGAGCAAAAAGCAGAAACAGACTCATAAATGCAGAGAACAAACGTATGGTTGCCAGAAGGGATTGGGCAAAATGAGTGAAGGGGAGTGGGAGGTACAGGCTTCCAGTTATGGAACGCATAAGTCATAGGCATGGAAGGTAGAGAAAGCATAGGGAATATAGTTAATGATATTGTACTGGTGTTGTATGGCGACAGATGGTGAAGACACTTGTGGTGAGCGTAGCATAATGTCTCGTCTGATAGGCTTGTTACATGCCTGGAACTCATGTAACATTGTGTGTCAACTGTACTTCAATAAAAAATGGTAATAAAAATGGAAATAAAATGAAAGAAAGCTACTAGTGCTTAACTTCTAGGGTCATACTAAGAGTTAAATGAGAAGATGTGTTTGGAAGTACCTACCTAGAACACGTCCCAAGTTCTAGGGAAAGAGGCAGCCTTGTTTGGGACAAGTCCTAGGGAGAGAGGCAATAAATCCCAAATGTCATTTAAGGGAGGAGAAAGGCATGATCTTCCCTTGACCTTAGGAAAATTACTTAATATCTCTGAGCCAACTTTATTTTACTTTTCAAAATTGCTTCGGTTATTACAGATCTTTTGAATTTCCATATCAATTTTATTTTATTTTATTTTTAAATTTTTTGAGAGAGAGTGAGAGAGCATGCGCACGGTGGGGAGGGGCAGAGAGAGAAAGAGACTCTGAAGCAGGCTCCATGCTCAGCTTGGAGCCCAACGTGGGGCTTGATCTTGTGACTGAGGTCGTGACCTGAACTGACACCAAGAGTGGGATGCTTAACTGCATAAGCCACCCAGGGGCCCCTCCATATGAATTTTAGAATCAGCTGGTTATTTCTGCAAACAGGTCTGCTTGGATTTTGATTGGGATTGCGTTGAATCTATGTATCAATTTGGGTCAATTGACAACAGCATTGAGCCTTCCAAACTATGAATAGAGTGTACCATTCCGTTCATTTAGGTCCTTTAAATTTTTTCTCAGTAAGATTTTGTAGTTTTCGTGTACAGGACGTGCACATCTTTTGTCAGATTTATCTCTAAGTATTTAATACTGTTATGCAATTCTATGTGATTTTTTTCTTCACATTCTATTTCTCATAGTTCATTACTATTCTGTAGAAAAACAGTTGAGTTTTGTATATTGATCTTATGTCCTGCAACCTTGCTGAATAATGTATTAGTTGTAATAGTGTTTGCTTGTGTTTTGTTTTGTTTTTTGGTAGATCCCAAAGAACTTTTACATAGATGATGAAGTTACCTGAAAATAAAGACAAATTTAAGTTTTTCTTTCCAAAATGCATTTTTTTTCTTGCTTTATTGTGCTTTCTGGAACCTCCGGTAACATCCTGACTTAAATAGTGTAAATGGATCGTCTCACCTTACTCCTGACCTTAGGGGAAAGTTTTGGGTATCTCAACATTAAATATGATGTCCATTATCAATTTGGGGAATTCTCCTCTATTCCAAGTCTGTTGAAATAGGATTAGTAGATGTTGGATTTTATAATATAACTTTTCTGCATCCATTGAAGTAATCATATGGCTTCTTTCTTATATTGTTAATATTATGAATTACATTGATTGGTTTTCAAATGGTAAACTAACCTTAGATTCCTGGGATCATTAACACCTGGTCGTAATATTTTATTTTTATGTATTGTTGAATTTGGTTTGCTAAAATTTGGTGAGAAATGTTTCAGCTATGTTTCTGATGGACTTTGGTCTGTAGTTTTATTTCATGTGTTTGTCTGGTTTGGTAATGCTGGCCTCACAGAATGAGTTGCAAAATATTCCCTCCTCTTCAGTTTTTTTTTGAAAATATTTTGTGTAATTCATATTATTTCTTCCTTAAATGTTTCTTAAAATAGAAACTGAAGCCGTTCATTGGAGATCTTCTACCGTGAGTATTTATGTTATAAAGTATCCTCTAAATACTACTTTAGCTACATCCCACACATTTGGTTTGCTGTTTTCAGTTCAGTTCAAATTACATTCTCCTTTCCTTTTGATCTTTTCTTTGATTCTTAGATTATTTAAAAGTGTATTTTAGTTACCAAATGTTTGGGTATTTTGATAATTTTCTGTTACCAGTTCCGATTTTAATTCCATGTGGTCACAGAATATACTTTGTATATGAATCCTTTTAAAATAGTTGAGATTTATCTCATGGCCCAGAATATGTTCTGTCTATGGATTGTCTTCTGGAGTGCATCGTACCTGCTAAGAAATCTGCCATTATTCTTGTCTGATTCCTCTGTATGTAATGGGTCCTTTTTTCCTACTGTTCTTAAGATTTTCTGTATATCATTGGTTTTCAGCAATTTGGTGATGATATGCCTTTAGTATAGTTTTCTTCATATTTCTTGTGCTTGTGATTTGTTAACCATCTTGGTTTTTATAATATTTGGAAAATATTTGGCCATTGATTATTCAAACACTTTTGTTTTTTCTCCTCCTTTCTCCTCTCCCTCAGGGACTCAGATTCCACATATAATAGGCTGCTTAATGTTTTCCGCATCTTGCAAATGTTCTCTTCATATATTTGCTGTCTTTTAAAAAAAATCTCAGTCTTCCTTCCTTCCTTCCTTCCTTCCTTCCTTCCTTCCTTCCTTCCTTCCTTCCTTTGTTTCTTTCTTTGTTTCTTTCTTTCTTTCTTTGTTTCTTTCTTTCTTTTGGAGAAAGGGAGAGAGATTTGAATTATTAAGTCTTATTGTCTGTATGTCTTTGAAACGAGTCAACTGAGTCTCAGAAGTTAAAATGGCATGTTTCGAATCACCGAGAACCAGGACAAGAATTCAGGCAGTCAGATTTCACAGTCTGGAATTGTATCCTCTACAACTTGCTGTCTCTCTAGTACAGTGGCTCAGTGTAATATACATATCCCTACCTGTACTTGAGGATTTCAGGGTGGGGCAACTGGGTGGCTGAGTCAGTTAAGCGTTCAACTCTCCATCTCAGCTCAGATCATGATCTCACAGTTTTGAGTTTGAGCCCCATGTTGGGCTCTGCGTTGACAGCACAGAGCTTGCTTGGGATTCTCTCTCTCCCTCGTTCTCTCTGCCCCTCACCTACTCACACTCTATCTCAAAAACAAAGAAATAAACATTTTAAAAATAATAAAAAAAGAGGACTTCAGGGAGTACATAATTGAGTTTATTGTAACTTCAGTAATTTATTAGAAAAATATAACTAACACATCGAATTTGCAATTTTATAGGTGCTACTGCTTAGAATGAAGCAAAGGTAGTGATATCAGACCTGAGTTTAAGAACTATTTAATAAACACTATTTAATTAGTTAAGTATGTAGTAAATAGATAGGCAAATTTGGCAAAAACCATACAAGTGTCATAAGCTTAGGAAACTTTCTGTTAGATTTCCTATCCCACTGCATGGATGGGGAAACTGAGGCTGAGGCAGAGAGTCCTCTGAACATGAGTAGAGAAGGCACTTTGCCCTGTCTTTCTTCTCTGTCTTCAGGAGGTTCACAGCTTCACATACAACGTCCCATTCCATAACGGGCAGGAGACTGGACACATTATCATATGCTGATAGGCAAGCAGAGTGCTTTCTGCTGTGAATTTATTAAGATTAATTTGCGAGGGTAGTCGGGGGACCTATTGAGCCCTTACAAATGTTAATGGACAGAATTCCCAATAAATCATGTCAACAGATCTTTATAAAAACAGTAGGGAGCTTTTAAATTGGGCCCAAGAAACAGCTTTGGCCCCACAAGGTGGGCTTGGTATAGCCTTTAAAAGAAAATGGCAGATATTATCCGCCACTCAGAGTCTGGAGTCCGTGATTCCCCAGCCACAGAATTCTCAGTGGGAAGTCATTCGCGTAATCATAGCGATCATTTGTTAATGCCTGCTGTTTAGCAGGAGACCGTGTTTGGGATTTTATATATGCTGTCTTTGATCTTGCAACTGTCAGTTTTCTGATCTCTCATTGCATAACCTTGCGACATTCCAGGTCCTGAGGCATGAAGGGACTTGTCCAGGATTGTGGGTTTTCTCCAAGCCCTCCTCCCAACTGCAGCTGTCGGATTACTAACAGTGCTTTCATGCTTCTGGGCTTCTGATCTGCTTGTTCCTTCTGGCCAGAGCAACCTCCAGCTCTGTCTCTGTGACACTAGCCAACGTATCCTTCACGTCACAGCCCTCTTGATAAAACATATGGTCAAGGCACCTATGTCCCTGTTTGACGGTCTTAGAACATCCCCTTTGCCATGGGATCAGGGGCATGCTCTTTAGCATGGCTGACAAGGCAGGATTGGAGAGGACTTTCCTGGCCACTTCTTCTAGGAAAACCCCTTTCCCCTCTCCCTCCGCATTTCCTGTCTCTTTTCTTCCTTTACTTTCTCCATAGCCCCCGTAACTGACATTATACACTTGTCCCTTGTGCTGCCTTTCTCCTACACTAGCATGTCAGCCCCACAAGGGCAGGTCTTTTTGTCTCTTTTATCTACTGCTCTGTCCCCAGCATGTCCCCCAAATGTTGCAGAGAAGCTGTCAAAATGAGGGCAAAGGAAAGGTCATTGGATGCGATGAGTGGAAAAGCCCCTGGTGAGCCAGATCATGATGGAGGGAATAGGGAAGCAGAGAAAGCTGTGGGTAGAGTATTCTACCAAGACTTTTGTTGTTGTCAGAAGAATGTTTCCCTGTTCTTATTTTACTCTACTTCTGAGGATTTGGCACAGTTGCCTACTCCCTTCATTCCTGGACACTCTTTTCTTTGTTTAATTTCATAGATTTCCTGTGCTGCTCTGTCTGCTTTGAGTATGACTTCTGGCTCTTCCATGGCTGTTGGCTTGCCATCACTCAGGTCTCATTCACCTGTCTGTAATGACCGTGTTTTCTGATTTCTATACTTGATGCTTTGACATCTTGTGGTCTTGCTGGACCCTGGTGGGACTGCCCATCCCAGGGTTAGCCAGTTCCTACAGATGGTAAGGCCTTTCATATGCACACCATCCAACCCAGAGCCCATACCCCCAGCTACCTTTCTTATCCAGTTCTGACACCCCAGGCCAATCACTGTTATTCCACCTGAATCACCCAGGTTTAGGTATTGGACAACTAGGATGGCTTGTGGGTTCCAGAGCCTACCAGAATCATTCAAAGTAACGATTCCCACCCCTGCTGACCATAGAAACCACCACTCTTGTCCATATTCCGCCCCCCCTGCACGTCCCTCTGCCTCCTGACTCACCCTGATCCTTCCCCTTGTGACCACCACCCCCCCCATGGCATGGGGTGCCCCGTCCTCTTGGGATCTGTGAGTATGTAAGCTATCATTTCAATGGTGAAGGGTTTTCTGATCTCCTGATCTGTTGGCCATGCCATACCTAATAACAAAATCTATACTTTAAAACAATGTTATCTTCCCAGAGAGCCCTTTCCTCACCCCCCTATATTTCTGTGTAAGCACACTTGTTGACTTCCTTCATGGGAAGTACCAGAGATTATAATTATTTAATTTGTGTGTTCATTTGTCTTGTTATCTGTCTTCCCCCACCTGATTCTTTGAAGGTGTTTTAGAGAACCAAAAACAATAGGAGATATATCAACTATATATATATATATATATATGTAAGATATATACACACACACACACATATATGTAAGATATCTATATCTTATCTATCTAGTGGAAGTTCTAGTTCAAAAGCCAGTAAGCGCAAGACCCAAGAAGGGTTGATTTTCCTGTTTGAATCTGAAGGCAGAAAAATACAGATGTCTCAGCTCAAGTATCAGGCAGATGAAGTCCCATCTTACTCTGCCTTTTGTCCTTTACAGGTCTTCAGTCAGTTGGATGAGGCTCACTACACTGGGAAGGATGATCTGCTTTATACTGAGTTTACGGATTCAAATGTTAGTCTCATCTAGTAACACCCTCACAGAAACACTTAGGATAATGTTTGATCAGATGTCTGGGAATCTTGGGGTCCAGTCTAGTTGACACATCAAATTAACCATCTGGTGCCTTGCATACAGGAGGTGTTTAATAAAGTCTGTTGACTGAGTGCAGAAAGGTGACCTAGAGACATATGGTCACTCTCTGAGAGGGGCTCTAATTAAGTGAGGCTAGGCTGTGCAACAGTGATGAATAAACCTGGAAACTCAGCAGCTTAACTTTATTTCATATTTACACAACCCTGCAGCATATCGGGCAGGCCACTTCCGTTTTGCGGCAATCCACCCACACATATGGCATTTAAAATTGCCACAGCAGTGGCCTGGAAGTGGCTTACATCACTTCTGCCAGCATTCTGTTGGTCAGCGTTTCATCACATGGTCCTAATCTTACCTGCAAAGGAGTCTGGGAAACATAGTCTTCCTGTGTGCCCAGGTGTGGTAAACTGCCAAGCACCTCCTGTCCATGTGACGCCATGAAAGAGAAGAGGGAGCCTTTGGAGAGGCCATGGCCCGCTGCCGTGGAGAAAGCTGTCCCGGAAGCATTGACAGCTTAGAAGCTGCTAGTGGTCTTGGGTTTGCTCTGGATCTCATCAGCACCAGGTTTCTGGGTTTTTTTTTCCCGCATCTCCTGAGAACCTTGGAGCCCAAGATATGAAATTAGAAGGGCATGATTCCCATACCCTTGTGCCATTGACTGGCTGTGTGGCTTTGGGCACATCCCATCACCTGTCTGGGCCCCAGGTTCTTCACCAGTAAGAGTGAGCATCGATACCTGCCTATAGAGTTGACGTGAAATTGGCATTTGTATGTGCGTTGTGCCTGGCACTAACACCATGCTCAATGAGTGATGGTCACCTGTAGTTGTCATTTTGTCACCTTATTAATTACATGGAAGCCTACTGAGGCACAGACCCTACCTAGCAAAGTGGAAGCATCTTCCAGGTTCTGGGTTTCCAACTCCTCGCCTATGGTGACCCCACCGAGGACCTCATACCTTTTTCGGAGAAGAGAGGCACGCTGTGAGGGGTTCGGCCATTTCTCTGTCTTACAGGTGCCGTGACCCTCACTGCACCCAACTCTAGTTGGAAGGTCAATTGCAGGGCAGCCCTTTTCCAGGGTAATAAGTTTCTAATGTAGATGCAATTAGTGAATAAGCAGTTGATTAGTTCATTATGAAAATGCCGAAAACAACCCCATTTGCCGTGGCAGAAGCTCTGGGAAGACAGATGTACTCCTTTTCATTTCATCAGTTGGGTCATAGTGCCAGGAAAGTTAACATATTTTACCATAATATTAAAGCCCTGTTTAACACTGGAAGGCCATTATGTTAGGAAAAATGTCCCTCTCTGGGGTATTAATTAGAGAGAGAAAGTTTAAAAAAAATCATAATCTCATTAAATTCCTCTCGTATAAAGCCATTTTCATAAAGAATCCTTAATGTGAAATGTGGATGGAAAAATGCAACTCTGGATGAAGAATTTATGAAAAATGCCGAGCAGCTGATCCATCCTTTTTAAAGGGGGGAAACACAAAAACAAAACCAAAACATTTCATCAGATTCCTGGCTTTGGATTTCTGAAATAATTACGAGCGGCCTGGGCCAGAAGTCAGAGAGCAATGTAGTCTTTGTAGCCCAGTCTCCAGCCTCCCCCCCAAAACTAATGATGACGGATGATCGCTCTGGGTGGAAACTTATGCTCTGCGTCCCAGCCCTGAATCACCCTGTTCTCTCAGGGCTTTCCTGAGATGCACTGGGTCTCTGGCCGGCATTATAATCTGGTTCTGATTCTTGCCCATGTGCTTAAAAATATAGCCGCTTAAATATACTCATTCATATTCACATTTATCATCAATATATATTCAGCCCTATAGTAAATATCTATCGAGCTACTGGCCACGCCATAAACCGGGCAGGGGCTATAGTGGCGGATGGAGCAGTCCTGAACTCAGATGCTTCTAGCGTGACAGAGGGGCTTTGTGCTCATCAGTAAATCTCTGAGGCTGGTGAGAAATTGCAAATGGGGCAGATGTAATGGATGAAGGAAGTATGCAGTGCCCAGAGAGGGAATGACCCTCCCAGATGTTGTTAGGGAGCGGCAGGCAAGGCTCCCTCTGAAGGTGAAAGGCAGGAAGGGAGGGGGCTTTACCAGGTGAATGGGGGTGTTCCTTGATGAGGAAACCGGATTGGCAAAGGTCCTGCTGTAGGAGCAAAAGAACAAACGGGGAGAATGGAAAAGAGGCCAGGTGGCTGAAAGGGGGGTGTGGGAGGAGGGGTGGAAGGGGGGACAGATGGGCGGAGCTGTGCAGGACTGTCACCTTTTACCCTAAGAGACTAGAAAACCATAGGAGCATTTTAGGAGGTGACGTGATCATTTTATGAATATGTGTGCACACAGACACAGACAGTGCAGTAATTAAAGATGCAACATTAACTCCGTGCCGCTGAACGAATGGTTTTCTCTCTCTGACCCATTCCACGTGGATTAAATGAAGCTAGTAATGGGACCCGCCTCTAGTTTTACAGTAACTATTATGTGGAGTAATCCAAGTGCATATGCTTCTGTTAGTGGTTGGTAGGTCTTAGGGAAGATACTTTCCTTTCTTGATCTCTTTTTCTTCCTTCCAGCCTGCCTCCCTCCCTTCCTTCCTTCCTTCCTTCCTTCCTTCCTTCCTTCCTTCCTTCCTTCCTCCCCCCACTCCACCTTCCTCTTCCTCCTCTTCTTCTCTCTGTGTCCCTTGTTCCCTCCATTCTTCTGCCTTCATCAAGCTAATACCTCCAGTGGGGGGTGGGGGGGGGTGCGGGAAACAACCTACTAACCAAAAGATATATTCTGCTGCTTTTAAATATTAGGACACTTAAGGCTCTTTAAAAACAACAACACACTAAGTACTCTGCTTATTGCAATTTTTTAAAGTTTATTCATTTATAGAGAAAGAGAGAGACTTCTGAGTGGGCTCTGAGCTGATACCGTGCGGAGCCTGACGTGGGGCTCGAACTCACGAACTGTGATCATGACCTCAGTGTAAATCAAGAGTCAGATGCGTAACCGACTCAGCCAACTGGGCATCCAGCTTACTGCACTTATTAAATCGATTAATCAATGAGCGTGAAATGGGGGCTAGCCTTATGCCTGGTTCTACGGAGATAACCCGCGAGTGTGGGAAGCCCCAGTTGTCACACCTGTGCCTCTGTATGGCCGGATGTGCGTAAGGGGCCCTTGATTAAACATGCAGGTGGCTTCAAGGAAGCCGGGTAACTTGCCGATTGGGGAATTTGTTACCAAGCCCAGCCATTAGTTATGGTGTCAAATCATTGTGCAGAGCCTCTGTGTAGATGCACCATCATCTTGTTCATGGTTTTGACTGTTTTCCCTTCTTGTGGCACCGTCCACGGCCCCTCCGTCCTCTTTTTCTTCCTTTTTGTGAAATAGTAATGAAAACACCATCACCTCACTATCACCTTCATGCTGGCAAGAACAGCGATCATCCAGCCTGCCAGCGACAATCTGAGCCTGTTTTCTCCTGTGTGTCTCTTCAGACTCATAGACAAGTGTTAAAAACAATCCTACGACTTAATCACAATTCACTAATCCTGATGGTTTCTTTTTCTTTTTCCTCTTCTCTTTCTTTTTCTTCTTTCTTTCTTTCCTTTTTTTTTTTTTTGGTAAATAATCTTGAAGAAATTCCTGGTGGGCCCATTAGAGAGGAGGTGGGTTTTAATGAATGGGAGATGAAGTGGAAATATTTTGAAATGCTGAATAATATATTTTGCTTGTCACCTAATTACTTATCTGCCACCTAATGGCACGTTCCATAATATCTTACTTCCCGATCTGTTCATCTGGCAGTAAGTAAAAATTCTTCCTTGTGATTGCCATGTGTTCCAGAGTAAAGACCGGTACATTAGCAACTGAACAGAGAGCCATGCTTTAATGACCCAATAATGTCTTTATTCGGGAATGGAGAAAGGGTTTTCTTGTTTCACTGAAAATTCATTTTCTTCTCCAAGGGTCTTTTGTTTGAGAGGGAACTGTTAGTCAAGATCTCTCTCTCTCTCTCTCTCTCTCTCTCTCTCTCTCTCTCTCTCTCACACACACACACACACACACACACACACACACACAATTACCAATCCAGAAACAAAACGTTAAATTCCGATTAGCACCGACAGTTTCTCTTGCTCTTACTTTAACAAGGCAGTATAAACACAGCCGTGTTGAACGCATCCCAAAAGAGCAAAAAATGTTGCAGTTTTGGACAGTTTATTTTGGAAACGACAATATGGGGATGGCATGTACATGTGTGTGTGCACACACGTACACACAGTCACGCCCCACATATGCATGTCCTAAGTATAGATGCAGTTTATTGTATGTTCGCCGTGTCTCAGGCCCTGTGCTGCACGGTAGGCGTGTAATGTAGAGAACGGGAGGACATGGCCTCTGCCTTCACACATGTCACAGCCTAGATCACTCCTCTCATCTGGAAGTGTTTTTACTGTTCCGCCCCTGCTCCTCAACCCCAGGGACAGTTGGTAAGTTCTGGAGACATTTTGGTTGTCACAACTTTAGGGGGATGGGTGATGGGCGTCTAGTGGGTAGAGGCCAGGGATGCCACTAAACATCCCACAGTACACAGGACAGCCACCCACCCCCCCACCCCGCACCCGAGCAAAGAATGATCCTGCCCAAGATGGGATCTCGTTGTGCCGAGACAAAGAAGCTGTGGTCTAGCATAAAAGGTGGATGAAATGTTCAGCAAGTACAACTGAGTTTGCTAAGTGGATTCTATGCCAGAGGAAGCTTAGAAGGCTGTCAGGGCAAAGGGAGTAGGGCATTTAACCCAGCTAGGGAGTTCAGGGAAGACTTCCTGGAGGAGGTGATGGCCGTACTGAGTCTTAAAAGGCAAAAAGACATAGACGAGAAAAGGAAATGGGAAAAAGATATTCGGGGAGACAGCACACTGAGGGGGGAGCCAGAGTCATGGCAGAGCCCAAAAGCTGGCTCACGGTGTGGCCCTAAGTATGTCGTCACCTCACTGGGCCTTTCCCCTCCACCGTAAAACAAGAGACTGGAGTGGGTGATTTCCAGAGTCCTTTCTAGCTCTCCATTTGTGATTCTGTGCCTCCAGCCTGTACCCGTTTGCAAAACGCAGTATTCGATTCCTGCCTGGTTTCATTTTTGTTGTTTTCATTGTGGGGCCTTCTCATGTGACAACTTCCAGCCTCCTGTTTGTTTACCAACAACAAATGACTTCCTTTGGGCTCCGCTTCATGCTAGGTTCTGAGTAGACAGAAATTCTCTTCTTCTTTCACCTCCTCCTCCTCCTCCTGCAACTGAAAATCTCCTAGAAGCTCCCCTCCATCATTGCCCTGATCCTTGAGCAACCCGTGCGAGTTAAAGGGCTGTGAGTCTACTGGAGCTGTTACTCTTAACTGGGCGGTGGTCCTAGGAAAGGTGCTGGTGGCCTGGATCGGGGCAGGGGACGTGGAAATAGAACTGACGCAGGGATGGGTGCCATGAAACTTGAGGGATGTTTATAAGAAAGAATTAGTAGGACTCAGTCAGTTATTGGGGCATATGGTGATGGTGTCCAGGAGGAAGCCTGGGGCTTTGATCGGAGCAGTAGGTGGATGGCGGGCCCTTGGAGGAGGAAAGGCGTGGAAAGGAGAAGCTGTTTTTATATGAACATGGTGCTCGGGGTCCTTCTTTCTTCCTGCTCGTGGAGCCAGGAAGCCCTGTGGGAATGTGAGAGGTACAAAGCAGTCGAGTAGATTCGCTTACCACTTGTGGATGGAGGCAGCTCTGACTCAGGGAAACAAAGACCCCTCCTGTGGGGAGAAGGCTTGCCCCACTGTCCTTGGCTTCCTGACACTGGTGACAGACCTAGATGAAGACCTGGGAAATCCGCGACGGGGTCCTGGTGCTCAGCCTGGGGCACCCAGTGGGACTCAGATTTGGAGTGACATGATCTGAGCTCGGGTTCCAGATCTTTCTGTGGCATTCTGTCTGTGTCGGGGCTCCACTTTTCCCGTGCCCAAGAGGGAGGCGATTCTTCCCATGTCTGGGGATGCCGTGAGCAGTGAAGGAGAGAATGGGGGGGTACAAGTACTTAGGAGACTCTTGGAATGTTCTGGGATCTGCATGGGACATGCTGAGGGGTAGGCTCTGAGAGAGGCATGGACTCTGGCTCCCTCACATTGCCTGCCTGGAGGAAGGTGAGGGTTCAGTGTAACCCATGAGAGCGGCAGGGCTGCTTACAGGTAACTCCCCTGCTGGTCTTAAAGGGACTTGGGGAGTTGCGGTGTTTCTCAGCAGGGGCTCTGTCAGCATGTTGGGGGGATGAGTACCCGTGTTGGGACCCCACACACCGCAGGGCATTTAGCTACAGTGCTGGCAGCTTTCCCTTTATCACCTGACCATTAGAAAATGGCCTCTCCCAGGGGCGCCTGGCTGGCTTACTTGATTAAGCGGCCTCCTTCGTCTCAGGTCATGATCTCACAGTTCTTGGATTCAAGCCCCACGTCAGGCTCTGTGCTGTCAGCTCACACCCTGGAGCCTGCTTTGGATTCTGTGTGTGTCTCTCTCTCTGCCCCTCCCCCATTTGTCCTCCCTCTTGTCTCTCAAAAAGATGAATAAACATTAAAAAAAAAAAAAAAAAAGGCAATGGGCTGTCCCAGACTTGCTCACCTTTCCAAGGGTGGTAGGCAGCCCCACTTGGGTTAGAACATCACATATGAGGAGACCAAGCCAGAGGGAGCAAATAACCAGGCCCAGAGCATGTGGCTATCAAGGGCATAACTGGGATTTGAACCTACGTATATTCTCGTTCTTGCCCTCTCTGAATGTAACTTTATATATGCGTGTGTGTGTGTGTGTGTGTATAAATATAGATATATATGGATATATAAATATATATTATAGATATATATGGATATATAAATATATACTATGTTTATATATGTTATATAAATACATATTATATTTATATTTATAATATATATTTATATATGTTTAATTTTTATATTTGTAACTTGTATATTTATGTTTCTATTATATGTTACATATATTGTTTATGTTTATTTGTTTACAGATTTATAACTTACATATACTTATATTGTGCATATATAACATTTATATGATATGTATTTACATTTATCTTTATCACATGTTTGTATTTATGTATTAATATTTATTTTCATATATATATGTAAAATGTTATTTATAATTTGGCTTAGTCTCTGCTTTATGTTCATATTTGGCCTAATGTTAAAGACTTACATCGGCCAAGCAAGATTTCCTTACTCAACTTATTCTGCTTTCCTGTTCGTGCCCACGACTGCATCTGAATTCACAGGGGCCGGCCCAGGGTCCAGGCACTTTGGAGGCACAGGTCTGGCCTGCACTTGTCACCTGCTTTGGTCTGTGGCCCACATAAGGCGCCTATCCTCACATTAGCACGGGTGCCTGTGTTCTCCTTTGGTCTCCGGTCCTACGGTCCGTGCCAGGCCCGCTGCTCTGTGCCTGTTTGTCGTCTTGACCTCAGGGTCTGTCCAGAGTGCCACAGTCTCCCTTCAGGACCCAGATCTTGACCGGTACCCCCTGTGTCTGGTGGTCTCACGCCTTCCCAGGGCCAGGTGCTACTCACAGGCACAGGGAGTGTGGCCTCGGGCAGCCAGGCAGGCTTATGAATGTGGACCCACAGCGGGGGTTCTCGATTTAGCCCAAGACTTGGCCCCCTCCCACTGACATAACTAGTGGTACCCGTTACATCTGCGAGCTGGTGTTTGACTCACCATTATTTTTTTTTTCACAAGTAAAATATAATTGCAGGCTTATTGTTATACTATAACCTCACACGGAGGAGTGGGTGGTAGGGTGGGCTGAAGGCTCAAGACAGATAATGGCCTTCTAGGGCTGCAGCTCTTGGATCACCCACATCTCCTCTCTTCTCCCCGTTTTTAATCTCTTTTAGAGACAATAGCTAAGCCCTGATGTTGACTCGGTGTTATTCATCCATGTAGTTACTCCGAGGCTGGGGGGAACTCACAACTCCATTTATAGACTGCTTGCCAGCCTTTGATCTTTGAGGACCCGGGGCTGGGAGCCTCCTCATTTGCTGACTGGGGAAAACCTGATTCTTTCTGCATTTCCTTTTCCCTGCTCAGTCACCAGCCAGGAGGATCTCTGATCTGGGGCCAAACTCTAGATCTGCTTGGAGGTCTGAGTTGTAGAGATCCGTATTTTATTTCCACCACGAGCAGCGTACAGGACCCCGCCCCACACCAATGACAGCTCACTCAAATTATTCTCTTACCTAGCTTTTTCCTCTCCTGCGACCCGGGATTCCTCTTAGCTTCTGCACCAGAGACAACACAGCTCAGCAAATGCTCGTGCTTATCAATACCATGTTTCGAAGCTCAAAAACCTGGCATCTGACTCTTTGGTTGTCTGAGTCCATTGTGCAAACTCTCCATCGAGACTCTGGCTGCACTGTGGCCATCTGACAAATGGGGAAGGGTCACTGTATTAAAAGAAGTATCGGGGCGGGGGGGACAGGGACATGGCCATCAGTTCTGCATACCATCCCACGCCACATGCATTGGCACAACTCGTGCCCAATACTTTTCCTTAAAAGAACGGATGTAACTTGTACATATATTCATGTGATTTTCTTCTGCCTACTCTCTCTCTTTCCCACTAGAGTATGAGTTCCCAGAGGCAGGAACGAGGTCCATTTTTTTTTTTTTTCACTGATAAATTCCTGATGCCTTGCGTATAGAGGCACTCCAAAAATATCTATCGAATGGATGAATCAATGTGATCAGGTCTATTTGGATCAGGTCCAAAGAGACTCTTGAAGAAGAAATGTGAGCACAGAGAGGAGAACTGGGATAGTTTATCCTCAAGTGGCTCAGAGCATCTCCTCCCCCTGTGGACTGGGTGTGAGTTGGGTCAGGTGTGTCTATGTGGGGAGGGATGCGGTCTAAAATCCCGGAGCATTGACTCTCATCCGGCACTGATGCATATTTGCTGAGTGATGGTGGCCAAGCCTACCCCCTCTTCAGGTCTCGTTTTTGTTTTTCATCCGGAACACTTGGAAGGGGCTGGTAGAGTCTTCAAGGTCCCCCGTTCTACAGTCTCCTGAGGAAGTTTCTCCCTTCCCATCTTGGGCCTCATGCTTACAAGTTGCTTCCTCCAATCGCCCTCCAGGCTCCTGACACAGCAGATGGAGCCGCTGCCCGCCCACGGCTGGCAGATGAGCCTCATTTACAGCCCTCAACATTTAACCACTTGGCTATTTGGCAGAGTCATAGAGCTCTGAGACGCTGGGGGAGCCCTCCTTGTCCTGAGCAACACAGACAACTTCCCGCCCCCATGCCTTGGTCTGTGCCAGGGACCTGGGAATGCGGAGCCTAGAAGCCAGCCTCCTGCCATGGGTCTATGGGGCCTTACAGAGCAGCCACATTTGAGCCTAGCAACACTGCCCAGGGAACAGAAGATGATGAGGCAGTGTCCAGACAAGCATGAGCTAGCTTGACCTATTTCCAGGCCACGGAAGTTTGGACCAGGGTTGGAGGACACCTAACCCAGAGGCAGCCTGTCCATAGGCTGATCTGTGTTCTCAGAGTAAAAAAGATGAACTGACCAGAGGAGACCCCCGACAACCAAATGTTTGGAAATGGAAAACAGACTGAGCCATCCTTACGGCTTCAAAATCACGAGCATGGCACAGAGCACTGTCTAGAATGCATAATTCAACATCTCAGGAAGCAGGTTTGGGGACCAGGTTCCTTTTCACATGCAAAGTTATTCCTGTTTCAGGAGACACCCAGTGGAGTTGCAGAGTCCATCAGAGTAACATTTAGCTTTTTTTTTTTTTTTCCATCCAGAAACACGTCCTGAGCAGTTACTGTGGGCCAGGCATTGTGCTGGGCACCGGCATTGACCCAGTAAGCAAATTAGATTTGGTCACTGCATGTTTAGGGGAGGACATGGGCATTGGTTAAATACTCATTCAAGGAAATATATTTTTATAAAGCGCGATTACAGAGAGAAAGGTTATTGTTACTGTTATAATAGTCATCTTTACTATTTGGGGAGGGCCAGATTTATGCAGGGGAGGAGGCTCAAGAAAGTCTTCCCTAGAAAAATAGCTGTGAGTCCCCAAAGATCAACCAGAAATCAGGAGACGAGAGAGCATTTTAAGCAAAAGGGGAGAATATGTGTGAAGGCTCTGAGTAGGGACATGACTTGTGTGTGAGAAGGTCCCAATATGGGCTAGTGTGGCTGGGCGGAGTGTGGGTGGCGGAGAGTGACAGGGAACCAGGGGCTGGTGAGGTGGGCAACTGTTGGTCGTGCGTGACCACGTCGTACATGGTGTGCATTTTGAGTTTACCTGAAAGTGACACTGGGAACTGATTATAGGAATTCAAACAGGGAGTGTTGTGATAGCAGGTGTATAATAAAGATTACTCAAACTTGTGAGTGGTTAAATGGGTTAGAAGTGGGGGGAGGACATGAAGTATCTTGGTAGGAGGACCCAGATAGGAGACAATGGTGGCTTGGTCTAGAGAGGCGCTCGGGTGCATATTTCATGTAGAACTACTCTAAGGGAACCAGCAGGAATGAAGCATGTTATGAGTTAGGAGTTCCCACAAAACCTTTGCTCCAAACTCTGAGTAATAAGTATGGTGTGTAACTGCTATGGGGCCTTAGGTGTTTGGGATGGGGATTCAGGAATCATCACCAGGGGTAGTGGTAGCTGGACGCATGTAGCAGTGGGGTGCCCAGCAAGCTCAGAGAGAGGCATGTCCAAAAGGAGTCAGTCTGAGACATCCCAAGTTCTCATCCATCCTGAGATAAAACAAAAGGTTTGCCACCCACCTTGGCCTAATATCTCTAATTTCTGTATCCTTGCATGTTCATTTTCCCCAGATATTTTTGATGGTGGGCACTCTCTGTGAAATAGCTATTATTCCCCTCACTTTTTAGTTGGGAAAGGGAGGGCCAGGGAGGTTAAATTATTTACCCAGGATCACACAGCCAGAACTCCAAGTCCAGAAATCCCCATACAAAACCTTCTTCTTGCCCAGTGGTTTAGAAATATTCAGCTGAAAGAATAACCCACCATTCCTTGTTGGTTCTGTGTCCACATCCCTTGCCCTGTCCCCTTTTTTTCTCTGCACGTCTCAGCCTACCCACTACTGGTGGTGGTGACGGGGTGGGGTAATAACACTGAGTCAAGGGGTGAGAATCCTGTTTTTCTTCTCGTGGTTCCAGCTGTCGCACATGTTAGGGACTGAAGATTAAATTTCATCTCATTTAATTTCCCGTGAAGTTGAAAACGGATGTTATTTTAAAGAAATGCAAATCTCATATTTTCAGATCTACAAACTAAGATGTTTTTTAATGTGTTGCTGTGTACTGAATTAGCCTCACAAGTCAGCAGCTTGAAACAAAAACAAGCATTTTATTGTCACCCATAGTTCTAGAGGTTGACTCTTCCCAGCTGGGTGATACTCACTGGGGATTTCTTAGGCAGTTACAGTCAGACATTGGCTGGGGCAGATGTCATCTTGAACTTGCTTTACTCACATATCTGGTAGTTGATTGTGGCCGCCAGCTAGACTCTCAGCTGGGACGGTCAGGTGGAACATCTACACATGGCCTCTGTCTGTAGACTGGGCTTCCCCACAACATGGCAGCTGAGTTCCAAGAGCTGGCATTCCAAAAAAGCCAGCAGAATTGCCTGGCAGCTTCTGATCTAGCCATGGAATTCACAAAGCATCATTTCTGCCCTACTGTGTTGGTGAGAGCAATCACAAAGATCTGTGAGGGCTCTGCAATACAGGACACAGATACCACCACCAGATGGGAGAATTGTCAACATCATATTATAAAAAGAGCAAATGAGTTGGGGAGGTATTGTGACGACCATCTTTAGAAAATGCAATCTGCCACAGATGATAGGAGATAAAGAGTAAAATGAAACATATTAGTTGCTAATGCCCACCTTATGTATTTGTACTCATAGGTGGACACTTTCACTGCATTGTGATTCATGGCTGGTGGTTGTGAGCACTTTCATTGCAATGATTTCATGGCTACTGCCATAACGAAAAGCAGAATAAAAAGAAGCCTTCCCTGTGTATTGTCTGCTGTAGCTACTCTGAGTTTATTATGGTTCCTTAAAAACCACAAAATACTTTTCTGAGGTTCTTTACTTTCATCCTTACTGTTTCTCCTGCCAGGAATGATCTCACAACTGAGAGCTGGCAGAGTCTAAGAAGGCTGCCCTGAATCCTCCAGAGTTAAATCTCTATGAAGTTCTTCATCTTGGTTTCAACAACTGTGCTTTTCTTTTTGGAAGAACTCTATTTGACTCTTTTTTCATGAATACCTGTTCTTCTTTCATGTATGCAATAGCTCTGAGAATATTAATTACACTCGTTTTAAAGTCCTGAGCTAACGGTTCTGTTGGTTCTGTATCTTTAGATTTACATTCTTCCACTTTTTGAGATTATCTTTTCTATTTCATGGTGTTGGTATCTCCATGGGTTCAGTGAATCTGGATTGGGTACTCATCTTGGTGTGTGAGATTACTGGTTAGATTGTCTACGGATTTGTTAGCACTGTCGTCTTGAGGGAGGGAAGGGAAGGAACTTTTGTTACTTGTAGTTCCTTAACCATATCCACATTCTATGCAGAGAGAGTGAGGGGAGGGTGGGATGTGTCACTCTTTGGGATGCTCAAGCAGGTGGTCTTCTTGGTGGTAGTGATTCTTCCTGAGCCCCCCCATCCACCTTGGGAATTCCTCTGTCTGTCTGACCTAAGATGTCTCAATCATGGCGGCTGACTTGCTAAACTGGAAAGCCAGAGGGTTTGGAAAGATGCATGATGGCTTGGGTTCTACTTCCCTAGCTACCTCTACTGCAGCACAAAACCAATAACCTATCAGTGTCCTCAGCCCCTCGCATTTCTATCCCCTCTGGGATGTTCGAACACATCTTCTGCAGCTCTGTTCTCCGGTTCAGATCCTGCCCTATGAATCCTTTTTTAAATATAATCCCATTTTGGCCTCACATTTCAGAGATTCCTCACAGTTTCTGCTCTGCCAGCAGAACTCTTTGTTGCTAAGCAGGGTAATGTCTTTACATATTTTTAAAAAATTATTTAAATGTACTTTATAATTTATATACAGTGAAATTGATTCTTTTTGGGGAACAGTTCTGTGAATTTCAACAAATGCACGGAGTCACGTAATCATTACCACAGTCAAGACCCAAAATGGCTCCATCCTTCTACCCCACCTCCAGATTCCTTGGGCTGCCCCTTTGTAGCCAGTTACTCACCTGAACCTTCACAACCACAGACCAGATTTCTGTCCCTCTGGTTTTGCCTTGTCTAAAATGGAATCATATCCTGTCTGGCATTTTGAGTCTTCCTTCTTTCACTTAACATAATGTGTGTATTCATAGTCTTTTCCTTTTTACTTCTCAGTGGTATTCCACTGCCTGAATGTGCCGAAGCCTATTTACCAATTTTTCAGTTGAAGGACATTTGGTTTGTTCTTAGTTTTGGGTGATTATGAATGAATCCACTTTAAACATCAAGCAGGTTTTTATGTGAGCCTAAGTTTTCATTTCTTTTGGTTAAATACCTAGGAGTGGGATTGTAGAGTCTGATTGTAAGTACAGTAAAACCTTGATTTGTGAGCATAATTCATTCTGGAAACATGCTTGTAATCCAAAGCACTTGTATATCAAAGCGAATTTCCCCATAAGAAATAATGGAAACTCAGATGATTTGTTCCACAACCCTAAAATAAACATATAAAAGTGATTACAATACTGTAATATAATATAAAATAATAAGGAAAATACAAAATATGAAGAAAAATAAACAAATTAACCTGCACTTACCTTTGAAAATCTTCGTGGCTAGTGTGAGGGTGATGAGAGAGAAGGGTTATTGTGTAGGACAACTTTCACTGTCACTAATGGAATCACTGCTATCTCTTGGCTCAATGACATCTTTTTCTTTTTGTGCAGCTTTAACAAGGAACCTATCCAATGACCTAGAATGAAGTACAGCATTCCTAAGCTTACTCTTGTATGGAAAAGCGAAGGACTGTCCATAGGGGCTTTGAAGTGACAAAAAATACACTAGCGCTAGTTGTGGGCACTGTCCATTGTTCTGAAAAATCACTGACTTCTGCCAAACACCATAGCTTAAGGCCGAGCATGCAAGCATGGGAGATGATCACCCACAATCCTGCGGGGGGTGGGTGGGGGAAACCATGGCTCAGTTGTGATCATGTGACATTCAGCATCATGTACTACTCATATTGCAAGACATCACTCATTTATCAAGTTAAAATTTATTGGAAATGTTTGCTTGTCTTGCATAACGCTAGCAGAACAAGTTGCTTGCAATCCCAGGTTTTCTGTATGTGTTGAACTTTTTAAGAAACCACTACATTTATTTTTCCAAAGGGGCTGTATCATTTTGCATTCCTACAAGCAGTGAATGAGAGTTTATTTTGCTTCATATCCTCACCAGGACTTGGCATTGTGAGATGTTTTATTTTGTTTTTGTTTCTGTTATTCCTTTCTATAGGTAGTGATATATTATCGTGGTTTCATTTTGCATTTTTAAGAGTTTTTTTATGCCTTGACAATCATTTTTAGGAATTTGATATAGGAAGGATTACTATCAGGTAATCTTTATCTCGAAACATAGGTTGCCTCAGATCTTTGTGTCTACTTTTTTTTTAATGTTTATTTATTTATTTTGAGAGAGAGCAAGAGAGCAGGGGCAGAATAGAGCGAGAGATGGAGAGAATGAGAATCCCAAGCAGTCTCTGCACTGTCCCTGCAGATCCCAATGCAGGGCTCGATCCTATGAACCATGAGATCATGATCTGAGCGGAAATCAAGAGTCATACACTTAACCGACCGAGCCACCCAGGCGCCCCAGATCTTTGTACCTACTTTTACTATCACATGTATTACCAGGAGTGGTTTACCTTTCAGTTCCCCCTTCATTGGACTGTGAACTTTTCAGAGGCAGGAGTGGGTCTTAGGCATTTCTCCTTCCCCAGTACCCAGAAAGACACCTGGCCTAGGATTGGCACGTTGTGATTATTTGATAAGTGGGTTATTCAGTGAATGAATTTGCTCATCCGGCAATTAGAAAGGATTTGGTTTAAGCAATAATCACCCCTTGGAACATTCTCAGAGACAAGAAGAAATGGTTAGCTTGAATGTTCTTAAAATGTGTAAATACTATGGGGAGAAAAGTTTACCATTACAGATTCTTACGTGTGCCAGATATTAAGGTCTGTGCTTTCAGGACATATCTTGCTTGATCTTTTCTGGACTCTGTCGAAGATAATCAGTTAGAATGGAGAAGGAAGCATTGGGTTGGGATCAAGCTGACTTCGTCTCTGCTGCCTGTGACCTCACATACATGGTCCACAGCCCTTTCTTTTTGCCTCATTTTTCCCCATCTGCCCATTGTGCACAGTAATGTCTAACTTACAGAATGGCTTCACGTATAATGAGGGGTGTGTGGATAGAGCACTTGGCACGTGCATCTTGGTTTCAAAATTTGGCAATGAATGCATAACATAAAATTCACTATCTTAACCATTTCTAGGTGTACAGTTCAGTAACATTAAGTATATTTACATTGTCGTGCGACTGACTTACGGAACTTCTTATCTTGCAAAACTGAAACTACCCGCTGAACACCAACTCCCCATTCCGGTCTCTGCCTACCCCTGGAAACCACCATTCTGCTTTCTGTGTGACCATGGATCTGACTACTGTAGCTACCTCATATAAGTGGAATCATAGAGGAGAAGTCTTTTTTATAACTGGCTTATTTCACTTAGCATAATGTCCTTGAGGTCCGTCCATGTTGTAGCATGTATCAGAATTTCCTTCCTTTTTGAAGCTGAATAATAGTCCATTGTTTGCATATGGCACATTTTCTTTATCCCTTCATCCATCGGTGGACACCTGTTGCCTCCACCTCTTGGCTATTGTGAACAGTGCTGCAGTATAGACGGGCAAGCAAACGGCTGTTTAAGAACCTGCTTCCAAGTTCTTTTGTTGGCATCCCATCTCACCCATTTTATATGCAGTGAACCAGAGGCACCAGAGCTCAGTAATTTTCTTAGGACCTCACAGCTAATATGTGGCTGGAGCAGGATTTAAACCCTTGTCTCCCATCTCTAAAGGACCTATTCTCTCTGTGTTCTCACTCTGCTCTCAGATAACTCCTCACAGAGGAAGCTGTTTGGAGAATTTTGGAAGGTATGGAAAATGGGGAGAGACATGATTGTGTCTATCACTGTGAATCTCAACCACTCTCTGTGTGGTAGGCCCTTAAAAATGGACTCTCCAGGGGTGCTTGGTTGGTCAGTTGAATGTCCAACTCATGTTTTCTGCTCGGGTCATGATCTCAGGGTCATGGGATGGAGTCCCGCGTCAGGCTCCGTGCTGAGCATGGAGATGGCTTTGGATCCTCCTTCCCTCCCTCTCTCTCTTGCTCTTTTTCTGTCTCTCTCTCGCCCTCAGCCCTTCTCCCCTGCTCAGGCTCTCCTTATGTCTCTGTCAAAAAAGTGTGTGTGTAGGGGGGTGCCTGGATGACTCATTTGTTTAAGCATCCAACTTTGGTTTAGGTCATGATCTCACGGTTTTTGGGATTGAGCCCCTCATGGGGCTCCATGCTAATGGTGCAGAGCCTGCTTGGGATTCTCTCTCTCTGCCCCTTCCCTGTGTACACTTGCTCTCTCTCTCTCTCCCTCCCTCCCTCCCTCCCTCCAAAAATAATAAATAAATGCACTTACAAAACGGACTCTACAAGCTAAGTGGAGGAGATTTCCACCCAATTCAAGTGGGCTCTTTAAGACACGAAATATACGGGTGATAGGAAATCAGTCTGTACTCTGCATCCGTGCATTGGCTCTGTGAAGCTTCAATGAAAGCCGCAACTAAAGGCCTTCTTGGTGCACACTGGAAAATTCCTTAAGCAACAGGTCCGTTGCTGGAGACTTGGTGTAGGATATACTTCGTCTGTATACTTGGTGTAGGATATACTACTCTGTCTGTGGGGCATCTGTGTTGTGTTACCACCTGGAGGACACATACCTAAGCAGCGTACCATCCCTGGTGTTTGGTTGAGCTGAGCCCAGTTCCCTTATTTGTTTCATCCCTTTGCTTTTTTGTCGTTGTCGTTTGCTGTCCCAGGTGTCAGATTGTCCATACACAAAATACTTACCTGATGCACGTACAGTCCAAAAAGAAAAAACTAATTTCAGAGCAACCGAAATGGCTGTTGCTAAGCCGATACATCCAATGCCTTTTTCTTAGTGAAAAAGCTGACTTTTAGGTAAAGCTCCTTGCACACTGCCTGCCACCTAGCAGGTGCCTGAAAAATGGTCTTTTTCCCTCTCATCCTTTCCTGTGTTAGTTAGAAATCAGTTCCATGGAGGGAGCCAGGAGAGGCACTGGGAACGGAGGGGTGGAGGAAACTGAACACATTCCCTGGCCTCAGTGGTATGGGAAAACAGGCACTGGAAATAAATAGAAGTATTTATGTGGCTAAAGAAGTCAAGTTAAGGAAGTGTTACACATTGAATTGTGCCCCTCTCAAATTGAAGTGTTGAAGTCCTAACGCTCAGTACATCAGGATGTGACCTTATTTGGGGATAGCGTCATGGCAGATGGAATTAGTTAACGTCATACTGGAGAAGGATGGGCCCCAATTCAACAGAATGGATGTCCTTATGAAAAAAAAAGGGGAATTTGGACACAGACATGCACACAAGGGAACACTATGTAAGGGTGAAGGCAGATATTGGGTGATGCTTCTATAAGCCGAGGAGTGCCCAAGATTGCCAGAAAACCACCAGAGACCAGGAAAGAGGCCCGGAGCAGACCCTCCCTCATCACCTCAGAAGGAACCAGGCTTGCTGACACCTTGAACTTAGACTTCCAGCCCCTAGAACCGCAAGACATTACATTTTTCTTGTTAAAGCCCTACTCTGTGGTTATGGTGGCCCCAGCAGATGAGAGGTGCAGGAGTATTTACGATTGGATGGGGTCAGGAAGGTCCCCTGGAAGCTGTGATGTATAAGCTGACCCTGGAAAGATGATTCACGGTCACCTTGGGGAAGATGTAGGGAAAAAGGAGAGCATTTTGCAGAAGCAAATAGCATTTTTACATACGGTTGTTATTTTACCATCCATTCTAACAAGCTTGGGTATCTAGTTTCTCTTTTTTTTTTTTTAATTTTTTAAAATGTTTATTCATTTTTGAGAGAGAGACAGAGGGTGAGTGGGGGAGGGGCAGAGAGAGAGAGGGAGACACAGAATCTGAAGAAGACTCCAGGCTCTGAGCTGTCAGCACAGAGCCCGACAGGGGGCTCAAACCTACAAACTCTGAGATCATGACCTGAGCCAAAGGCGGAACTTAACCAACTGAGCTACCCAGATGCCCCTCTAGTTTCTTTTGTTTTTTAATGCTTATTTATTTATTTTTGAGAGGGAGACAGAGAGAGAGAGAGAGAGAGAGAGCGAGAGTGAGCACAAGCAGGGGAGGGGCAGAGAGAGAGAGAGAATCCCAAGCAGATTCCATGCTCAGTGTGGAGCCCAGCATGGGGCTCCATCTCACGAACCATGAAATCATGACCTGAGTTGAAACCAGGTCAACTGAGCCACCCAGGCACCCTTTGGGATTAGTTTCTAATCCCACAACACATTTGGACTAGAAATAATGAAGTCCAAGAGGACAGGCCGCAGCTCACCATGCAGCTGGTCAAAGACTAGCCATGATGGAAGGGAAAAGAAAAGTACTAAATAGAGGTGGAATTGGGAGGAGAAGGATGCCAGGGGAGGAGAAGAGTACAAGGAGCAGAAAAGAAGCAACTATGTCTCCCTGGGCTATTGAAGGAAGGGGCATATACACCATTAGATGGGCTCATGAAATTGACCTTGGGGAATGGCTGCTGTTCACTTAAGCAGCCGTTGGTATTATAATGATGCTAAGCTATTGGTGGTGAGTTAACCCATCTTGGAGATGTCCCATTGCAGAAGCAATACCAATAAATGGTAGTTTCTAGAATGTGCTCCTGATGCTATTTCCAACATGGTCCTCTAGTTACTGTCTTTGACAATCTCTCTTTCTCAAAGTGTAGATGAAGGTCTTCTTGCTTCTAAAACTGAGCGAGGTACCCTGTCCCTTGTGCTGTCATGGGACTCTGTGTTTTGCTGTATTATGGCACTGTACTGGTCTATAAAGACCATACTAGTCTTTATGCATATATATATATATATGTGTGTGTGTGTATAAAGTTTATTTATTATATTTATATAATTATATATGTAAAGAGAGAGAGCAGGGGAGGGGCAGAGAGAGAGAATCCCAAGCAGGCTCCACACTGTCAGCACAGAGCCCTACATGGGGGGTGATCTCCCAAACCCTGAGATCATGACCTGAGCTGAAATCAAGAGTCAGATGCTCAACCGAGTGACCCAGGCGCACCTAACCATGCTGGTCTTAACGGTCCTCTGCGTCCCTTGCGTTGTTCTTGTTCTGCCTCCTGTCCTAGACTGTCATCTCCTTGGGGCACAACCTGAGATTTGAAATGAATCTCTGCTGCCCCCTCCCCCACCAGGGCCTGCATAAAAACTGGCAAAAGGAACATTAAACAAATATTTAACAACTCTACTTTTAAAATAGTCCCATCCTAAATGGTCAAAATAAGAAAAAAATGTTTTGCATGCTTAGAGGTATAAACCCATGGGCACCACAAATGCCTCATTTACCAAAGGTTTTACAATGATATATGTACATTTTTTTCCCTCCATTGCAAATCCCTGCTGGTCTCTCTGCCACCAAATTTCAATAAGATGGATTTAATTCTCATTCTACATAAACCTTTTCCGGTGAGAGGCTCGCCTGCTATGTTCTTTTTTGGCAAATTCGGGGTAATTTTGAGTTAGATTTGATTTGATTTTTTTTTTTTTTTTTTTGCTTGCTTATGGCCATAGAAAAATCCACATGGTGTTTCAAACTATAATTTTCGGGTTTTTCTCTTTAAAAGGATACTGGGCATAAAGGTTTGGGAATGATAGAAAGGAAAACAGAGCTAAAAGCCAGAGCTCTGCTATGATTTCTGAACATGCATTCTCTTTTTTGTTGTTGTTAAGAGAATTACCGGTGCAACTGGCCCCCCGCAGGAACATCTCTTGCCTATTCTCTCATTTGTCCTTTTCCGAGTCAACTGAATGATCGGGAACATGTCCAGGAATCCTGAGTCGAGAGAGGGCCACTCTCTTTCTGTGGCCACCCCCATCATGTTTTCTTTGTTTACTGGACAATTGGAGGCAATAAAGCTTTGGCTAGAATATGTGAGATGGTTACTCTATTTCAGGGGCGATGCTGAGGATTGTGTACATGCAGTCTCCATGAAGTCCCCCACACCCAAGAGGATGCTTTTATATCCCTATTATAGAGCTGAGAAGACTGAGGCTCAGACAGGCATGATAACATACCCAGTGATGCTATTGGGAAAGGGAAGAGCCAGAATTTGAGCCCAGAGCTGACTGAGTCAGAATTCCATTCCTTTTTCATTATGTCGAGTCATTATGAGGAGGCACAGAGAATGTGTTGGGGAGCCTGGGGTTCATCTGAAGTACAATGCCGGTCAGGACCAACATGGCCTCGAAGGCCAGGCAACCTCATGGGTGTTGAAAAAACCTTGGGAAATGTTTCCCTAATTAGTTCCTCTATTTAGTAAGTGGTACAAGAGCTAGGACTTGTCTGCCAAGTTCAATGCCTGGCCCACCGCAGACACTCAAATATATGAGGAGGGATGGATGGGTGAGCAAGTTGGAGAGGTCAGAGCACAGGCACATTCCACAAGGCAGTAAGGGATTCTTAGGATGGGCAGGGGGTGGGGAGGCCTGCTCACTCCTTGGGTATAACACAAGTTCCATTCTCTGGGTGAAAGGGAGGCAAAAAGACACAAGATCTGGCTAGTGGTTTACTGGCCTGAGTGCCAAATTTTATAAGAGGGAAGATACTTGTGATGCCTGGGTGGCTCAGTTGGTTAAGCGTCCGACTTCATTTAAGGTAATGATCTCACAGTTAATGGGTTCAAGCCCTGCGTTGGGCTCTGTTCTGAGAACTCAGAGCCTGGAGCCTACTTTGGATTCTGTGTCTCCCTCTCTCTGCATCCCCCCCTCTTATGCTCTGTCTCTCAAAAATAGATAAATGTTAAAATTTTTTTCTTTAAAAAAGAGGGAAGATTCTTAAGACCCAAGAGTCTCTCCCCATAGAGGAGACTCCATGCTGAGACACTAGTTTCTTCTAGTCCCGGCTAGGGGCAGACTAACTTAATGGAGGAAACACCTGTTCTGCCATCTGACAAAGCTGGGATCAAATCCTGATAGTTACTCACATACTGTGTGACTCTGGGCAAGCACCTCAATCTCTCTGGGCTTCGATTTCCTTGTATGTAAAACAGGATTGTGATAGGCAGAGAAATCTGTTTTTTATGTGGTTAACGCGCTTTTCTATTTGGCCTTTGTGGGTGTGTGACTTCTGTTTGAGTTGGTCCATGCTAACTGTCTTGCTTGGGAGAGAAAGGAGAGTAGAATCAAGTAGAAGGAAACGCTCTATGTGTGGAACCCCCCTGCCCTACAATGAGAGGTTCTCTGGCGGGATTCCTGCCCTCAAGCACTATGGGATGTGAGGGTCATTGAAGAAGGTCAATTTAGGCATCTGGTAGTCAGATCATACCACTCCATTTCTTAACTGGCTCAGCTACCCCCTGACAGCTTAGCTCTTCTTCCCTGTGAGCTCCTCCCAGAGTGAGACAAGAGATCCCTGCCGTCAGCATTTTCCTCATCCATCATTCTCCATCCCAACCTGGGTCTGAAGACCAAAGAGAGAAAGTTGAGTGACATTCTTTCATCTCTCTCTCTCTGTCCTTTTTATTTTCTCAATTCCCTAGAATCAGAGGAGGCAGGCTTCCTATCCCATTTCTTCCCTGGTCTACCCTTGACAAAAACTCTGTGGTCTTGTCCACCAAGTCCAGCCCTCCATATGCTGAAGAGCAGAGAGAAAGGTATGGAAGTTCCTCAAAATGTTAGACATAGAACTACCCTACAATCCAATAATTGCACTATTGGCTATTTCAAAGGGATACACTGATTTACAGGCATACATGATCCCCTATGTTTATTGCAGCATTATTTACAGTGCCCAAATTATGGAAGCAGCCCAAGTGCCCATTGATAGATGAATGGATAAAGAAGAAGTGAGGTGTGTGAATGTGTGTAATGGGATATTATTCAGCCATTAGAAAGAATGAAATCTTGCCATTTGTGACAATATAAATGGACCTAGAGTATGTTATGCTAAATGAAGTAAGTTAGCCTAGAGAAAGACAAATGCCATATGATTTCACTCATATGTGGCATTTAAGAAACCAACAAAAACAATCAAAGGTGGGGAAAAAAGAGAAAGAGAGAGGCAAACCAAGAAACAGAGTCTTAACCATAGAGTACAAACTGATGGTTACCAGAGGGACAGTGTCTAAGGGGATGGGTGAAACAGGTCACAGGGATTAAGGAGTGCACTTGTGATGGGCATTGGGTGATATATGGAAGGGTTGAATCACTGTATTTGCACACCTGAAACTAATATACATCAACTGTCCGGAATTCAAAATAAAACTTTAAAAACTAAAAAAAAAAAAAAAAAACAACAAAAACGAAAAACAAAGAGTGGCGAGAAAGGAATAAAAACCTACCACTTTCCAAAGTCAGTCACATGACTTAAAATTGTATTGTTGTCTGGCTACAAAATAATTTTTCGAATGTCAAACATTTGAATTTAACTCCCTTAAAACCAAAAGGAAGTGGTCAAGAACGCAGATTCTAGAGGCAGATGGCCAGGAACACAGCATAGCTCTGCTGTATATAAATGGTATAACTTTGGGCAAGTTACAAAGCCTCTCTCTGTCTTGGTTTCCTCCTCTGCAAAGTGGGGTTAATAATAGTATCTCACAGAGATTCTTGGAATGACTGGATTAGTTCGTATACAGGATAGTGCCTCGTACCTAATAACACCTCTGTACGTATCATGTATGTAAGTGTGTCTTCACCATCTCCATCATTGATTGATGCCATCCATAATGATTATTTTTCTTTGTGGTCCTTCTGTAATAAATCCCAATTCCCCAGCATTACCCAGGCATGTGGATGCCATGGGTCATGATGCTCTTAGGAAGACAAAAAGAGAAAAACACTTTAATAACTTGAAAAATCCATTGTCCTTAGACTGTGCTGTAATTGATAAAGTTGTTTCCCATGGGGATATGGGATAATGATTCTGGTATTGCTAGACATGGATATTGGACTTAACAACTCAGTCAATGGATGGCGGATGATGGGAGCCATGTTTCTTGTTGTTGGGGTGAAAGATTACAAATAAACAGGGGGAGGAGCCTAGAATGATCCATGGATCATGGATTAGAGCTGGAGAGAGCAGGATGAATGTGTTTGGCTTAAGGTAGATACAGATGGTTACATATATAAATATTTGTAGATCCCGGAGTATATGAGTTAGGACATACACATAGTTTTCCTTACTCTGTCCGCAGAGAGATAGAGAGAGAGAGAGACCAGAAGCACCCAGATCTTGGTTGCTAACACCATTCTACAATGAAAAGAACCAGGGCTCCTTGGAGAGATGGCTGATTCTAGCCCTAGACAGGGAATATACAAGATGAACGTGGAGCATCTCATATTGCTAGAGAGCAGGGGGGTGGGGGTCTGAAAAAGGAGACACAGGAGCCAACTGAAAGAGTTTCCAATGACTGGACCTGGAACAGTTTGAGCCAAAAACAACATGGTATTGGTTTATAACCCAAAGTAATAACATACATATCTATGTGTCCACACTGATATAAATAAATGGTTGAATGATCAAGTGTGGGAAAAGAGACAAATCTCCTACATTGAAGAATTCTAAATAATTTATGTAGATACTCTTTACTCGAGGAGGTCGAATGTAACTCCCCACTCCTGAAATGTGGGTTGTGCAAAGTGGCTTATAGAGGATAGCATGGAAAAAGAAAAAAGTAGAACAACTTTACAGTGGACAAGCTTGATGGACGCTACCTCAGGCAGGTGATCAAGGTTAACATCAACAGTGGTAAGGCATCATAGTATGTATCCTTGATAGGTTATGATGAGAGTGTCACTTTATCTCTACAGTTCCCTTCCCCCAAACCCACAGCCTCAGTCTGGTCATGAGAAAAGCATCAGACAGATTCCTCTCAAGGGCCATTCTACAAAATACCTGGCTGGTACTCCTCAAAACTGTCACAGTCATCAAAAACAAGGAAAGTCAAAGAAACTAACCGCCACGAGATACCTAAGGAAACATGAGGGACCCACTTTAATGTGGTAATTGGATGAGATTCTGGAACAGAAAAAGGACATTAGGTAAAAACTGAGGACATATGAAGAAAGTGTGGACTTGTGTTGATGGTAATTTATCAAATCGGTTCATTATTTGTAACACACGCACTGCACGACACACGCTGTTACTATCAGGGGAAACTGGATCTGGGGTCTATGTGGGACCTCCTGATGCCATCTCTGCAATAGTTTTATAATTCTTAAGATTGTTCTACAACAAAAACTTTATTTTTTTTTAACTTTTCAAACGTTTATTTGAGAGAGAGAGACAGAGAGAGACAGAGAATGAGCAGGGAAGGGTTAGAGAGAGAGAGAGGGAGACACAGAATCCGAAGGAGGCTCCAGGATCTGAGCTGGCAGCACAGAGCCTGATGCGGGGCTTGAACTCACGAACCGTAAGATCCTGACCTGAGCTGAAGTTGGACTTTTAACCGACCGAGCCACCCAGGCACGCCTCGAAAACCTTATTTTAAAAGATATTTTGTCCGCAGCTCTCTACCTCCTAGGGTTGATATGGGAATTAAAGTGCATGAGAAATTCTTTACCAATGACTGGCATATAATGCATGCTCCACAGAACAACACCATTTGACTGTCTTGTGCCTTTCTCAGCTGTTTCCTTGAGATATGCCATGAAAGACTGGCTTTTGTCGCTTTGCTTCCAATAGGAGCCACATTGGTCCAGTTTCTGATAGTTGTTATTTGTCTGTTCTACACTGAGAAACCCACAGCATCATCCCAGCGTTTGCCGCGGAGCGTTTTTACCTTAACTGACCCTGTCTGAATGACATCTATCTCCTTTCTGTTTAGTGGCTAAGATATACCACGTATAATGGTATTTCCACAGCGGTTACCTGGGGGCAAGTCAGCCAGAGGTTTCCAATTAGAGTAGCTCTATCTTACCCTTCTTTGAAAATGGTTGTTTAATACATAAGGCCCCTCTTCTGTCTCAGGAAGGAGAGCACAGGGACATCATCAGCTTCTTGTTTGTTGACCGAGGGTCTTGACTGAAAACAGCATCCCAGAACAGAAAGTTCTCGTTGGCTATTTATAAGGGTCAGGATGAGTTGCAAAACTGTAATGCGGCAAAGAGTTTTTCTTACGGCATGGGGGATGAAGTACTTAGAACAGTATCTCTGGGGCCAAAGTTGGTCTATAAGAGAAACCATCCGGCTGAGAGCAAGACAGAGTTGGTTCAACTGGATTATCTCTATGGTCATGACTATGCAAATCAAATGAGATAGACATATCAAACAACATATATATCATAAGTAATATATATGTATGTGTACATATACCTACATACATAAAATACATACATATGTATGGGGCACCTGAGTAGCTTGGTCAATTAGGTATCTGACTCTTGATTTCAGCTCAGGTCATGATCCCACAGTTCATGAGATCAAGCCCCATGTCGATCTCAGCACAGAGCCTGCTTGGAATTCTCTCTCTCTCTGCCTCTCTGCCCCTCCATGCCCCCCCCCATCTCTTTCTCAAAATAAATGAATATTTAAAAAGCGCATACATATGCATATACATGTATACCTGCATTCTGTCTATCTGTCTATGTATCTATGTCTTTTATTTTTCTTCTCTTTCTTGGCAAGGACAGGATTTGCAGATTATAACCCAGATCTCACTCTTTGTGCTTCCCTCACCCTATTGTTCTATTTTGGCTGGATGCCAAACTGGGCTTCCTTTGCATCTACACTTAGGTATCTCCTCCTTAGCTGGATATATTTGTAGAAAACTCCCAGGGAACCTGGATGGCCAGCTCTTTTCCATCTTCCTGTTCAGTAAAATGAAAATAACATTTAAAAAAAATCCAGTCACACCTGTGTTTAATAATTTTTTGTTGCTGCCCTGAGACCAGATTTCTTTTTTTGAAGTATGTGCCTTTTTTTTTTTTAGGTTGGTTGGTTGGTTTGTTTGTTTGTTTGTTTGTTTGTTTATTTATTTTTGAGAGAGACTGAGTGCAAGCGAGGGGGGTGCGATCGAAGGGCCAGAGAGAGAGGGAGACACAGAATCTGAAGAAGGCTCCAGGCTCCGAGCTGTCAGCACAGAGCCTGATGCGGGGCTTGAACTCAAGGATGGACTATGAGGAGATTGTGACTTGAGCTGAAGTCAGATGCATAACCAACTGAGCCACCCCGGCGCCCCCTAGATTTCAATATTTCTGAACATTTGATGCCTGGAAGCAGGCACAAAATGTCTGTCTTCCCAGGGTTCTACATGGGATAGCAGGAATGTGACTTTGGGCTGGTGAGGGATCCCTTTGGTGGGCCATCTCGGTCATGCCCACTTACATTAAGTGACTACTCACTGTCCTTGAGGTAGCTCACAACTTGGGAGATATCATCCAGCAGCAAATACTTTATAATGGCATATTAAATATTCTGTTGGATAACATAAAAGGCTGTCGCAAGTGATGAGGAACATCTCTACAGATTTTTTTTCCTTTAACGACATGTTTTGCATCTCTCCTGGCAGGCCTGGGAACAGAAGTTGAGCACAGTGGGTGGGATCTAGAACCAAGGGAGCAAGGAGATGGGAGAAAGGGCCCACTGGACAGTGGGCTGGGGAGAGGCCAGCTCTTTAACTACACAGGCTCATGTTTGGGATCTACTTCCAGGGGTTAAAAAAAAAAAAAAAAAAAGACGACCACCATAAAGACATTAGTTAATTAGCTTATGAATAGCTTTGGGCATTCTCTATGTACTAGTAAGGGCACTTGCGGTTTGAAATTTCTACTATATTTCTGTAGAATACCCAGGAACAGTGCCTTTATCATCTTAACACAATCCCCAGGCCTTGCTTTATATCCACATGGGCAACTTCCCCTCTGGTTGGTTCCATTTCCCAGAGGAAATCCAGACAGCTACACTAGTCCAAACTATACAGTGCAAGAGATACACCCCAAAGCATACTAGCTTATTAGAAAGAGGCTTCCCTGGGGCATCTGGGTGGCTCAGTCGGTTAAGCATCGACTTCAGTTCAGGTCGTGATCTCACAGTTCATGAGTTTGAGCCCCGAGTCGGGCTCTGTGCTGATAGTTCGTAGCCTGGAGCTTGCTTCAGATTCTGTGTCTCCCTCTCTCTCTGCACCCGCCCTCCGGGCTTGTGTGTGCTCTCTCTCTCTCTTTCTCAAGAATAAAAATTAAAAAAGGGGAGGGCCTTCCCTATCTTCACTGCTTCCCTCCTGTTGTCCTTATTCCTTCACAATAAAGAGATTCTCCACTTGGTAGGTTCAAACTCGAATCCATGGCTTCCTGGATTTTTGAATCCAAAGGTTCCAAATAGAAAAATTCAGGGAAGTATTCTGATTGCTCCAGCCTAGATCACGTGCCTGCTTCTGGCCCAATCACTGTGGGAAGAAGGAGGTATTGTGATTTGTCAGATTTGATCACATGCTCACTTCTGTGGCCAGAAGTGAGAGTTACTTGCCTGATATCCAACTGCCAGCCCTTACATGTCTGAATAAGAGTTTTTTTGCCTGCTAGAGCACACTCTGACCATGAACATGGTGGGTTGCAAATGCTGAGGCATTGCTGTCTTCCAGAAGCAGCCCTCAACTGATGACTCATGGGAATTGGTATATAAATACTAAGGGGCTTGCTTAATGATAGAATTCTCAGACAGGCATTCCACATCATTTACCAGCATTCCAAAGTGGGATTAAACTCCAGTCCACTAGAATCGCCCCTTGCTTGGCATTGTGCTCTGTGTCTGTTTTCCCGTCCCTATCTTGCTCCCTTACTCCTTTTCTTTTTTTTTTTTTCTTTTTTTCTTTATTTTATTTCATTTTTTAAATTTATATCCAAGTTAGTTAGCATATAGTGCAACAATGATTTCAGGGGTAGTTTCCTTAATGCCCCTTACCCATTTAGCCCATCCCCCCCACACCCTCTCCAGTTACCCTCTGTTTGTTCTCCATATTTATGAGTCTCTTCTGTTTTGTCCCCCTCCCTTTTTTTAAAAAATGTTTTCCCCTTCCCTTATGTTCATCCGTTTTGTCTCTTAAAGACCTCATATGAGTCAAGTCATATGATTTTTGTCTTTCTATGACTAATTTTGCTTAGCATAATACCCTCTAGTTCCATTCATGTTGTTGCAATTGGCAAGAATTCATTTTTTTTTGATTGCCGAGTAATATTCCATAGTATGTATATACCACATCTTCGTTCCATACTTTGCCTATTGTAGGTAGTGCTGCTTTAAACATAGGGGTGCATGTGTCCCTTCGAAACAGCATACCTGTATCCCTGGGATGAATTCCTAGTAGTGTAATTGCTGGGTCATAGGGTAGTTCTATTTTTAATTTTTTGAGGAACCTCCATACTGTTTTCCAGAGTGGCTGCACCGGTTTGCATTCCACCAACAATGCAAAAGAGATCATCTTTCTCCACATCCTCACCAACATCTGTTGTTGCCTGAGTTGTTAACGTTAGCTGTTCTGACAGGTGTGAGGAGGTATCTCATTGTGGTTTTGATTTGTGTTTCCCTGGTGATGAGTGAGGTTGAGCATCTTTTCATATGTCAGTTGGCCATCTGGATGTCTTCTTTGGAAAAATGTCTGTTCATGTCTTCTGCCCATTTCTTCACTGGATTGTGTTTTGGTTACTAGCCCTTTATCTGATATGTCATTTGCAAATATCTTCTCCCATTCTGTTGTCTTTTAGTTTTGCTGATTGTTTCCTTTGCTGTGCAGAATATTTTATTTTGATGAGGTCCCAGTAGCTCATTTTTGCTTTTGTTTCCCTTGCCTCCAGAGACATGTTGAGTAAGAAGTTGCTGTGGCCAAAGTCAAAGAGGTTTTTGCCTGCTTTCTCCTCGAGGATTCAGATGGCTTCATGTCTTACATTTAGGTCTTTCATCCATTTTGAGTTTATTTTTGTGTATGGTGTAAGAGAGTGGTCCAGGTTCATTCTGCATGTCACAGTTCAGTGTTCCCAGCACCACTTGCTGCAAAGACTGTCTTTATTTCATTGGATATTCTTTCCTGCTTTGTCAAAGATTAGCTGTCCATATGTTTGTGAGTCCATTTCTGGGTCCTCTCTTCTGTTCCATTGATCTGAGTGTCTGCTTTTGTGCCACCCTTACTCCTTTTCTACGGTGTTCCTGAGAGCACCCCCCAGATATGCTCATACTTGGATCCTTATTTCAGTGACTTCTGGGAAAACCCAGACTAAGACAGTCACCGTAATTGGCAGCTCATCACATGACCCAAATTCAGATGAAGCAGGATGTAGAAGGAAGTGGCGGTTCTGAAGACACAAAAATAGAAGCTGTCCATTAAAAAAGATACAGTGTGAGCTGCCCGCCCCCCCCCCCAAAATAGCAAACATTGAGAGTTTATAGTAAGTGCTCCCACCAGACCAGCATTTGGGCACAAAACATGTCTGGCCTGACGTGCCGAGATGAAGTTGACCTCCCTAGCAGGTGGCTCTGGAGAGGAAGATTTCAGACGATCTTGGGGTCCACACCATAACAAACGCTATGCCTTATGCAGCCCTATTTCCATTATTTTGTTATCTTGAGCCTTCCGGACCCAGCTGAATCGCAGCCAAAATGCTATTATGGCAGAAGGATACACCCACTTTCTCACATGCCAGCAGAGGCTGGGCGACGTGGCATATGTTTGGTCACATCCCCATTACGCATTTGGGGTTGTGTGCTTGTGCAGTGATAAAAATGTTCTTATCTCTGTGTCTCAGCCGTGGTATCCCTGCCTCTTTCCATTTGGGTTTATTGGTTTCTAAAGGCAAGCATTCCATACACGTCATGGGGTATAACGTGTAGAGAAGTCATGGGTTGACTTGTCTAGAAGCAGCACTTCAGAGAGGGGGTTCAGGTGTATAATACTCTGAGGGAGTGCTCTTCAACACACACACACGCCCCTCTCAGGTTGTGAGGGAAACAAAATAGGTAAGATGAAGGAGTCTCACACGGATGGGGGTGTCAGTCTCAGGTAAAGTCTGGACCAGGGTGAGTCAAATTATGTCCCTTGAATCGAATCTAGCAGCTACCTGTTTTGATAAATTAAATTTTATTGACATACAGCCACACCCATTATTTGACATAATGTCTGTGTCTGCTTTCTCGATACAAGGGTGGAGTTGAGAGTATTCCTAATGAGACTCTGTGGCCCATAAAGACTGAATTATTTACAGTTTTGTCCCTTTACCCAAAAAAATGCTGTCCCCTGTTCCAAACCCTGGGAGCTCTGGAGCATCCATTGGTCCATAAAGCTATCCACACCTTGAGGCAAGGGGCTGGTCTGCGCACCTTAGTGTCAGCCAGCCAGACACTGGTGGCCAGCCACCTCAGGTGTTGAGGGTGAGGTTCATGAAGCACCCGAAACCCAGGGTGGTGGTTCCTGAGAATAACTTAGCGGGTCCTAGGGCCAGCTCTGAGCTGTGAGTCCCCTCCAGAGCAGCTGGGAAATGGGCACATATGCCAGGTAAAGGGGATCTTTCAAAGCAGCACCAGCATCCACCGCCATGTTTATTTGGATCTGCACGAGTGCTTCATGTACCTGGAGAGAATCTCCACTTCCTGCCTGAAACTGAGCAATAACCCCCCTCTTCTGGACTCCGTGCCTCATCTGAGTTTGCCTCCTCCCTCCCACTGCTCTCAGGGTGACACAGAAACCCTTCACAAGGCATCGCGAGCCCTGCAGGCCTGTTCAGCCCCACCTCCTCCCTCTCCCCTCTTCTGCACGTGCCCGGCACATACTTCTACTGCCCTCCACCTCCTCCCACATTTAACTTACATCTGGATTTCTGGGTCTCAGCTCAGAGAATATTCCTTCGGAGCCAACTTCTTGAACCTCTCCAGGTGAATTCCATTTCCTCTATGTAGTCAATATTCTGCTCATGTGTCTTTACATATTTTTTTTCTGTCTTTGCAAATTACAACACGCACAGATTTTCTTTACCAAAAATGCTGTATTATTTGCATTACTTTCTCATTTTCTTCTTCCCTCCTTAACAGTATAAGCCCCAAAGAACTATCCAGGTTGACGTGTAGAGTTAACACATCTTTCTATAAGATTTTTTTAAGTTTATTTATTTATTTTGAGAGAGACCGAGACAGTGCGAGTGTGGGATGGGCAGAAAGAGGGAGAGAGAGAGAATCCCAAGTTGTCAGCGCAGAGCCTGATACAGGGCTTGAACTCATGAAACTGTGAGATCATGACCTGAGCTGAAGCCAAGAGCTGGACTTAACTGGCTGAGCCACCCTGGTGCCCCAGAGTTAAACTCGATTTTAAACACTTTTTTTTAAGCTGCATGATATCCCATTATATGCATGTACATATTGTGTATGTAATATGAATGTACAATAATTTAATAATTCCCATATGTATTTTTTTTGAGAAAGATAAGAGAGAAAGTGGGGGAGAGGGGCAGAGGGGGAGAGAGGGAGGGAAGGAGAATCTTAAGCAGGGTCCATACTCTAAGCAGAGCCCAACTCAGGGCTCGATCCCATGACCCTGGGATCATGAGCTGAGCTGAAATCAAGAGTCACATGGGCCATCCAGGTGCCCCCAAGAATTCCTGTATTTTTAGGAGCTCATGTTGTTTCTGTGTGTGTGCATATATTTCACCTTATAGACAATGGTGCAGAGAACATCTCTGAACAAATATCTATGTATTCTGATGTCATTTCTGTAGGCTCATTCCCTAGAAGTGGTATTGTTTGGTCAAATTATGCACTCACTTTACATTCTAAGACACACTGTCATGTTCCTTTCCGGAAATATGGCAAATCGCGTGCCCACTGTGAGTTGATGAGACCACGCAACTTCCCACATCTTTAGGACTATCGGTGTACCTCCCCCCTCTTACTCAATGTTTGCCAATCTCTTGGCGAAGGAACGGCTTCTCGTCATTGTTCTGACTTGCATTTCCTTGACTGTTACTGAAGTTAATCATCTGTATATAGTTTATTTTTTAATGTTTCTTCATTTTTGAGCGAGAGCACGAGATTGGGGGAGGGGCAGACAGAGAGGGGGACAGAGAATCCGAAGCAGGCTCTGTGAGCCCGATGTGGGGCTCCAACTCACGAACCGTGAGAGCGTGACCTGAGCCAAAGTTGGACGTTCAACCAGCTGAGCCACCCGGGCACCCCTATAGTTTTAATAACAGAAATAGCCCCTGCAATGGTAGGGACCTTAACACATCCATTTCAGGGGGAGATGAAAAGTTCTAGGCGCACCCTTTGCCCTTTATTCACCCATCCCCTGCTGCTCTCTCTAGTGTCCCCAGGAGGGTGGGGCGTTTGGGACCCTGCGAGGGTGGGTTGCTTTGCATGGGAGGAAGGTCCCGCCCCGTCTGTGACCACCCCCTGTTATCTTGCTTGCAGATGCTACACAGATGAACAACGCGGTGCCCACCTCCCCTTTGCTCCAGCAGATGGGCCATCCGCATTCGTACCCCAGCCTGGGCCAGATCTCTAACCCCTACGAGCAGCAGCCACCGGGCAAAGAGCTCAACAAATATGCCTCCCTGAAGGCAGTTGGTAAGTGCTGTTCTCTTTCTCCCCTGCTTTTCTGTACTTTTCTCCCCCCCCCCCCCAACTGGTTTTTCTGCTCCTCTCTTTCGTTCTACTTCTCGTTTTCTTTTCCTTCTTCTCGTCTCCTGAACTCTGTGTCTCTGTCTGTCCATCTCTTTCTCTATCTCCCTCTCTGTCTCTTTCACACATATTCTTGATGTCTCTACCTGGGGCCCAGGTTACTGTGAAACAGTTGCTTTCCCTATGACTAGTCACATGGGGCAGGGTGGGGGGGGGGCGCGAGGGACACGTGTGGGGGCTGTTTCCCGGGACAGAGGGCGCCTGGAGGCTTATTTGGACCCACAGACACCTCAGCCCCTTCGTCGTCCACCATCTGCCCTAGTGAATCCCCAGGACATAGAATCCAGGACACCCGGTGTCCGAGTGTCTTGCCCTGTAGGAGGTAGCATCCATCACCCCGCAGTCACCCCGTCTCTGTGAAGTCAGTAAGTGGAACGCTTCTGCTCTTCCGGATTGGGCACGCAGCCTGGAGCTTGTGCTAAGTTCTGATCAAGTTCTTATCGACTGCACGGGACATTTTATACATCCTGCCTCTTTTTCTCACAGCGGTCCAAAGAGGAGGGCACGATTATTATCCCAGTTTTCAGATCAGGAAACTAAGACTCAAGGAGTCTCCTTTACCTTGGTCCAAATCAAGCAGCCTGTGGATTTTTATTACTCCAGAGCCTATCCTCCCACTGCTAGCTTCCCCCGGCCCTGCTCCTCCGTTAGTCCCTTTCCCCAGCTTACAGATGAGGGAGCATCACATATGATGGTGTCCCGGGCTTCCGAACGAACCGTGTGGGCAGGAGTTCTATCGGATGGAAGCAGCAGCCACAGCAAAGTCACACTTTGGGCAGATGGACTCACAGGCCACCTGCTTGCTTTTATTATCAGCTACTTGTCTTCATTCCTTCCCTCGCAACCACGCCCCTCATCAGAGATGGGATGGGAGGTGTTTGCTGATTGATTCCTGTGTCCGATATCTTAATTCCATTACAAACGGACACCAGAAACCAAAGCCCAGACGCTGTGACGTGTCTGTGATGCTGGAGGTGACCATGGTCTCCAAACATCAGAGGCACAGAGCATCTTGGTGGCTCGGCAGAGGGCCAGGCACATACTAGGAACTCCGTAAGCATTTGAATCACAAATATCTTAAGGAATTCATATCTCCCCGTCTCCTAGGGCTTCCAGATGGAGCCCCTCAAAGATGGGCAGACCAGATTTCTAATCCCAAGGGAGCAGGCTGAGCAGACTGACACAGGCTTTTCCAAATCCCAAGCCCTGCAAGAACTCATATACCAGTTCCTGTGTTGCACGTTGAGTTTCTGCACTGAACTCGGCCCTTATACACACCCCATTCCCCCCATTCCAGATCGCGTGTTTGCACAGCGTATGCATCCTGAACGTGTTTAAGTAGACTCAAATATTAGGAGGAAGAGCTGCAGGCTGTTGCCTAGGAGAGGAGGAGTCAGGGCATCTACACCAATGTGGCTGTGGAAGCCTTCATACACTGTGTGGTGCCCTGCCCCTCCCCGCCCCCTTCCTGAGCCTTGCCTTTAGGTGACAAATGACATCTGCCAGTTCCATTTGATTCTTCTTTTGGCATTAAAAAAAAATCAACCCAGACATCCTTTTCCCTTTGAACTGGTTACATTCCCCTAAACAACTTATTTCTTCAGCTTAGGCCTGGTGTCTTGCCCCCCCTCCAAACCCAGTAGTTATTTGGGTGAATCATAGATGGATATTCCCACAATACTCCTTGATTTTTCCCCCGGATTTGTACAGAGATCCTGCCCATAGCACATGTCTACAGTGCATTTAGAATTCCGTTTCCAGTTTTGCCCTCCTTAAGTAACCCTTTCTTCCATAAAGAACTTCCATAAAGTTCTGTAGTGTTTACTGAATGAATGATTGCGCTTGTCTTTGGCATGAGTCCAATCATAGCTCAGTTGTAAGGAAGCACCCCTAATCTTCTAGAAAACTCTGAAGGATCTTACATAAAGAACCCTCCTCCATCCTGGATATGGTTGATGTGCCCCTCTTCTTCTCTGTCCTTCCTCTCTGGTTGTTGTGGGAGTTCACAGACTTTACCCGAGTCGCCGATGGTCTTGTGACTCTCCAGGGAGGAGCAAATTAAAGGACTGCCTGACCCAATGGGTTACCCACGTGTCCAGCATCTGCCTGCACAAATGAAATGCAGATCCTGGGCTAAGTGCTCTTCGAAAGGTTCTTTATTAAGGCATAATTCACACCATGATGTGTGTGCGGATGATGAAACGCATCTCATTAGCAAAATCATTACCACCCAGGAGAGAAGTTGTTTAAAAATTTTTTTCCTTTGAGAGTTCTGCAGCCTTCGATAAGCAGATGCATTTTCTAAAAATTCCCAGTAAAGAAGGAAGGACTTGGACAGCCTTTAGGGTTAACTGCCAGGTTCAAAAATACCCCTGGAAAATAAATTTCTCTTGGTGGCTTTAATATCCAGAACATGGGGTAGTTTCATGCAGTCACTGAAACTCTCTGACCTCAGCTTCTTCATGTGAAAAATGAGGAATGAAAAGCAAGGAAATTTTAAAATAGAAAATGAAACAATTCTACTCATTCTGGTTATTAGAATACTGTGGGCCATTAAATATGTCCCATCCATTCACTGCCAACTCCAGAGAGAAAAGAGTGGTAACTGTTGGTACTTTTATTTTATTTTATTTTATTTTATTTTATTTTATTTTATTTTATTTTATTTTATCTTATCTTATCTTATCTTATCTTATCTTATCTTATTTTATTTTATTTTATTTCAAGGAAATCACACTCATTAATGTTAAAAAAAATGTTTTAGTGTTTATTTATTTTTGAGAAAGAGAGAGAGTGTGAAAGGAGGAGGGGCAGAGAGAGAGGGAGACACAGAATCCAAAGCAGGCTCCAGGCTCTGAGCTGTCAGCACAGAGCCTGATGCAGGGCTCGAACCTACGAACCATGAGATCATGAGCCAAAGTCAGACGCTTGATTGACTGAGCCACCCAGGCACCCCAACACACTCATTGATGTTTAAAGAGAGCTCTTTTCTTTCTACAATTCAGGGATATAGCATGTAAGTACACAATGTTCTCTGTTCCCAAGGGGTTCACTGCCCAAGTGTCAGCAAAAGATTAGCACACATTAGGGAAATGTTAGCAGCTAAACTTCATCAGATTTTGTACAAGGAGGTATGATGGGGTTGGATTATCATTTGTTTCATTCATTCATTCATTCATTCATTCATTTATTTTAGACATTTAATCTGGTGTCCCTTGATTGTAGGTCCCATTGAGGCATGAACCAAGTCTGTCCCATTCATCAGTGCATCCCCAGCACCTAATACCATGCTGGGAACTTACAAGTGCTCCCAATAAGTTTTTGTAAAATTAGTGAGTTAGAGCGTATGGTGAGTACCACATCAAGTCAGGAGCATGAGATGATCAGCAAGATGGTGGAACATGGCATCGACTCTGCCGCTGGTCGGGACGGAGTTTAAGATCTCACTAGATAGTTTCAGGCTTTTTCTGAAATAACTTAACCTTCTCAGGTCTCAGTTTCCCCCCTCTGTAAAATGGAGATAATAACAATATGGAGCTGATGGTTTGTTGGGTAGATTCAGTGATACATTGCACAGAATGTGCTTAGCCTGACATACAGTCAACCTCAGTAATACTGGAACATATTAAAGTCTCCAGACCAGAGTTGTTTGTTGGCCATATTTTTCCTCAGATCTCCAAGATATACTGATGCCTTGATTAACATGCAGTGGCTCAGGTGTCATTTTGAGGGAGGGAGAGTTTATTCCGGTTTGATGGGAAAGACATACAAGGAAGCTAACTCACACTGAGGATCTGATAAAACAAACAAGCAAAACAGCAAATGACGTTTTTGAGCCGTTCTAAGGACCAGCAGTCAGCCAAACCTGTTTACTGCCCCATATCTCCTGAATGACGAAGATCCAGACATATGGCTACTACAATCCATTAAAAAAAGATTCCTAGTCTCCTCCAACTGACTCTCCTTCCTAAGTTACAACTGCGGAATTAAACTTTGTAGTTACATCCTCCACCAAGACTGAAGACAAAAAGTGTGTCTTGTGGTAGATTGAGTCGAAATGTAACCTGAAGTCTCCGTTAAGCACACGAGTTCCCTGGCTTGAGCCGCCAGTTTGATGGGTAGTTACGATGTGAAGAACCCACTTTATGGTTCTTCATAGGCAATGTTGACAGGACAGAGGTGTTTGGGAAAATGTCCAGAAGGCTTACCTGCTGGTTCAGAGGGGGGTGGTTCCTGCCTCCAGAGCTGGAAAAAGACCACACTTTCACGTAATTTCTGATGGACCTTGCATACAGAAAATTGACCAAGCATTAGCATTTATCGCCTCTTGGCCCCATGTCCAGTTTTTTCCTCTAGGCACGTAAGACTTAAACTCCTGACCACATTTATTTTATTTTATTATTTTATAATTTTATCTACTTATTTATTTAATATAATTTATTGTCAAGTTGGCTAACATACAGTGTATACAGTGTGCTCTTGGTTGTGGGAGTAGATGCCCATGATTTATCGCTTACATACAACACCCCGTGCTCATCCCAACAAGTGCCCTCCTCAATGCCCATCCCCCATTTTCCCCTCTCCCCCACTCCCCCCCACCATCAACCTCAGTTTGTGCTCTGTATTTAAGAGTCTCATATGGTTTGTCTCCCTCCCTCTCTGTTTGTAACAATTTTTCCCCCTTCCCCTCTCCCATGGTCTTCTGTTAAGTTTCTCCAGTTCCACATATGAGTAATGAAGACATATGATATCTGTCTTTCTCTGCCTGACTTATGTCACTTAGCATAATACCCTCCAGTTCCATCCACATTGCTGCAGATGGCAGGATTTCATTCTTTCTCATTGACCTACATGCCCTTTAGATGCTTCATTGCAACCCTGGCTTCTCAGTGAGAGAAAGAGACAGGGCGTACCAGCATTATTGATAAAGTGCCATGGTGCCTTCATTTTTACATTAAAATTTTATTAAGAAGGTATCTTCTTTGTTGCTATTTGACAGACAAGGGGCTCTTGCCAGAATCCTGTTCCATTTTCCAATGGCACTGTTTAAAACCACAACAATGCACTTCAACATGGCAGGAATTTCCTCTTTCGTCTTGCTGTACGAGTCATGCGTGAGAAACCTACCTGATGCATGAGACCTCAGCCATGGATTGACCTCTATGTGTTTAATTTTTTTTTTTTTAAGTTATGGCAAGAAGAGGGCTAACATCATTGAAGTCTCAAAACACTGTACCTCTGAGGGAGGTATTGTTCCCAATCTTTGGCAGATGAAATTAAGCAATTTTCCCAGTGTCTTCCAGTAAATGGCAGAGGCAAGAATCACATTCAGGATTACCTGATTCAGAATCCTGTGTTCTTTCCATGACATGATTCCATGATTCCATCTTTCAGAGGGCAATTTCTGGCATCAGAAGGCTATAACCAGACCAAAAAAAAAAAAAAAAAAAAAAATGGGGGAGCACCTTTCCCTCTTTTTTGGAGGAAGGATTATTTATATTGAGTTATCTTTCTTTGTTTGAAGTTTAAAGTTTCCCCATGGTGCTGAGTATAATTGAGGTATAATATATTTAAGGTATACTGCAGATAAGGTAAAATTTACATGTAGTGAAATCTGCAGATCGTAATTTTACAGTGGCATGATTGTTGAAAGACACATACTCTAGGATAACAAACATCCCAGTAAGGGTAAGAAATATTTCATCACCCAGAAAGTTACCTCACGTTTGTTTCCTCTCACCGCCTTTGATTCGTCCCCCTTTAATAAGTGTTGAAGTTTTTCCACCCAATAAATATTTATCTAATGTCAGGGGTAGTGGCACCAAGCATGTAGTGGGACCTTACGTGTATATTTGGAAGCCTGTGTGCCACCTGATTAAGTGTCCTTATTTTCAGTGGATTTATGAAAGAGAACTTGTTACCACCTTGCCAGAGCTAAGCCCTGCCTTAGGTGGGGATAGGGGTGACCATGGCATGGTTCCTGTCTTCAAGTGATGAACTTGGCTTAGGGGTAATGACCTGTTTGGTGTCCGTGACTCGGTGACTCAGGCAGTCTTGTGTCCACCCACACAGGAAGATTTGGGGCCACATCACTATTTCCAGATGTCAATGAACCTGGGCGGGTCTCACTTAATTTTAACTTCTTCACCCTCCTGTCCCTTCGTTTCCCCTCTGTTGTGAATAATGAGGGTGTTGAGTTCATATTGGCAGGGGGAATGTGGCAATCTGAGCATCCTTTGGCATGCCTACGAGGCCAACCAGAAATGTTTAAATGAGACCGGATCTGTGCTCTGTAATCTTTCACATCACACAGAATGTTCCCTGCAACTCCTCTCAGCTGGCAGCCTGATGTCTGTCTGGAAATTGTGCAAAAATGCTGAGAACTTGAGCTTTTCAGGTAGATTCTTAAGAAAGGAAAGGGGAGCCAATGGCACACACTGATTGGTGAGGCCTCTGGCCAATGGACAGAGGCTGCTGCACAGACACGTGAACAGGTTTACCCCCCTTTGAGTAAAATCCAATCTTACAGAGAAAGTCTAACAAAGACAGGCTTAGGGTGTGGCCATTGCCCTTCTTAACATTCTTTACTTTATGCAAGAGGTTACCAGGGAGTTTTCTTAATAAAGTACCATCACCCAGGGCTCATTCGGCACACCTGAAATGAAATTCAACTTAGAGAAACTGATTTCTAATCAAAATTCCAAGCATTATGTGATGCTTAAATAACAAACTTGAATCCTGTAGCATTTAGGGGAATTTCCCTCCCTTAGGAAAAGTGACTCACAGAGAAACTTAATTTGTTTGTTCGTTCGTTCGTTCATTCATTCATTCATTCATTCATTCAACAGTATTTTTCTTTCTTTTTTCTTTTTTCTTTTAATGTTTTTATTTTTGAGAGGGGGAGGGTCAGGGGAGGGACAGAGAGAGAGAGAGGGAGACAGAGGATCCAAAGCAGGCTCCGTGCTGAGGGCAGAGAGCCCGATGTGGGGCTCGAACTCACAAACCCTGAGATCATGACCTGAACCAAAGTCGGACGCTTAACCGACTGAGCCACCCAGGCGCCCCATCAGTATTTTCATACACAGATTATGTGCATGGACAGTCCCTACCCCTTGGGGGCCTGCCACCCAGCCTGTAAAGTTGCAGTCACTGCAGAGCCTGGCCCAACCTTGGATTTCCCTCTAACTTTTTAGGAGAGGGATTGCAGTAAAACAGGATCCAAATGCATCTTGTCAACAAAGTGTTGTCATTAGCAAAAGTGACCTCATGCAACTCACATTTCCCTTTCTTTCTTAGAGGGTTGAGATTTAGAGCCAGATTCACTGCCTGAGAAATCTCTCTCTCCCTGACGTAACTGAAAACATTCTAGGCCTCTTTCAAGGGACTTCTTCTGACCCTCTGTTGGGTGTTATCTTGATGCTGCAGAAGGAAGTGCCTACAGAATCACATTTGCCCGTTTGGTCTCTCGCCCTGTTCCCGGGGCCCCTGAGGCCTGCTCCCCCCTGCCTTGGAGGCTGTGGTGGGGCCGGCAGCAGGTGAGGGCAGCGAACACGAGAAGCCGGCCAGCAGATCAGCATCTCTCGATTGTTATTTTTTTAGGAAGTTCTGATGGTGACTGGGCAGTGGCGACACTTAAGTCACCAAAAGGTACTGTACGGCTCTTTCTAGCTCTTTTGTCTAGGTCTTGTCACATTTGACATTAATCATTGAAAGCACAAAGTGTCCTGGTGTCTGTGTGTGACCCAGTGCCACACGTGTGTCCCCATTGAGTGGACCTGAAATCCATCTAAGTTCCAGCATGTAGGTGTTCGTGTGTGTGTGTGTGTGTGTGTGTGTGTGTGTGATGTATCTGTGCTCTGGGCTGTTGATGAAGAATGTGCTACCCGCCCCCTTCTCAATATTCATTGCCTGAAGGAAAATGTCCCTATCAGACACCATCCAGGTAAGACATCCAGGAAATATTTTATTTTATTTTTTTTCAGAAAGCAACCCAAGCAAACTAGCAAAACACAAGGTGAATTAATGCAGGAGGGGAGAAAACACACCTTGTGAGGCAGAGATAAACACAGTCAGGTTCTTGGCTCCAGGTCTTGGGGATGATTTAGCCTTTCTGCTCTGTTCAGCTTTCCTGAGGTGGTCTGGGGAGAATCAGGAGTCCTTCACGTGGAGTCTGTGAGTTTAACCAGATGGGTGGCTGGACCAGGAGGTAGCTAGCATCTCCTCACTCCCTACCATGTGCCAGACAGGGTGCTGGCCCTTTGCATCATGTTGTCACTAAATTCCCTGATGACCCAGCCGTGCAGGCAGTGTCCTTCCCCGTTAGCGATGAGGACACGGGCGTCTGAGGGAGGGTGTCTCGCTTACGTCCACAGCTGCTAAGTGCTGGCATTGTAGTTTGGACCCGCATCCGTCTGACTCACATGCCTAGGTTATTTCCCACCTGAGTGTGATGGGAGTAGCTCTTTTCAGAACAGACGAGAAACTCTGTTCTCTTCTGCTCTCACTCCATTTGCTTTGTTGGATTTGGCGGTGGGGAGGATGTCACTGACCCAAGGTGGTGGAGGCAGAACTGTTTAGTGACCTTGGACTGGGGAAATTGGAAGGCCTCACAGGGCTCTAGGCAGGCTACTGGCAGTACCATTTTTGCATTCTTGAAAGATAGTTTTGGTTTTCAAGTGGAGCTGGGATTAGGGGCAAATGGCCTGGAGGTAGCCCCCCCCCCTCCCCTCCTCCCCTCCTCCCCTGCTGCCCCGGGAGGCTCCTATGATTATCCAGGTGGGCGGTGGCCTGGGCCAGGTGCGTAGAGAACACAGAAGACAATGAAGTGGGAGACAAGGGACTGTAGAAGGTCATGAGTGTGTGCCTGTGAGCAGGAAGGAGGGAACAGTGGGCCCTCACTGGTTCTCACATTTCAGCTCCTTGAGCAGCATCAGCCTCCCCCAGAGGATTGTTAAAACCCAAATCCCTGGGCTCCATCCTAGAGCTTCTGATTCACTGGGCTTTCTGCTGGACCCGAGGAGTTACATTGCCACCAGGTTCCCAGGGGATGCTGCTGGCCTGGGAACCACACTTTGAAAACCACCACAGTAGAGAAATCTTGCTGGGAACTAGCACCCTCTGGTTAGGTCTCTAAAGATCTTTCTGTGGGCTGAGGGTTCTGATGAGGGGAGTTTGACTAGGTTTCAGTGGCTCAGAAACAACCTGAGCTCTGGGGGGAGCACGGAAGGGAAGGGGTGCACTGTATTCCCATATCCACAGAGAGAGCCTTAGACCCGCGAGTCTGCTAAGGATCCCTTGACTACACAGTTGTTGCCTTTAGAGAGGCAGATTTTTGGGTCTTGCATTAGGTAATAACTGTTTACATGTCAACATCCATTTTTAGAAAGGCAAACAATTTGGAACATGACAGACCTACTAATTTGAGGCATAAACTTTTTTTTTCTCTCCCGTGTGAAAAACAAAGCCATTATGATTCCCGTGACAGCATTTAGAGGCAGTCAGCACCCCTGTCTTTTTATCAGCTTATTGTTGTCTGATGCATTTAGGAAGTATTTCAGGATGGGTCAAAAGCAAGGGCTTGGAAGCTGTTTTTCCACCCAAACTGGGCTAATTTCACCTGTCCTGTTAAATGCATCTTTATTTATCCTGCCTTGTCTTGGGGGTGGGGGGGGAGGAAAGGGGTCTCAGAGTTGGCCAGGCCCAAGTTCCTCTAGAGTCACTGATCTTTCTCTTGTGTTCTCTACTCAGTCCCCAGACCCTGAGTCTACATGAGGAAAGGTGTCTCAGAGTTGGCCAGGCCCAAGTTCGTATAGCGTCACTGATCTTTCTCTAGTGTTCTCTACTCAGTCTCCAGACCCTGAGTCTACAGGAGGCATGATAACAAGGTTGGGGAGTTTGGATGGCCCCCACCTCCCACATTCCGCTCCCTTCTCAAAAGGGAGACACATGCAGGGTGTGATGGGTTTAGCTCCAGACACTCCTGGGTTACAATCAGGCTCATCACTCAATACTCTTGTGACCCTCAGCAAGTCAGCCAACCCCTCTGAGTCCCTGTTTTCTGATCCGCACAACAGAGACCAGACTGTCACCCACTGCCTAGGTTGCTGTGAAGATAAGGTAACGTGTACAACACGTGGTGCGGTGCCTGACATATGGAAAGTGGTAACCGCATGAAGGCTATTACTGGCATCATTATGACTATTTCCAGGTGAACAAATTAAAGGCTCTGGAAAATCTCGTGGTAACAAAAACTGTCAGACTCTACCACGTCATTTCCCAAACACTTTTGATGTCTGGTCTCTCTCCTCTTCAGGAAACGCAGTTAACATCTTCACATACAGGGCCATGAATGTGGCTAGAAACCCACTCTGGGAATGTAGGGCAGGAAGGAGCAGAGGAGTAGGAGGAGGGGTGCGTGCCATGTGGGGAGGTTGGTGAAGGAAGGGATAGCTGCCTAGAAGAAAAGACAAGGTCCCTAAAGATGCAAGTGTCCTGTTTCCACCTGCGTGATCTATAATTCCCTTGGGAGGTGGACCATATCTGCCAGGATCGAACGTGGCAAACAGATCACACCGGTTCGCGCCATTCATTTTTCTCTGAGGTTTCTCATGCACACCACCCCCTAGTGGTCCCTGCTGTTACTCCACCCATGTCCAGCCCTGGGAACTCCTGGCATAATTGTTGACAGTGCACCTGGGAAGACACTACCCCGTCAAGCCCAGTGGACTTTCCTTATCAGCACAAAGCCATGTCTTTTGAAACCTGGTTATTTGCAAAATGAATATTTGAACCTGACCTATCGCTTAGTCCAGTGCTACATTGGAGCACTGAACTTGGGGAAAATGCCAGCATGGTGCTGTGTACTGTGATATAGTCACTCTGGCTCTGATCAGAAGCAGACCATATGCTTTTGCACAAGCCACTCACATGCTCTGAACGCCCATTTCTACCATTTCCAAAGCAGAGGCAATGAAAATCCACACACTGTCGTGTTTGGGGTAGGGGGGAATGTTATGAGGTAATACATGTAATACACGGCAATGGTGACAATGAAGAAAATGCACCTGATTCAACCTTTCTGCTTTTATGGATGAGGGAACCAAGTCCCCTGAGATAAATGAGGTTGCCCGAGGTCACACGGGAAAATTCTATCATACCCAGGACACGGACCCAGTCTTCAAAGAATGGCTTAAAACCTGGACTCAGAATCAGTGGAGATGCTTGTTACAAATGAAAATCCTTTGGACACATTGCAAAGAAGCTGGAACCACTGGATGTGGGATCTCAACATCTTTTCATCATGTTTCTTTTTTTTTTTTTTTTTTCATTTTGTAACCACCTTCTGGATAATTCTCTATATACTAAAGTGTGGACCTACCTTTCCCAAGACCCAATTCCTAGACACAGTTTGCCCTACAATGCCAATTCCACATGCCAGCATTCTTCCAAGCATGAGTATTTTTGGTGTTTGCTGAAATAAAACTGTTTTCTTAATTGAGGGTTTGAGCTGGAGCCCCAGCTGGAAAGTAGGAACATTAGAGGTGACAGTCTTGGATTTGGTGTCCTGCCCTGACACTCATCAGCTGTGGCACAGAAATTTGGTGGCCTAATTACTCAGTATCTCTGGGCCTTAGTTCCCATTGTCACATGGAAAAGATGATATTGCCTTTTCGTCCGTCTTTAAGAGGGTTTAAGTGAGATGGTGTCAGTGAAATGGCTGAGAGCGTGTCCAGCACAGAGTAGGTGCTCAGTAAATTCCAGTTCTTTCTTTTTTTTTTGAAGAATATTGATGTAGCTCAATAAATATTCATCCAAGAGATGCTACAGAAGGCACAAAGCAGTAGAAAACATGTAATTTGGGTTGCAGTTCTGTCGGGGTGCGCACATCTTGGGTAAGGACCTATGGAAAGGCAACCTTAGAACATTACTTCATGAAATGCAGCCTTTTGCAATTTTCTGATTTGGGTTATTGGTTTGCTGGTGAGCTGGAGGGTGCAGAGCAGGTGGAGGATAGGGAGGGGATTTTTTTTTAATAAAAATCAAATCCCACCAGCTCCTAAGTATGGCCTCTTTTAAAAGCACACAGTGAGCCCTGGAGTTTTGATGAGCTTTTCTGGGAACCCATAGGGCATGGGGGAAATTCTCTGCTTTGCAGAAAAGGCCGCCACGGTAAGATTGCAGTAAACATTTTTGCTAGTTTGAGAATATGCCCCTCAGAGGCTAAGCCAGCTAGATCTTATTCATTCCAAACTCCGCTGGCATCTTGCATGGTACCCACGGCAGATAACAGACACTCAGTGTGTGTTTTATTAACAAATTATTAAGTGAAGTGAGGCATAGCATTTGCAGGGAATCCTGCAGTCTTTTCTGAAGAGGTGCTGGGACGTGGATAAATTAAGCAGATGGAAGTCCAAGAGACCTGTGTTCCAGACCCGTTGCTGCTTCCACCTAGTTTGGTATCCTTGAGCCCTTCAGTTTCTCTCCTATAGAATGGAAGGTTGGGGCTCATTGATCTCTTTAGCCCTTCTGTCTCTGTAACCACAGATCCCAGGCTTTGCTCTCATTGTCTTGCCTTGTCACGTGCCCATCTCTGAACAAATTGCTATAGTAAGGGCAATGAAATGGGTTGATTGTAGTCACTGGGGAATAGCTGGGGGTGGGAGAGTGGAGAGGTATGTCATCTAAACCATGTGGATCAACAGTAGGAGACAGGTGGATTCCCCACCTGAAAAGAGCCACCTAGGGGGCTCTTCCTAGAAGTAGGATGAGTAATTGATTGGTATTTGTATCAGTAGTCTTGCCATAATAATGCTGCATAACAAGTGGCCCCAAACCTTGTGGTTTAACATTTATTTAGCAGCATTTACTGAGACTAGGTGTCTTTGTACCAGTGACTTATATTGACGTGGGAGTTTCTCCACAGCTCAGCTGAGTTGACCCATCTACCTGGGAGGTGGCTGGATGTTGGCTGATCTAGGCTGGTTTTAGCTCGAGTGACTGGGGTGATTTGGCTCTGCTCTAGGTGTCTCATCCTCAGAGAGGGTAGCCTAGACATCTCATGACGATGACATAGGTGCAAAAGAGAAACACAAAGAACTTTATCAAACTTCTGTTATGTCATGTCTTCTACCATTCATTAATCCCATGGATGAACTCCGAATCCGCTGGTGGGAAAAAAAGATCTTCCTCTTTTGGGGTGAGTTTCAAAGTCACATAAAAAGAGCATGGATACAGGGAAGGGTGAGGAATTGAAGCCATTCATGCGTCAATTTAACATAGGATCCCAAACCTTACGATTATCTTTGAGATGGCCCTTTGCCTATAGCATTTTGGAAGGAGGTGCATTGTATTAAGGATAATAACCTGTATTTGTTTCATTAAGAAAAAAAAAAAAAAAACTTGGGGCTTCTGGGTGGCTCAGTCGGTTGAGCATCCGACTTCGGCTCCAGTCATGATCTCACGCTTCATGATGTCGAGCCCCTTGTCGGGCTCTGTGCTGACAGCTCAGAGCCTGGAGCCTGCTTCCGATTCTGTGTCTCCCTCCGTCTCTGCCCCTCCCCAGCTCATGCTCTGTCTCTCTCTCAAAAATATATAAAGATTAAAAAAAAAAAAACCAGTTGCATAAAATGTCACCAGAGGGGAGGTTGATCACAAGATAAACCACACAAAAGGAATTTCTGAAAAGAAGTATCTCCATCTCTGGAGCAGCAGTGTGAGATGCATGGAAGGGTGATGAATGAATGAATGCAGTTTCCATCCAGGACCATTCTGTGCAGGGGACTCTGTGGGCAGCCATGGCTGGACCCCATCTTTATTCAACAGCCTTTCAGAAAGAGGTGACTGCATAGCGGGCCTGCCTAAGGACAAGACAAAAGACCTGTAGGGTTCGAGGCCTGGAGTTCACAACAGAGGGGCTCGTGGCATAGCCTGGACACCTTTGGTGCACAGCCCAAGCCAGGCGCTGTTTCAGAATCCTCTGCAGCAAAGGCAGTGGGAGCCCTCAGGGTTAAGACCAAAAAAAAAAAAAAAGTCCAGGCTCCTGGACTCCCCTTGACAATTTCTTTCTTAGAGAGACACAGGACTTCAAGAAAGCTGGGAGCCCTGAGCTTTATTAGGACCTGGTTCAAATGCGACTTTTCTTCCTTGTGCCTCTTCAGCAAGGCCCAGAACCAGGTGAAACAGGGCTAATTCACCACAAAGACCGTCCTTCTCATCTCCTCCCTGGCCCTCTCCTGTCTGAGAAGCTAGGCTTTTTTCCTGCCTTTCTTGTTTCTGCCTGCTGAGACAGTTTCAGGAACCTGCACAGATTTATAGAATGCATTTTAAAAAAAGAGAGAAATACCTGGGTATTTTTTAAACATGAACTGTCCCCGCTTTTGCTTTTTAATTTAGCTTGTGAGGGAGGAAAAAGAAGTGGAGACCCAGAAAATATTCCTGTATAAGTAAAAAGCAAATACTGTCCTACTGAGCCAAAGGTCCTCACAGATACAGTGGCTTGAGGGAAAGTATATCTCTGTTATAGTCCCGAGGGGGGGTGGTTGGTGGGGCAGCTTGACTCCAAACTGTCCCACGGGGACGCAGGTTCCTCCAACACTGTTTCTCTACCACCCTCTACCGGATTGTCCTCGGCTGCATTGTTGTAGCTGGTGGCTGTCATAGGCTATGAGAAGGCAGAAGAGAGGACACCCAGGGGAAATGATTTTCTTGCAAGCAAGTAAGGTGAAGTGGAAAATTGGGTGCATCCCTTTTGCTAACCTCACGTGGGCAAGAGATGAACTACATGGCCAAATTGAGCTTCCGAGAAGGGTGAGGAAATGTAGCTCAGAGCTGAGTGGCCATGTGCCCAAGAGAAAAGGGTAGAAAGAGACCCGAGAGACAAATGACCACGTGCTACACCTTCCCAGGAGATGTGCATTTAAGGAGGCCTGCCTTGTGCCATGCGTAATGGTTTGTGCTTTAACCTGCCTTGTCTCCTTTATTCCTGTACTGCACCCTTCAAAGTCAGTCTTAGTATCCCCATGTGAGTTTCGTTTCCTTTCGAACAGTGACAGCAACAGCAGCTACCATCTGTTGAATACCTACTTACGAGGCAAGGACATTGCTATTGTATATGATTCCCTTTGGTACCCTCACACTCCTGCCATGTAACCCTGGTTGTTTTATTTTCAATTTTGTTGGTAACCTTAAGAGAGATCAGGTTATTTGCTCAACGTCTCCAGCTTGTAAGTGGAAAACCTGGGATTTGAACCCAGATCCATCTTCTTTCAAAGGGTAGGCTCTTTCCGCCATATTGTAAGGAAGAATTTACGGTCACAAAAAATCAGGTAGGCGTTCTTCCAGACATCGTTAGATTCTTCCAGACCTGATGCACTGCATCCTTCAAGGTGTAGCCTCATTCATACTTCTTTCTTTTGCTCATTAATCCTTCTAATTCCTGAAATTTAGTGCTGAAGCCTTGCCTTTTGAGTCTCAGGCTCTGCTATGGCTGTCAAGAGCCCGGTGTAGGATTCAAAACCAACACTTTGGCTCTCTGTCATCACTGAAATTGATTGCTGCTCTCTGGGTGATGGGGAGGGGATGCTAGAACCACAAGAAAAAGAAATATTGGGTAATATCTGAAAATATCCCACTACATTGAGGGAATCAGCATGATGTAGCATGAAGAGCCCAGGCAAGCACATCTGCCTCATTGGCTTGGGATGGGGTGGGAGCCAGATACATGACATAATATGGAGAGTGCCTGGCCCTGAGTGATGAGGAAGGAACTTCCGTCTTCTCTCAGTTCTGTGAGAAGTGAATGGTTCTTTCCAGCCTAGCTCTGGGACAGCTGGTCTGCTTTTGGTCATTGCCCCTCAGAGATGCACAAGACCTGTGCACTAGCCAATGTGAATGCTGGAAGAGTCACAACCTGGCAGGGAGAGTCTTTTGTCACCCCCAGCTCCCTCCTCACCTCAAAGAAGAAGATAAACATAGTTTACCTTAAGAGGGAATTTGGGGCTTTGTTAAACTTCCCATGGTGACATGGGAATATGTCTTACTTGAGAATATGGTAACTTACCTGTACACCCCCACCCCTGATGTCTGGAGAGGAGGAATCGAGAAAAGTGATTTTTCTGCATAATTCTCATTCTGCCCTCCATTTTCTTTAGTTTAGGGGGATGTTTTCCCACAGATAAAACCTTCAAAAGGAAAGAAGACTATCCTCCATAAGGCAGGCAGCCTAACCAGGGAAGTGGTGAGTGCTGTAGCCACAAATCCACAAATTCCAGGATACCTGGTATTCGGCCAGGTGTCCTGGGTTCAAATCCCAGTACCGTCGCTTGGACAAGTTGCCAAAGCTCTGTAGCCTCAGTTTCCCCATTTATAAAATGGGACTGATGATGGCACCTACCTTAGTACTGTATTGAGAGTATTACACGGGTTAACAAATTCCCTAGCCAAGTATCTAGAACAGAGCACACACTTAATAAAGATGAGCTTTTACTCAGTTTACCACTGGGGGAGCTGGGAGGGAGGCCAGATTTCTGCTCTAGCGAAGCAGTCTCTAACCAGCCCATGCCTCCTTCACCCACCTTCATCTTGCTTCCTTGAACGAACTGCTCCTCTGCAGTCATGCCTCTGCAAGACTATGGCCAGGGATATGGAGCTGGGCAGCACCAGGTTCTCCTGCCCCAGAAATAAAGGAACTTAACCACTGCTTATTCCTTAAGTTTCTGTAAAGCACAGGGCACAGGTCAGTCTTCCATGATGCGGACTATGTATTAGCGTTCTCCAGAGAAATTGAACTACAGACACACAGATACATCCTATTATTTATATATATTCCTATATATCACACATGAATTATATATATATATATATTATCAGTTTGATTGAGGCAATTCCCCATAATAAATCTCATATATATGTATGTATCTATATGAATATTATAAATATTCATATATATGAAAAATAGGATATCTATATATATGAAAGGAGATTTATTATGGGGTGTCGGTTCATGTGATTATGGAGGCTGAGAAGTCCCATGATCTATTGTCTGCAAGCTAGAAACTCAGGAAAGCCAGTGGGGTGATTTCAGTCCAAGTCCAAAGGCTTGAAAACCCGGGGAGCCTATGGGGTAACTCCCAGTCCAGGAGCAGAAAAGCAATGCCTCTCCTAGTCCACGGGCAGAAAACCAATGCCAGGCAGTCAGGAAGGACATGGATCTTCCCTTCCTCTGATTTTTGTTGTATTTCATCCCCAAACACATTGGGTAATTCCCACCTACATTGGGGAGGGCAATCTACTTTACCGAGTACATCCAGAAATACCTTCATAGGCACACCCAGAAATAAAAATTAATCCAGATACCCTGTGGACCCATCCTAGTTGATGCATAAAATTAAGCACGACACAGTAGATGGCCTGAACAGGAGACATTCTGCCCATTTCTAATATTCTAGAGAATGTTGTTGGTATGTGAACTATTTCCAGCACTTCCTTGCCTTCATCAGATGAATCATTGTACCCCTACTATATGCCAGGCACTGGGCTAGGTGTTGGCGATACAGTAGTGAGCAGAGCTGATAATGGCCTCTACCCTAATTGGAGCTTATATTCTAGCCAAGGTAGACAGACAATACCCAAGTAACTAAGAAAGATAACTTGACAAAATGACACAGAGTTAAGAATATACAAGATGGGGAGAAGTGACAAGGGCAACTGGGGGTGGAGAGGGCTCTCTTTTGACTGGGTCATCAAGAGGAATTTAGGAGGAAGTGGCCTTTGATCAGAGAACCAAATGACAAGAGGGAGCCAGATACGCAACCAAGAAGAAGAGCCTTTGGGCAGCTAGGACACAATTCGGTGGCTCTGACGTGCGGAAAAGCTTGGTGTGTTCAGAAACAGAAAGGACTCCTGTGCGAACTGGGTTGAAGAGTGTCCCTCCAAATCTGTACCACTCAGAAATTAGAACGTCTCCCCACCCTGGGAAACAGGGGCTTTGCAGATGTAATAAGTGGAGGTGAGGTCATACTGGATTCAAGTGGATCCTAATGCAGTGACTGATGTCCTTATAAGAAGAGGGGAATTTGGACACATGGACCCACACACAGGGGATGGCCAGGTGGAGTTTGAGGCACAGATTGGAATGAGGCAAAAGGCAAGGAACACCAAGGATTGTGGCGACTCTCCGAGGCTAGAAGAGGCGAGGAAGGATCCTCCCCTAGAGCCTGCAGAGGGAACATGGCCCTGCTGAGACTTTTTTCAGACTTCTGGAATCTGTGAAAGAATAAATTTCTGTTGTTTTAAGCCACCCAATTTGTGGTAATTTGTTATGGCAGCCCTGGAAAATGAATACACTTTGTGACGGGTTCATGGTAAGTGTGGAAGAGACAAGTGTGGACAAGTAGCCAGAGATCAGGTCACACAGACCTTGGGGCCACTGCAAATAACTTGGATTTTATTCTTAAGTGTATTGGGAAGGTTTATCACTTGCTTTCAGCCTATTCTTGGACCAAAGACCGGGGCCAGTGAGGAACAGCAAAAGCTTAGGTTGGTTGGGGCATTGCTTACCAGGTTAAATTCATCACCTGAGACCCAAGAATATCACCGAGTGGTCATGAGCTGTAGGAAGCTCTCCTTAAGACATCTTTGGCTCTGGGAAAGAAGGTAGGTGGGAGGCCACATGTTGAGACCCCCAGATGTGCAGCATGTTGTGGAAACTGGTTCTTACCTTGACTCTCTCCATCCCCACGGAAGTGAGGCTCTATCCCACCCTGCACCTGTACAAGTGTCTGCTGCTAATTAAGGGAGAGACAGATGGAGGAAGGTACAGTTTAATATTACAGCCTTCGTTCCTTTAAGGCAATGAGGCTTATTGGAAGGAAAGCACCTTTTTCATTCTTTCTTCCTCTTTTTAAATGAAGAAAAATCAAACTAGAGAGGGCCAATGTTGTTGAAAGGCTCACACATCTTTTTCTTGGTTGGCTTGTCAGCCATCTGCCCATGAGGTATCGGGGCTGATTAGGTTAATGCATTTATTAATGGGGCTTTCAAGGCTGTTCAATGAATCTGTTATTTCTTTCACAAGAGGAGTTTTGATAGACTGACAGGGACCATACGGCACAAAGCCAGGAGAGGCCAGGTAGGCATTTCTTCCCCCTCCGGAGCCAAGTTAGAGCAGACCAAAAGCACTGGAAAGAAAGCGTCACGAAAATTGCATTTCCTGGTTATGGGAACAGTTCATCCACCACCATCCACATTCTTGTTATTGAAATACTCTTGAAAATCACTGTTTGAGGAACGGTGTCATGCCCCAGGCAACAAATCTGTGCCATCTCTGTACTTCTCTCAAACACCTCAGAGTCTAGTGGAGGGAAGATGGTCAGACAAATCAATAGCTGTGAATGATACAGTGTTGCCTGCAAGGCGTTAGATGGTCTGGTGAGCCCCTGCCTTCTTCACTCTACCAAATTAGGCATCCTGTGTGTTTCTTGAAGCTGCCACACTCCTTCCCACCTCAGGGCTTTTGCAAATGCTGTTATGTATCAGTCATATACTGCTGCCTAACAAAGTATCCCAAAGGACAGTGGCTTCATAGAGCCACCACTTATCAGACTCGTAATTCTGGGTCAGCTGGCATTTCTTCTGGTTTGGGCTGGAGTGGCTGTTCTCAGCCAGTTTTACTCAGTATCTGGAGTCCGCTGGCAGGTGGGCTGATGGCTGTGTGGTCTAGGATGGCCTCACGCAGTATCTGGCAGTTAGCAGGCTGTGGTTTGGGCTTCCTCCTGCACATGGAGGCAGGAATCCAAAAGCCCGATAGCAGAAACTGTAGAACTCTTTAAAAAGCCCCAGTGCAGCACGAGTGACATCACCGGTCATGCTACTGGTCAAAGCCAGCCATACGGGCAGGCCAGCTTCAAAGGATGGGGAAAGACATTGCACCTCTTGATGGAACCACAAAGTACTGTGGCCGTGTTTGCTATAAGAACCACATGTGCCCTGGCCTGGAATTCTGCTTCTGCTACTCTTTACCTCCAGCTGGCAGCTAAAGGCACGTCCCCGAGGGGGCCTTCCCTAATCATCCCAAATAGATCAAGTCCCCTTCTTAGGCCACTTCATAGGGCAAACGAGGCCAACACACAGGGTAGGTGGAGGGAAGTGAAGGGGGAAGGAAGAAAGGAAAGAAGGATGGTTGGTTTGGATCAATGCCCCCTTTGTACTTAGCAAGTTGCCTGGCACAGAGTGAGTGCTCAATAAATGTCTGTTGGATTTAATCCAGTTCTTTCATAAGCCAGGAGACAGACGAAATATATGTATCGAATAGTTCCTGCATTCCAGAACTATGCTATGTAGCTTATAGATCCCATATAATTTATTCCTCATAACAAACCTGATTTATCCCCATTTCACACAAGAGGAAATAAAGCTGTAAGAGGTTAAGTAACATTCCTGAGATCTCCTAAACACAGGTCTGTCTGATTCCAGAACCCCCAGATTCGTCTGCCCTCCCCCCTCTTTCCCCAAGTACCAAATACTTTCTGTGGTCAGGGGCTCCCCAGTGCCAGGCTCACCAAGAGACCAAGTCAGGGTTGATTATGGAGAAGGTTGTAGATTCTCCCTGTGGGACTCCATGAGTCCTCTTAATGGAGGACTCTCCCCATCCCTGCACTGATCTGGCAAGAGTTGAATGTCTCTGTGACTTCTTCTCTTTAGAACTTTTTGAGAAAACATCACCTATCCCAGCTGTCGGGACACTTAGTGCATAATCAGTTTTCTCGGTTTGTCAGACATGGGAAACCTTGAATACATTCCCTTCTCTGAACAGAACTTAGACTACTCCATTGTGTGGAAAGAGGAACTGGGGAATGAACGATTCCAAATCATGACTGGGGACATAATGAGGGTGAGCGAGACTTTCATAAGAGACTCCTGGGAGGAATGGGGGAAGGAAGCTTCCACTCCCACGACTGCCCTGATATTCTATGTGCATTCATGATATTTTGGTCCTACATCGACTCACTGAATATTGATTGGGTACCTAATATCTGCCAGGAGGTAGGCTGGACAGTGCTTATGAAGTATTGGGCAGGAATCTGACCTGGACTTGTCCTCTTGGAACTGCAGTGGGAGAGATAAATAGTAATGAATGAAGTACATTAACAAGGGCAGAATGGTAACTATGATGCACGCCATGGAGAAGAGCCTATCATGGTGGGATCTGACCTTGTTAGACATCCTAGAAGGGAAGGTGGTGGGAGGCGGCTGGAGAGAACAGGAGTGAGGTCAGAGGCCACTTCCCTTGAGTTCTCTAGGAAAAGCTATGTGCCAGCACTGTGCTAGACCCCAGGACTGTGCCTGTGGTTTCATCTCTGGCTGCACCTTTAGAATCACCTGGGTGGAGGGGCCTTAACAAAAAAAGAAAATCTGTGTCTGGGCCAGACCTGCCCAGAGATTCTAATCGAATGGTTTGGGGTAGCGATCCAGGGATCTGAATGCTTAAAAAGCTCTTCCCTGTGATTTGCATGTACTGCCAGGATTGAGAGCCCCACAGATGCAAAGATAAAGTCCCTGCCTTCAAAGCTCCAACATCTGGTTCCCAGACCAGACTTTATTATAAATATTCATAATACTGAATAGTTCTTCATAGCACTTACCATATGTATACTTCTATGCAATTTCTGAGATTATTTAGTCATTATCTGTCTCTGCCTACTAGATGCCCAGCTCATGAGGCCAGGGACCACTTCTGTTTCTGATTCCTCCTTAGATTTCCACTGCTTAGCACATGGCCCATGCCACTGTGTTGAATGGCTGCATGAGCAAATTGCTTGAGGAGGTTTTGGTAGATGAGGGACATGGTCACTTTGGCATTTTAGAATTAGGCCTCTGGCTTCAGTGTGGAGAACGGACTGGGTGGAGGCACGACACTCAAGGAAGGGAGGCCAGTTTGGTGGCTGAAGTGGAACAATGTTCACAGTTGGGGGTCAGGTGGACCGTGTTACAAGAGAAGCATTTGCATGTGTAGCTGGAAGGACTTGGTGATTTATTAGTGGTAATAGAGGGGAGGAGGAGAGTGGAAGTCAGTGAATGCCACCGTGCTGGCTTGAGTGACAAGCTAGTTGGCGTCCCCATTGGAGAGATAAGGAAGAGCCTGAAGAAGAACAGTACTTGTAATGATAATGTGTTCAGGTTTGGCCAGTTGGAGTGGGAGATACCTGTGAACCTGTCCTAGAGGTACCTGGATACATGTTTCCCGACTAAGTCCAAGGGGGAATATCAGAGCATCCTTCTGTTGAAACTTTATGACATTGGAAACCTAGCACTTTCTTCTGGAAGGCAGAAAGATAGAGATCTAACACTGACTTGAGTTTAACTCTTGCCACTTCAATGCCCGGTGTGGTGAGAATGTATATTCTTATCTTTAGTAGCAGATTCCTTTTGACAGTGACATTCTGTACCTTCAGACACCTCTAGAATTTATGGGAAAGGGGGACTTTCTCTTGAAAGACCACATCAGCCAGGAGTACTTACATTAACGAGGACAGAAACCCAACATAAACTGTATTAAACCTGAAAGGTTAACATGTGGCTTCCTGGGGTACTGTGTTGAGTCTGAGTGGAGGCCAGGCTGCCAGGACAGCACAAGTGTGATCCATGAGGGACGTCTGCCACGGACACGGAGGGAGCAAGCAGGGCATACTTTTGTCCCCTTGGTCCTAAAACTGAAGCTTTCCCTCTATGGCCTTTCAAACGCATAAAATAATGTCTGTCGGACTTCGGTTCTTCCCTGGATTAGTCACTAGCTGTGGGTAACTTTTGTTCATCACTTCATATGTCTGAGTTTGACAATTTCTTAATCTATCAAACAAGGGTTAAAGCCCCCATCTTTCCTACTCCTGAGAGTTGTTGAAAGAAGCCAATGGGAAAATAATTCTGGAACTATAGTGGCTTCCATGAATTTACATAAATTCACATGTCACAGTGTGAGATGTTGTAAGTGTGGATGAAAAAGCAGCAAATATCTTTCATCCCCCAAGAGATGGAAGTTCAAAGGTTTATTGCGAAGAAATACATTTTATGTTATTTATCTTATCTATTTTAAGTAATCGCTACACCCAGCACGGGGCCCAAATTCACAACCCCAAGATCAAGACTTGCACACTCCACCGATGGAGCTAGCCGGGCACCGCCACTAAGAGATAAATTTTCAAAGTGTAGAGCACCTTATAATAAAAGAATTGGAAGAGAACATAAAATAAAAGATCTCATAAAATTATCAAATAGATAAATAAAGAGGAAGGAAGGAAGGAAAGAAAGGGGGAAGGAGGGGAGGACAAGGGAGGGAGGAAGGAAGGAAAAGAAAAAAAAAGGAAGAAAGAAATCATGCTGGAGATAGTGTGGTGAAACGGTGTGGAAGTTGGTGTAACAATTTTGTGGCGTAGCTAGCAATATGTATCAAGACCCTAGATAATATTTACACCCCGTGGTCATGTAATTCCGCTTCAGGTAATTCATTTCAGGGCCGGCTAGTAGAGATTTCAGGCTTTGCAGGGCCACACGGTCTCTGTCACATGTACCCAAACCCACCACCCTAGTAGAGCAACAGCAACCACAGACGGTAGGTAAGCGAGTGGGTGTGACTGTGTTCTTGTAACACTTCAGGCAGCACCCACATCTGGTCCAGGGGCTATAGCTTGCCATCATCGGATGTAGATTAAGAAAATATTTTTAGAATTATTCTAAATGCAAAATTCTAAATACAAAGAGAGCTTTAGTCTTGAAGATTCTTATTTCAGCTTTATTTATGTCAACAACAGAGTAGCAAACTTCACTGTTCATCAATGGGAGGATCGATTGATTTTAGTAGTTCTACCCAATGAAATATTATGTACGCATTAAAATGTTCATTAGTGGTTTGTAGCAACACGGAGAAATGCTTGATAGAAAGTTATGTGGAAGTTAAGCCGTGATTTATAATGATAATTAGCTTGGAAGGGGCTAATATGTAAATGCTTCACGCACATCATATCATTTAACCCTCTGAACAACCCTATGAAATATATATACACACGCACACACTTCTAGGAGATGGTGGAGTTGGGGTTTGAACACAGGCCTGCTTAACTGCTAAAAGGCATCAAACACGCTAATAGAAATCCCAAATTAAACCGCATTTACTGAGAAAACCAGAGGAAAAAAACAGCCAAGTGTTGATTTCGGCGGTCTTGCATTGTGGGTGACAGACACGAATATTTTTCAAGATGTTAACTATTTCTCCTAATGAGAATGCATGATTTTAATAATGAAACAACACTTGAATTTCGAAAAAAAAAAAAGCCAAGGATGTACAATGCTAGGTGTGCCGTGGTGGAGAAGTGTTTATCTGGGGGAGATCCAGAGTTTCCGTTGGAGATGCCCTTACCTTGTTGGTCCTGATCTTGATTGTGAAAGAAACATGAGCCTCTTTCCTTCTGTCCTCCTTCCTTCTGTCTGTTCCAGATGGAGTTTCTAGTGTGTGTCTCGTTTGGACTGTTGGCCCACTTTGATGCTGTGCTCTGGTACCCTTGCCAATCCCTAACTCTCTTTCTCTCTCCTTTCTCTCCCTCTCTCTTGCTCTCTCCTCCCCTTCCACGTCCGCCTCGGACAGCCGACAAGGTCAATGATGACTTCTACTCCAAGCGACGGCACCTGGCCGAGCTGGCCGCCAAGGGGAACCTACCTCTGCACCCGGTAAGAGTGGAAGATGAGCCGCGGGCCTTCAGCCCTGAGCATGGGCCCGCCAAGCAAAATGGACAGAAGTCACGCACCAACAAGACGCCCCCACATCCCCTGGCCTACAATTCCACCACCAACTTCAAAGGCTGGGACCCCAACGAGCAGTCTCTCCGGCGGCAGGCTTACGGTAACAAGGGCAAACTTGGCGTAGCCGAGTCGGGCTCCAGCGACCCCTTGGGGACTCGCACCCAGCACTACCCACCCCCACAGCCATACTTCATCACCAACAGCAAAACAGAAGTGACTGTCTGAGCTTTGACTACAGGAAGCATCCTGGAGACCATACTCAACTGAGAGGCAAAAAATATCCCTGGCCCACACCCTTCCTGCCCTCCCCGACATGCTCCCTCACGCCCTGACTCCCCATACCAACCGACCATAAACCTGCTGGCGACGCGGAATCATGCTTTTCTTGGGTCATGCCTAACACGTGTCGGCGGGCAGCTGAGCAAGGCCGAAGCAGGGATGTTCAGCAATACAGCAGAGGGGAAACTGAGGCACGGCTCTTTCGACTTCGGGCCCAAGGTGGCCGACTCACACGCCCAAACCGTGGGGCTGATTTTTTCTTTTCCTCCTGACTTAAGACTGAAATCCATGATGACGAATTAAAAGTAGCACAACTTAGAGAAATTGTCCATTTGAGCACATATTCCATTTACCACGCGCTGTCTGTTTCCAGGTGAAAGAGCCGGGGGTGTGGGGAGAGGAGAGCGTGGAGGGTACGACAAGAGTGTACTTGAGAATATGAGCTGTTTGGGGAGGAATCTGTGTGCATTATAAGTGTTTTCTAATCCCGAGAAGTAGTGACGTGGAAACACGCTTTTGACGAGCGTGAGACAGTCCAACCCTTCTATTTATAGTACTTTTCATATTGTCAATGTTGGAAGCAAAAAACAACACACACTTGAACTCACAAGGAATAAATAAGACCCTGAACCCACCAGTAGTGATGAGAAAGAACGTTGTAGAGAAGTCCCGTAAAGACCATGACCATGGACATGGGAAGGATAGGCTTTTATGGCTGGGAGAGGGTCCAGAGAGTGTTAAATAACTTTTTTCTTAAAAAAAAAAACAAAAACAAAAAACAAAACAAAAGAACAAAGATAAACGAATACAAGCCCACTACAAAACAGACAAAACGGCAAATCAATTTTTGTCCCAAATCCTCGCGACTTAGGAAACAAACAATGGCATCAAGAACAATGACACCAAAATTCACGGTTGAAAAGTCGACAAGAGGTGAAAAGGGGGCCCCCTATTTCCTGCCTTGCCTCCAAGACAAGAAACACAGAAACCAGTCCTCCATTAACTGTCTCTCCCTGACTCCCCTCAGCCCTTGCCACCACCGCTGCCAAATTTCAGCTGCTTTGGACTGAAAATGTCATAAGCGTGGGTGGTGCCTTCAATGTGTTACTGTTTAATGACAGTCTTGTTACCCAAGTGCAACCTGTGTTCTCTTGGCCCCCCTCCCTCCTGTTTCCTGCAATAATAGAAGATGTTTCTATCCCCCCAACCCTTTGTCGGTGAGCCCACCCATCACACACTCTGAGGGGGCTGCTGTGATGTCAGGGGTACCTAAAGACGAAGACACCCCCCCCCCTTTCCTCCCACCCTGTCACCACTAGTCCTCCCTTTATCTAGCGCCCCCCCCCCCAGGCCTATCAAGCATTTCTGGGTCTCGTAATTCCCACTGTCCTTCCAAACCACCTCCCCAGATACTTCCATGAATTCAGCTCCCACCCGGAATTCCCTGAGGTGGTTTTTCAGATGGGTTCTCATAGCCAGTGGCCCTTGGGTATCCCAACAAAGCCAATGTCCCTGCTAGTTTTGTTTAGTGGAAGCCCAAAGAGGAGAGTGGAGACACAAGAGATTTTGATTTTAGGTGAGAAGTTTTCAACCAATCCCTAATGGCCTTAGCCAGTTAATAGGAACCTCCAAGTGACAGCCCCCTGCCCATCCACCCCCACCTCCCAGCTCTTCTGGTGTCAGAAGCTGCACACGGCGGTCCAAGAAGACTCAGAGAATTCCCCAGGATGGGCACGTGCAGAGTTCTGCCTCACCCGTTTGTCATCTTGGGCATCATGGAAGCAGGGAAATCTGGTGTTTATTCGCCTTCTCATTCCCAGCTGATCTGGGGACATTGACAACGCATGGTATCTCTCTGGGCCTTGGCCTCCCATCTGAAACACAGTCAGTTGGGGCTAGATCAAGCTTTTCAAGGTTCTTGGATAGCAAAACCTCTGCCCATTAAAAAAAAAAAAAAAAAAAAAGAAAGAAAGAAAAATCATCCACAGATGCCAATATCGAAGATCCTCATTTATAAAGTGGTTCTGTGCTGAACAAAGCAGGGCTGTCAGTGGCGGGGTGGGGGGCAGATACAGTGCCCACCTTCTCAGCCTCTTTGCCAGGATCCCAGCACACCCCAGCATGGAGTAAACACCGCCAAGCTTGGTCAGTGTTTTCTTGATGTTAGTTCCAGGTACTGCAGTGTGCTTTGGCATTCCTGTGTGTCTCCATCGCGGTATCTAAAGGGATTCGTTCTTTTTTTTTTTTTTTTTTTTTTAATTTTTTTTTTTCAACGTTTATTTATTTTTGGGACAGAGAGAGACAGAGCATGAACGGGGGAGGGGCAGAGAGAGAGGGAGACACAGAATCGGAAACAGGCTCCAGGCTCTGAGCCATCAGCCCAGAGCCTGACGCGGGGCTCGAACTCACGGACCGCGAGATCGCGACCTGGCTGAAGTCGGACGCTTAACCGACTGCGCCACCCAGGCGCCCCAAAAGGGATTCATTCTTAATACCTCGAATTTCTAAAAGGAAAACTCTCTCTCATGATTCCAAATAGAAAAGCGGTATCGATCACCCTAAATAGAAAAGAAGGAAGAAAATAAGTACAAAGGCAGCAAAGCAACAGTTGTTAAGCTCTAGGTAAATCGTGTTGCCTGTGGGAGGGTCTAACTCTAGAGCCAGGCTTTGGGATTGCGCACATGCACTCTCTCCCTCTCTCTCCCTCTCTCTCCCTCTCTCTCTCTCTCTCTCTCTCTCTCTCTCTCTCTCTCTTCCCTTCTCACACTCCTCTCCTTTCTTTTCTTTTTTCTTTTCTTTCTTTTTCTTTTTTCTTCTCTTCTCTTCTCTTTTTTCTTTTTTTTAATTAAAAAGATGAGCATGTTAAAAAGCTCTTGAAGATCTACTGGCACCCAGTGGAGACATTGCACTCCCAAGGGACTCCATCCGAGTCTAAATGGAAAGGAGCCGATTCCCTCTGTGACTGGGTGTTAGCCAGTCCTCTGTCCACATTCTACGACGAATCATTTTGCATTCATGAGTGGCGCACAGCGCATACTTCAGGAAATGCTGGTGGGCTTCTCTGGGAGGGTCCCCCCAGCTCCAAAGTGCTGGGGGTCTGGTTTCCCTTTTTACAGCTCATCTTGCCCCCTGCCCTCAACTCACTTGGTGTCACCTTTATCCTGACCCCGATTAAGGACCTTTCTTGTTCTCTGCAACTACAGAATTTCCTTTTTCCTCCGTGTTCCTTCTCTTCTGAGTCAACTGCATCCAGCGAATTGTGTTATTTGGGGGTCTGGGCAGGAAGGTGACCGTGTGGTCAGTAAGATGTGGCAGCGGGCGACTGAGAACATATCTTCTAGGTCTCATTACCTTTCAGGAGGCTTTGTGAGCAGGGACCGTTGGACAGGGAGGTTTATTCTTTGGCATCCTCTAGGGAGGGTGGATCAAACTCGTGGTACTGAGGGAACTGTGGCTGCCATGTGTCAGCAAGAATCCTGTAGCTAACAGTGGGGACCTTAGAAGAGAGAAGCCAGAACAAAGCAGAGAGTCACTCCCTGCCTCAGCCCATGCCCTGGCATCAGCCTCTATTTCTTGCCTTTAGTTTATGCCCAACCCCCAACCCAACAGGACCAGAGTCTGACTTCCCCTTGCCCTCCCAGAGTATCTCAGCCTCCATCCACCTTGGGCTCTGCCTGGCACCCCCACCTAAGTCCCCTGGTTTTCCGTGTAAATGGAGCATATTTTATGTGCGAATATTTTAGTAACCTTATGTTCTGCAAGTAAACCTGTGTTAATATTCGTCCACAACTGCAGAGTTTATGATACCAATAACACTTCCTACAATGAAGAAGAAGAAAAAAAAAAACATTTGTTTGTTTTCTAAGAATGTTTATTTGTAAACATGTATTCACTATATTAATATGAATTTCTTACCTGGCAATAAAACTGATTATATGTGATGTTGTTGGGGTTGCCCTGTATGTTTTGTCCAAAGTTCAGGAAAACAAACAAACAACAGAGGTTAAGACTAATGCATCACCAAAGTGGTAATTTTACTAAGAGTTTCTTGTGCACACACCAAAAACTTTGCAGATGGGGAGCACTCAAACCAAAACGTGGAATAAGGCTGAGAGGTATATTGTTGGAAAGCAGCTAAGTAGTGTGGAGAAAGTGATTTGTTTATTTTTCACAGTGACTGGTTCATAGAATTTTCTTAACTGAAAGAGAACTGGTTAGTGGTTACCTCGTATCAATCTTGAGGAACAGCAGGTTTGGCTTAGCATTTTCAGAGGTATCAGCAAGAGGCAACCCAGGTCAAGTGAGCCTTGGTTGTCTTGCAAAAGAAGGTAAATTAAGCTTTGCCTGTGTGACTAAGCTGGTTTTGCCTGCTCAGGGAATTTTCAACTCGGATCTCCATTTGTGTTTAACACTTTTTAGGATCCCACATCCTAATCTGAACGGGATCCCACCAGGGACTACCAGTGTTACCACAGAGAGCTAAATCTTTCATACGTACTCAGGATGCATGGGTAATTGTTACAGGTAAAGGATGCTTTTACTTAGTAGCAACTTACACAAATTTTCCTGAGACTTTTTTGTTTGAAACCTTTTTGGTAAGAGTCTGTGTCTCTTAGGTTCACTTCCTGCCTTCAAAAAATACACCATTGCTAGGTCTCTTTATAATAGGGGATTCTTCCCCTATTTGTTAAATTTTACTTCCTGCCTGGCTTCTGTTAAAAGAACAGAATAGTGTTAAGAGCATTATTTCAGTTGGAAATGTTCAGGTAGAAACTTGCATTAATATGGCCCCACTGGAAAGGGGGTCTGAGAAAAGTTGATTTGAGAGATGAAGGGGATACCAGTAGGTGGGCAGGTGAAGCAGGAAATGGGAAAGAGCCAATAGAGGATACTTTCTCATGCCAGCTCCCACTATGAATGACTGGAGTTTAATGCTGCAGGGAAATGTGGGGGCGGGGTGGAGAGGGTGTAGAACACACACTCACAATCATCCCACCCAAATGCAGATGGAGCTGGGCTGTATACACACCAACTCCCATCTGACACCATTTGAGCATTGCTTTCAGGGACTGTTAATAATTGGACACTCGCGGGCTCTCCTGAGTGGTGGCACAGAGATTTTCGAGTCCTGGAGAAAGGCCCAGGCGCAGAGATGCCCCTGTTGGTAACTGGAAGTCAGCCAGCCACTGGGGGAAGACACAGGGAAGAGGCTGGAGCTCTCTGTAGGGGGCTGCTCAGAGCCAAAGCTCTGAGGTCTGCTGGCATGAAGCTTCTCTCTGGATGCCTAGAGGAGTTGCCTGTAGGGGATGGGACCACAGTCTGCGGTCTGAGCTAGGGTTCTTGCCTTGGGAGGCAGACAGCCTTCATTGGTCACAGGGTCACTTGGCGTCTCCCAAAGTAGATCTCATGGGCTCTCTCTCTCTTTCTCTCTGGGGCATAGCTGTGGATACCAGAGAAGTCTGGATGGCAGAGGGTGCTTGCCTCTCCAGTGCTCAGGAACTCTTCAGAGGTGGAGTCATGGACAGCACGCTTCACAGCCCCACGGATGCGGTGGTAGGACAGCGATCATGCCTCTGTGGAGGGCGGGGAGGGGGGACAGTGACAGACTCTCCCACTAGTGAAGCTGCTTGGTCACAACTCAAAAACAACAACCACCACATAAAGTATATTTGTAGAACTCTCATCACATGCCAAACGGTGTTGAGGACTTTGCGTGCGTTGCCACATATGATCCTCATGACTGAATAAGGTGGGCAGTGTTGGCTTTGGAGGTAAGTTCTACTTAGGACTTGGGTAATTTTGCCCCAAGGGATTTAACTAGTAAGCAGCGGAACTGGGCTTTGAATTCCAGAACTCATAAGATGCTTTGATTCCTATAGAGTAGTTGTTACTGGGTTGAGCAAGTGAGTCAGTGGGGAAACTTGATAAAAAAGCTTATTCCCAAGCTCCTCCAACCAAGATGAAGTGGGTCTGAATGGGGACCCAGGATTCACTGTAACAGGTGTTCTGTCATCACAATGCAGTAGCCCCCTGGACCTGAAAGGTGTTGCACCACATTTGCCAATCATCCAACATCTGTGGGCTCATTCTCTGGGACCCGGGATGCAGAAGGAAATGGGATGGAGGTGTGTGCTTCCAAGGAGAGGGCCCCTAACTAACCCCTTGGCTTCATATCCAATGTTGGAAGACTGTGTCCCATACAAGACGAAGGACCGACTCCAGAAGAACTGGTTGCTGGTATTAATTCTCACACTCATTTGCCATGTGCCCTGGGGCCTGAAACTAGTGCTCTTCGAGACTCTCTTTCTTCATCCCAAGAAGGAGGAGGTTGGGATAGAAAAATCTCCAATCCTACTCTCTCACTTGATTGGGTCGTTTCCCCCTACTTCTCACTATGGCATTTGATATAGTCAACGGGATTAAGTCCTTTATCATTTCCAAAAGTTTGCTCCTGGATGAACAGGATTTTGCTGTGTGTAATGATAATTATTATTGTAGAGGCTTCTATGCCATGGGCACTTGCTAGGTACTTGGCTTTATGCTTAGGGATTTCCATTGCTTTAACAGCTATGGACTTAATGACAATAGTTCTTTTTCATGCCATGGATTCCTTTGGCATTCTGGGGCAGCCTGCAGGTCCTTTCTCAGAATAATGATTTTAAATGCATAAAATGGGGGTGCCAGGTTGGCTCAGTGGGTTAAGCCTCTGACTTTGGCTCAGATCATGATCTCTCAGTTTGTGGGTTCGAGCCCTGCGTCAGGCTCTATGCTGACAGCTCGGAGCCTGGAGCCTACTTCAGATTCTGTGTCTCCCGCTCTCTCTGCCCCTCCTTCCCCATCAAAATTAATAAATAAACATTAAAATTTTTTTAAAAAATAAATGCACAAAATGAAATACATGGAATTACAAAATAAGCCCATCATCTGGAAATGCAACATGAAAATATTGTAAGGACCTACATGTGTGATACAGTAATATATGTGATTTTTAACTATTGCATTAAATGACAAGATCTAATGACAGGTGTCAATGTAGTGACAAGTACAAACAACCCTTTGAGCTATCTGTTACAAGTGCACATTGAAGTGACAGCATCCGTGATTCTATAGGTGACGTAGTCCCAGGTCCGTGCTAATATCATGATGACTTTTTGCCTATGTTTATAACTGAGGGACATAGAACATTTCAGTTAGAGCCTAGTGAAAATAAAGATGTTACTTTTTACCAACCAAGTCCCCAAACCCACGGAATTCTACCCACAACTCCCCTTGAGGGTCTGTGGGTCTAGGTGAAGCACCCAAAGACTAGAAAGACTCAGAGCTCCTTGCTTTTCTCACCATGCTTCGATTTTCTCATCCTTCAAGTAGAGATAATCATAGTATCTCTTTTCATTGGCTGTTGTGAGAAATAAAGTAATAGATTCAAAGACATTAATGCGCTCCTAGTAAACACTCAGGAGTTATTTCAGCTCATTCTATTTCAGCTCATTCTATGACAATCCTATGAATGGTTTTTTATTATCACCCACTCCCAGAAGAAGAGACTGAGGCTCCGAGAGGTTACACTTGCATAGAGAAATAGCAAGTCAGTGACAGAGTATACTGAACCCCAGATCTTTCTGGTTCACCCTCAAGCTGTTGATCACATACTGTGTTGTATACGTATTTGTGTTGCAAACATGTTAAATGTTCTTACAACTCCCTGGAGTCAGCTCAAACCCTGGGGTAGTGACAGTGAAACCCCTAGTTCTTTCCCCCTCCCTGAGGAGAAAGGTAGATGTCTGAGGTTAGGGAACCTTTTATCAGACATGTTTGGGGACTTTTGTTTTTAAGATTTTATTTTTTAAGTAATCTATCCACCCAATGTGGCGCTTGAACCTACAACCCTGAGATCAAGAGCCACATGCTCTCCTGACTGAGCCAGCCAGGCGCCCTGTCTGGGGACTATTTTTAAAGGAATGTTGGAGACAGTTAATAATAATATCTTTCCATTCAAGGTAAGCTCTCCAAGCCCAGTGCTTAGAAGATCCTGACTACAAAGACTTCACTGTCCCAGAAATTTTCAGATTCTGGTTTTTTTTAAACCCAGTTAGAAATATATTCATCACCTAAAACTAAAATAAATCTTCCTCATAAATTCAGACAGTCTCAGCCTTGAAAGATAATAATCATAATGATAATAATAGCAACACATCTTTCTGTTACCAGTTACTGAGTTTTTATTATGGGCCAGGCACCAGGTTAAGTACTTTCTATGCATTGCCTCATTTTCTCCTCTCAACAGTGCTCTGAGGAAGAGGCATTGTTCCCATTTTCAAGATGGGAAAACAGACTCAGAGAGGTGAAATGACTCTTACAAGAACATACCTCTAGCGAGTGGCAGGGTTGGGAATCCAAACCCAGTCCGTATGATTCCAAAGCCAACCCTACCACAGTGAGCCAGTTCGTACTCAGACGATCCATGCCTGCATTTGCTTCCACTGCAGTAAATAATTGGGAACTGTAAGGGCGCCTGGCTGGCTCAGTCTGTTGGGCGTCCAACTTCAGCTCAGGTCATGATCTCGCAGTCAGTGAGTTCAAGCCCCACATCGGGCTCTGTGCTGACAGCTCAGAGCTTGAGCCTGCTTCAGATTCTCTCTCTGTCTCTCTCTCGCTGTGTCTCTCTCTCTGTCTCTCTCTCTGCTTCTCCCCTACTCGTGCTCTGTCTCTCAAAAATGAATAAACGTTAACAATTTTTTTTTTAAATAATTGGGAACCGTAATGTGTCCTAAAATTGCTCTAAGGATGTTCAGTTAAGTCCAGGGAGAAGTATATTCCCCTGGGACAGGTAGTATCCACTGGTCAGTATCCATTCCTACCAAATGTCACTGACCTGGAGGCACTCAACTGGCCTGAGGGTGCCTCCATTGATGTTTCCATCCTTCATGTTCTTCAGACCTGTCCTGCAAACTGCTTATGTCACCAGCAAAACAGTACTTGGTCTCCAGAATGGGTTAGTGTCTGGGGAGTGGGAAAGAAAGCAGCACCAGAGGAGCCCTCTGAGGCCAGCAGACAGGAAACCAGGAATTTTAACTAGGTGTCCCTTAATTTTGTCTGACTCTGGGAAAGTCACTCCCCCTCTCTAGGAGGTTGTGCTTTCTTTTGGATAAGAGTCGGATCTCTGGAGTCAGAGGACCTATGTCTGCTTCCAAGTGGGCATAATAATAGCACCTATGAAAGGGTTGGTATGAGAATGGAATAATATAATCTATGTAAAGCTCTGAGCACAGTTTCCAGTTGGTACTTTCAGTATTTTAAGCCTCCGTTCAGGATCATCACATACCCTAGGCCCCACAGAAGGGATTAGAAGAAACCTCAAGCTCATTAAGCCTCTTCACCTTGGCTTTGGGTAAGACAATTCTGAACTTGGTGTAGGACCTTTTCTTCCATCTCCCTGGCTGTTGGGGATGTCGTGAGCATGTCAAGGACCTGATTTTACTACAGACCCTCTTGTAGTTTTGATACAATTTTTAAAACTAGAAAGAAGCTAAATTCTTGCCCAATGAATGTGGTTTGCTGGATAGAAGGAATTTTTCAGATCTGGAGGTCTACAGGGAATAAAATCATCATTCAGGAGATCATGGTAGTAAAAAATGTTGGATTGAGATGGTTTGTTAGTTATGTATTGTTTATTGTTGCTTATTATAAGAGATCAGGAATCTGAGCGTGGCTTAACTGGGTTCTGTGCTTCGGGGATCTCTTGTGAGCCTGCAGTCAAAGTGTAAGTCAGGGTTGTAGTATCATTTGAAGGCTCAAGTGGGGTAGATCTGCTTGCAAGCTCCCTCATGTAGTTGTTGGCAGGATTTGGTTCCTAAGGGATTGTTGGACTGACGGTGTTGGTTCCTCCCTGGCTCTTGGCCTTAGGCCACCTTCAGTTTCTTTCCATGGGGGACTCTCTAATATGTTAGCTTACTCCATCAAAGATGGCAAAAGAGAGCATTTGCTAGCAAGACAGAAGTCACAATCTCTTGGTCATCTAATGATAGAGGTGACAACATCACCATAATCTATTGGTTAGAAGCATGTTGCTCAAGGGGAAAGGACTGCATAAGGCTGTGAAGACCAGAAGATGGGATCATTTGGGGCCACCTTAGAGGCTGCCTGACAGCTTTTGCCCCCCAGTGCAAAAGTCTAAGCTATAATGTCTTTTGGGAGTATTGAGTATCTGAGCACAATTATGACATCTCTATCACTTTCAGAGAGATAACTAACTAACCTGGAATCAATTCTTAGCTCCATCACCTTCTGTGCCTCAGTTTCTCCATCTTCAATAATAGAAGTAATAAGAGCCCCCACACCTCACGTTTTTTGTGTGAGGCCTTTATATGGAATGTATGAGTGGCAAAACAGCTAATTACCCAGTAAAGATGTAACATAGAGTTATGGCAGGCCAGACAAGATCTATGCTTCCCAATCCTTCTCCTTTTGCATCTGGATGGGAGTCATGTGACTGGGTTTGGGACAATATGAGTGGAATTGATGTAGTCAACTTTCAGACATGGTCCATAAAACCTCTGGCATAATCCTCCCATTGCCTCCCCCACCTGCTGAATAGATGCCAATGCCCAGCACAGCCTCAGAAACCACATATTGAAGATGTCAGAGCCTTGGTGAGCCCCAGTCTCTGAATGATTTTGTGGAGCAGTGACTTCCTCTGCCACTGTTCCTATCATTAATTGAACTTTATATGAGTGAGAAGTAATCTTACTATTGTGTTAAGCCCTGAGATTTCAGGGTTTATCTGTTAGAGTAGTTAGAATTTCCTTAACAAATCCAATAGATGAAACATCTTCAACAGTGTCTGGCACATAAAAGACACTGAATAGATGTTGTCTCTTATCATCATCATCATCACCATCTTGACTAACCTACTCATGCTAAGAAATTCCCCAATGTCTTACCCTCCCAGGAACTCTATTTAATAGGGCTAGGAATGCCATTTAATAGCTAAGGGTTTTGTGAAGTTAAGTGACTTCCTTACGATCACAGAGCAAGTGCTGGTTCCACCGATTCTAGTACCCCCCTCAGCCTTCTCCAAGTTGCTGGCACAATCTGGATCCAGTTATGGAGGTGAAATCTTTGTAGGAGAAGAATGTCTACACTGTCAACTTGGCATCTTGCTTATTTTCTTGTCAGATTCCAAATCCTAACTCGTGCTGTGTTGTACAGTTCAAAGAAAGCACTTCACATCAAGAAATGTCATGGTTGCTGGAAACAGTTTTTTCACATCATCTTGAATTTTTCCTTTTTGCAAGTTCAGAGGGTTCACTTAGATTCAAATCTTATAATGCCTCCTTTTAAAACATTATAAAAGGGCACCTCGTTTTTAAGAATCTCAACATCCAAATAGAACACTTCATTGTCTTCATCTTAAAAGCTACAAAATAAGGAAATCCTAAAGAGGCAATTTATAACATGCAGGTGCCTTATTTTCTGGTAATTGGAAGCTGGTTTTGATACTCTAATTTTGGTTTTGCGTTTTGCTGCCCGCTTATCGAAGGCAGTTGAGCTGAATGTACAGGGTTTCTACAAGCTGTCAGTTGAGCCCCAGGTTCAGGTCCCAAATGTTAATACCATGTAGGTCTTAAAGCTTTTATTGTTGGTCTCCTTATTTGCTATGGGAATCTGCCTCAGGGGGGTATTTAGTACTTTCTCAAGCAGAGTCAATGGAATTTTGGAGAAAATTTATTTTTTTTATTTTATTTATTTTTTTTTTTAATTTTTTTTTCAACGTTTATTTATTTTTGGGACAGAGAGAGACAGAGCATGAACGGGGGAGGGGCAGAGAGAGAGGGAGACACAGAATCGGAAACAGGCTCCAGACTCTGAGCCATCAGCCCAGAGCCTGATGCGGGGCTCGAACTCACGGACCGCGAGATCGTGACCTAGCTGAAGTCGGATGCTTAACCGACTGCGCCACCCAGGCGCCCCATTGGAGAAAATTTAGAGACACTTCTAAGTGTTTTGTTCCTCTCAAGCACCTCATTTAATCACTCAACAAATATAGAGTACCTACTATGTGCCAGGTGTTGTACAGGACCTTGAGGATACAAGGATCTCTGTGCCACTATCCCTCCCTCCCTCCCTGTGAAAAAACAAACGAAAATGTAAGGTGAACAAAGGATAAGCAAGTACTATAAAGAGAGCATGGGTAGGGGAAAGCCTCGATGACAGCTAGTCTGGGGTTCAAATCCCCTCCCTAGCACTTCTAGCTAGGTGACCTTGGGGAGATTACTGAGTTGTCTCAGAGCCTAGGTTTTCTCATCGCCAGGATGGACACAATCATACCTAACTTGTCATGTTGTTGGAGCCTTTGAGGTAAAGTGTGTGAAACATTGAATCATGGTGGATGCTCAATAAAGGGGAGCTGTTATTAATAGGAAGCCCATGGATTCCCAGGCTAATGGCGTAGCTTGGTGTTTCTCTTTTGGTTATATTGGGATCCCCAGAAACAGATCCCAAGTCAGGGATTCATGTGCAAGGAAGAAAGGGATCCAAGGAAGGACGGGTAAGGGAAAGGTGGGAGTCCGACAGAAGGGAAAGAAGCCACACGAGGGTACAGTCTCAGGTGATGTCCTGTGAAGGGTCATCGGTGTATAGTGTTCCTCAGAATTTGCAGCTAATCCAAGGAAGGAAGCTGGGCTTTATTAAAAGGGATGGGAACCCCCAGGAACACTGGCTTGCTGTGTGCGAGGGGAACACAGTGTCAGTAGCCCAAGGGAAGAGCTCCAGAATCTCAGGTGCTGGTAGTTAGAATCAAAGGCACACAGAGTCTGAAAGATTGGTGCCTGGAAGTAGGAAGAGGGATATGAGGGCATCTGGGTGAAGCACCAACTCTTGGTCATACCTCCCTTTTCTGACTTCTGGGGGACATTAGTCCTGGCCCAACTAGCCCCAAGAAGTAGGATAAGTTTCCCTTGGTTCATAAGCATAGAAAGTTTGGGAGAATTTACCTATCCAAATAAGGCTAATGGGAGGCTTTGGGGTCACCCTGGCTTACCATGACGTCTTAGCTTACCTTTTTATTGCCTGTGGCACTTTGGGCAACTGCTTTAGCCTCTCTGACTTAAATGTTCTCATTCGTAGAAGAGGAATAACAATATGCTATTTTGCAGGTTTGTTCTACATGGATGTCTTTCTGTTCACTGATTTATCTGACAAATACATACTGAACTTCTGCTATATGTCAGGCTCAGGGCTAAGCATTGGTACACAGAAATGAATCAGACACAGGTCCTGCGATCCAAGACCTTGGCAGCTAGTGGAGGAGGCAGACATATAAATTACAGACTCCGTGTCCTTCCTCATACATGATCTCTCTCTCTGTCTTCCTCTCTATCTAGGTCTTATTTTCGATGCTGTGCCTTCTCCTCTGTCTCCTTCCGCCCCATGTCCTCCCTCCTTCTCTTCCTCTCTACATTTCTGTCCTGCATCCTCCTACCCTCCCTAGAGACTAGTTTTCATATCAACTGGACACTCTACCACCTTCTGCCCTAGCCAGTTCCTGCCTCCCGCTGCTGTTTTCCAAGGGCCCTTCTGAAGGCTGCAGAGTCTCTGATGTTCTGGACAATTCACTTCATCCTAGGCCCTCTGGTATGACCGTGGGTGACCTGAAGATAACAGGAAACCATACAGAGCTGCAGTTAAAGCTTGGAGGCTAGAGTAAGGGGTGGGTGTGGGTGTACATGTGCAAGTCGCAGTCCTGAATCCTGGGGAAGAGCAAAGTAGAATACATGGCTAATTGTTTGGGGGCAAGGGGTGGGTGGTGGTGCAGGAAGGTCTGGAAAGCAGAGGTGATTTCCTTGCTATTTTGCATATAGGTGGATTCCCAAGTGCCCTGGGATGGGCCCCAGGAAATTCGTACCAGGAACAAGCTGCATGATATTGGACATTGTTTTCCTCATCCGTAGGATAGGGATAGAGACTGTGACCTTTGAGGACTGTTCTGGTCCTCTTGGCCAGGACCTCTGCATTCAAAAATCTCTTGATTTCTCCCCTTGATGCTTCTCAGTCTTGGAATGACACTGACTAGGGGTTCCTAATAATAGTAACCAGCCTTTGTTTTTAATTCAGGATTCTGGGAGATGATTAGCTTTGGGCTTGGGAAAGACTTAGACGCAAGGCCCTGGAAGCAGACTCTTTTGGCTGGAGCCCGGTTACCCTTGTGTTGTGAAGTCAAGGGCAACTGCTGCACATAGAGAGAGCACTCTGGTGACTTGTATGAAACAGCACTTGGACTTGAACACCACGATCCAATAGCTCTAGGGGCCCAGAAATTAGCATTTTCACAAACACACCAGAGATTCTGATGTGGGTAGTTGGTGGACCCCCGAGAATCACTTCTAGGCACTCGGGCTTGGCTCTACCTCAAATACTCCAAGTTGGTTGTGGAAGGTCTCTGAGCATCTTTCTTTGTCTGCACAGTAGGGCTCTTCACCCCTGCCCTGTCTTTCTGCAGGATTTCTGTGAGAAACAGATGAGATGGCAGATGGGAAGACTCTGAGGCTCCACAGAATCAAAGATGATGCCCTTTGTGTGTGAAGCTGCACCACCTCCCAGGTCCCTTGCCTCTGGACTCAGAGTCAAAGAGACTGCAGACAGAGAATATTCCAGTGAACACTTCAGCCCCTCACCCCACCCCCAGTATCACCTCCTCTTGACCAGTGGTTTTTACTCTAGCTGTTGCTGTGGTCTACCCAGGTGGCACCTGGCCTATGTGTGCTCCAGAGCTCTGCCATATGCCTTAGTGCCTTCCTGCCTCTACCGTGTCACGTCAGGACCCTGTGCCGCCATTTTGAAGCATGTGCAAAGCTGGAAGTGTGAGGGGCTTACCACCCCATGGGCTAAATGTCCCAATGGGGGTTGGGAATTAGTGGTACACAGTCCCCATTTCCCTCTCTTGGGAAGACAATTCTGAGGGCATTCCATCAATTCCTCACAGGTCCTGGTGGGCTGGAGCTCCCTTCCTCACAGTGGTAATCAGCTCCACAGAGCCCTCTGAGATCGGCTTTTCCTCCTTTCCTGTTTCACCCTTCCCAGACTTTCCTCCTGTGTCTTAGGACCACTTCCCCAAACGACTCCCTTAAAGCTTCTACGTTGTACCGGGGTCACTTGGCAAACCTCATACACAGGGATCCTCTAGAACAATTCTGCCAGTTACAACCTTAATCTTGAAACTCCTTTCCAAACCCACCTGCTCACACCTTGCTCCACCCTATAATTTCCTCAGGTATTTGGAGGGTCCACCCAGTTCTTGAGCTGGGGTAGAGGGGGGGGGGGAATCTGTCCTCTGGGGTACTAGTCCTCCTTAGGTAAGAGTGTGATGGGACAACCCCATTAGGTCAAAAGGTGAGCACAGAAGGAACATTTCACGTCATTTCTCTTAACACTCAGATTAAGAGGACAAAAATGAGATGTTACCAAAAGTTACTTTTCCTTGCCTTTTTTTTTTTTAACTCCTCCCACTTCCTGTTTTCTCTTGGGAGATTGAAAAGTGTCTTCTCACACATTTCTTATTATCAGAACTTAATGAGAATTCTAATTAGGACTACTGCACATTTCACCGGTAGTTTCCGAAACGTAGCTCTGGCTTCTGGTTTGTCAGACTGCCAGTCTTTTGCATCCTCGCCAAAGATACCCTCTATCATAATAACACGAATAGCTGTCATTTATTGAAAGTTTACTATGTGCCAGGCAATTTGCATATATTAGTCCTAGTCCTCATAAAAAGTCCTACGAGGCAGGAGCTATTCACCCTAAGTGTAGATGAGAAAATTGGGGTACGGCTGGTGAAGTGATGGGTCTCAACGCATGCGTCTAGGAGCTGGCAGAGCTGGGATCCAAACGCAGGTGTGCTCTCTGCTCAAAGACTTCTCATGTCCTGCCTGCCCAGGGGATCATGGGGAGGGAGAAGATAAGACAAAAAATAACTTATCACAGCTTCCAGAATGGCCATCAGTTCCCATCATCATGTTTGTTATGAGTTATTTGGTCTCCAGCCTCCGTATCTTAGTCTCTCTGGGAATAGTGCTGTAGTTTAGGGAATCCCAGGAGACTCTGAAACACCCAATTAGAAGGGCAGTAATAGACCCCAGAATAGACTGATTGCTTATTCATTATTCTTGTTATTTCTGAACTCTTCCATCCATCGTAGGGAAGGCTGTCAGCAATTACCACGATGTTCTTTCCGGAAAAGGGCCTCGTAGCCTGGCTCATCACCTCGCCCAGAACCGAACAGAGTCTCAGGGCAAATTCTCCTGATGTGACATCAAACTTCTACTGTCTCTGGGGCTTCCCGGTGAACCTTCAGTGGACACCTTGGGGTAAAATGAGAGAACTGGACTTTTGCAAAGGAAGGAGCGGGTCCCTCTCAGGCTTGTTAAACGCTAGTCGTTTTGTTAAACAGGTGTGCCTAGAGACAATGTGGTCTTGTAATGGATACGCAGATTAATACCAGGTAATGGACGGTCAGGTGTGAGCCAAGGTCATCTGCATAGCAAGAGACACGCTGTGTCTGTTCCTTTCTCCTCTCCTCTCTGCTGATCCTTTTGAGCACCTACTTAATAGCACCGCACACCCCATCATACCTGACTTTACCAGGTAGAAAGTGTCACTGGCACCATGCTGTCACCACTGCTCAGCCCCTAAAGCCTGCATGCCCCCAAAACACATTCTCTCGTTTTGACCCTTTCTGTTTCTCCTCTCTTGCTCTCCATCTTTGGGATTCCTTGTCTCTCTCTTCTCTGTCTCTCTGTTTCACTCTCTCCCTCTTTTTCAGAAAGGATTAATTCTGTCTTGAGCTCAGTCCATGTTAAACCATCACCACCATCTTCCATTCCTACTTGTTTCAGTCAAGGACCATTCAAGCTCAGAAGACAGAAGTTAGGACCCAGATCTGGCTGGCTCCAAAGCTTGTGTTGTGAGAAGCTGCCTCAGTCTCCCCTTTTCTCACTTTCCATGCTCACTCTCTTTCCAGTTCCGGGCATGTTAATCCTCAAAATATTTCTGAAACATGAAATGCAACTTCTTGTCCTTACTCTTAATTTATTCATTCAACATAAACTACTGAGCACCTGCTATATGTTGATATTGTGTAGTAGGTCTGGAACAAGTGACAGAAAAGTCAGAATGAAGGCAAAAATTCAGTCTACAGGGGAAGGAGATGACCACTATCATTGTATAAGTTTTCATCACATCAGGCCTGGGTTAATGTAACAGAATTTTCTCATAGATTACCTAATACCCTCCATAACCTATCCTGCAACCTCCCTCGACTCATCTTTTACCTTTCTGTGCCTTTTTGTGTCCTAGGAAAATTAGGCTGTTGGAAGTTCCCCCATATATCTACCATGCTGTTTCCTGCCACCTGGCTTGGTTTTTTCCTCTGCCTGGAATGACTTTCTTTCGACATCTTGTTAACCCTACTTGTTCTTGAAGACTCATATCAGAATCTTCCCAACCCTCTCAGCCTCGATTAGATGTTCCTCTTTATGACCTATAAATATCCGTTATTGAGATTATTATATATTGTTCTATAATTACCTCCTTAGGTGTCTTTCTCCCTATTAGACTGGGAGCTCGCAGGAATAATTTGTCTCTGAATTCCCATGCCTAGAATAGCATGTAAAGTAAGGCAATTGATAAATACTTGAATGAATGACTAAGTGAAGAGATTAGTAAGTGAAAGAATGCTATTTTTACTATACCTCGGTGCCTTTCTGAGCATTGAGAGGCCAAGGCTTATTGAGCACAAGAGATAAAATTGTAGCTTAAAAGATCTGAGGACTGAAAACCTTCCTTTGGTTGTGTTAGGGTGGGGGTGTCTCAGACTCCTTTGAGCATCTGATGTGACCTTTATGCGGAAAATACACGTACACATAACACATTTGCCATAATTGTGGTGAACTGGTGGATTCCCAATGCTTATATATGTTGACCTCTGGCTCGCTTGAACACAGTATTAAAAACTCCATCTCTGGAAATGAAGCCAGGGTACAAATGATCTGCCAGAGAGTCTCTGTCCATTTAGGAAGTTTTATAGAAGTAGAGACAGGGTTAGAATTCTGTGCCTTCTCTGTTTCCCTGGGACATCACATTTCCTCTTGGCTGAAGTATTTGGCCATCGGTATGGAAACCTTCCCTGGACAAGGTTTTCTTTCTTTGGTGCTATTGATACGAGGTACTTTGCTATAACCCTGGAAAGTGACTTGGTTGATTCTTGGAGATACTATGTAGGTTAATTAAATGTAATTAAGCTAGTCTCAGTTGCATCTGGCTTCTTAATTATGTGGCAAGTTACTTCTGGGACTCTCTTTCCTCTTCCCTAAGATTGCACTAATAATAACAAAGCCATAAGGTGTTGAATAGATAACATTCAAAGGGTGTTGACTGGGACAGTATCTTGTATACGATACACACTCAACAATCACACATCACCACTATGATAAACCCCCGCATTCAAGTCTCTCGATCTGATCTATGTGATGCTTTATCTGTACAATATCATCATATTTTGATGACTCCTTTTTGCAAAGCAGAGGGATGCTGGCAGATAGCATTTCCTTCAAGGGTCATCCCACCAATTTAAATATTGTGGTTCTGAGGAACAATTCAAATGTCTTTGCAAATGTTGTCACCTCTTTATGAATGTCCACCTGGGATCCAGCATTTATATAAAAGCCCTTAAACTGACCTTTAGAGGTGGAATGTTCTCTCTTCCCTTAATGTTTTAGACTCCCTTCTGTGCTTAGAAGCTGATGAAATTGGAAATCTGCCCATTTTGTGCTTTTTGGAGGAAAACCCAGTTTAAACACTTAATTTTATTGGTGACTTAAACCCGTGTTTGCCATTTTCTTTGCAAGGAACTCTGAGAATTTAAAAGCAGCTCTCTGCAAATAAAAACATCATGACCAGACTTCTCAGCACTCCCTGTGTGGATGGGTGGTTTTGCAAGTGGGGGAAAAAAATGTGCATTTTCTTGATTCCAAGGAGCTGAAATTTGATAGAAAATCTTAGCAGCCCTGAGGCCATGTAATTTAGTGTTGCTGACACTATTCAGCCATCTGCCATCCACGTCTCCAACCTTACTGCCCCTCCTCTACAACCCCATTTGGAGACAGTAAAACTTTGATTACCTAACATAGTCAGAGAGAGGAAGATTCTGAATAAATAAATTTTCTGGTTCATTAAGTAATCATCTTCGTAGAAGACTATTGGGTAGACCTGTCTTTGAGTATTGTCACTGCTACTTATTATTGGCCAAGTCACTTAACTTTCCAGGGTCTTTATTACTACAGCCAAGACATGGGAATGGAAGTGGAACCATTTCAAGGTTACTTGGAGGATTAGAAACAAATTTGTAAAGCATATGGCACGTAATAGGTGCTCGGCAAAAATTGGTTCTCTTACCTTCTACTTTTTCTTTCATTCAACAATTTATTGAATAGTTCCTGGGTGCCCAGCACATTCCTAGGAACTGGGGGTAGAATGTCAAACAAAACTATATTGCCTGTGTCCTTAAGGAGTCTAGTAGTAAAATATGATTGTGTTCTATGGTAGGGATGTTTAAGGTGCTTTCAGAGTCCACAGGAGAAGAATCTAACCCAACCTGCATCTGTTTAGGTTATAGCTGGGATCATAGATGATGATTATCATCGTCATGGCAATAGTGATGGTGATGATGGTGCTTATGACTTTGGTGATGACGATGACAGCATCATTCCCATTTTGTGCTGAACACTGACATTAAGTGAGATCACAAAGTCTGCACAGCTGATCAGTGTCAGAGTCCTTTTCATAAGGAAGTTCTTCCTAATTCCAGAGCCCAGGACTGTCACCAGCTCTTTCCAAGCTCATGGAGCTTGAGAATTTACTCCAAAGTGGACCAAGAATGAAATTTTGAGCATCCATTATCCTCACAGTGTGATGACATTCACTATACCCTTTAAAAAAAATAATCCGAGTCCATTGTATTCAATATTTTATAAATTCATACTGGAAAAAGCTGGTGGGTCAACAGTGCCGCCTGGCCTGGAGTGGATATGAGCAGGTGACCAGACTTTCATGAGCCCAAGAGGACTTTGAGGAAGAATCCGTGAAATGGGGGTTCGTGAGGTTCAAACTGAGATGTGGCCGACTTTCTCTGGATATGGACATGCTCAGGAATCAAAACATCTCTTGCCTCAACTATAAATTCTGTGGCTGAGGATGATAGTAAATGGGAGTTTGCTGGCAGGGGTAGCCTACAGGTGTGTTACTGTGAAACTCAAGCATCAACAGCATGACAACAGCTTCAAACGTGGCAGAGAGATAATACAGACATTAATTAAATCAGCCAGCCCAGGTGGGTTCCCTCCACAGAGGCTCAGAATCTGGAGATAAGAGCCAGGAGTTCCCTTTGAGGTTCAGCCTGAGACAAAACCAACATCCCACCACCCTTGAATGCCCTCAAACAGTCTGGAAAAACAACAGGCTGTCAATCATCCAGTGAGAAAAACTGGTCCTGATATGCTCAGTGCTTGAAAAGAATGGGGTTGATAACAGCCACAAATTGATGAGAAGCAGCCTGAACACCTCCAGAGGTGATCACAGCCTGAATGTAGTGGTTTTCATTCAGTGGAAACTTAAAAGCCCCAATTTCTGATCTTGGCATCTGCAGCCCTCTGATGAATTTCAGCTTCATTTCTCAGCTCCCTCCTTCCTCAAACACACCAGTCCCTATGGCACTCACTGCTCTGTCTGTAAGAGGGGTCTTATCAGATTGTATCACACTGTTGACCTGCTGCATTGCCTGCCTGCCTGGAAGATCCTTAAAGGTAGAAACTCTTATCTGATTAATCATTTTAATTTGAGCCATTAAGACCAATAGAGCTTCCCTATTTTGGCCCAGGTATCAGGTTTTCAATACTTTTTTGTTGAAGGAAGGGAGGGAGGGAGGGAGGGAGGGAGGGAGGAAGGAAGGAAGGAAGGAAGGAAGGAAGGAAGGAAGGAAGGAAGGAATGCTAGCTGTTTCTGCCATGTAATGGGCCACCCACCATGAAGCATGGTGGTCACCTTGTCCATTGAATGCACTCCATTCACTAAGATCACCCAACTGAGAGATGTAAAACCAGTCCCTCCTCATTCAGCCTTAAGTTACAGAAGAGGACATGAACTGTCTCTCTATTCCTTCTAAATCACTTCCCCTAGGTGCAGCCATGCCTTTCACTGCTGCCTCCCTGCATAGCCATGGCCGGTGTTGGGCGGGCGGTGGGGGGGGGGGGGGGGGGGGTGGGTGGGGGAGGTCTCTTCTGTATTTCTCATCCCAATCTCAGTACCAAAAAGACTCTATTTCCTTACCTTAAGTTGCCTTACAACATGACTAACCTTTGCTTGGATTCAAAATTTTTCTCAAATCTTAAACCACATTTCCAGGGTCTTTACCCTGCACTCCTCACCTCAATCTAAACACACTACCCTCTCTCATGAATATCTCTCTTGGCTACTGCCTTTGGTGAGGGGAGCTGTGGTAAACTAAGGCAAGGGCTTTTAGCTTTATGAACCCATGGTCATGCATGGCCTGTGGATAGCCTTCAGAGACCTATAATCCCTCTGAAATGGAATATGAAATATTGTATGAAATTGTGCTAATACCAGTTTCCTGGTTTTGATGAGGTACTTTGGTTCTGTATGATGCTGCCACTGGGAGAAGCTGGATGAAGGGTACTTGGCACTTGTCTGTATTATTTCCAAAACTTCTCATGAGCCTATAAATAAGCCAAAATAATAAAAAGTCTTTAAAAATTGTGCCAAGGGGCACCTGGGTGGCTCAGTCAATGAAACGTCCGACTCCTGATTTCGGCTCAGTTAGTGATCTCCTGGTTTGTGAGTACGAGTCCTGAGTCACGAGGTTGAGCCCCGAGTTGGGCTCTGGCTGACAGCAGCTCTGTGCCCGCAATGAGGAGCCTGCTTTGGAGATTCCGTCTCCCTCTCTGTCTGCCCCTTCCTTGCTCATACTCTCTGTCTCTCTCTCAACAATAAAAAGAAACATTTTCAAGAAACATTGAGTGAAGCAACCAGATACATAAAATGGTGCGGTGGGAGGGGCCGGGGCAGGGGAGACTCTTATGCATGTACCTGTTTACTTTTCAAGAAGATTTGTATCTTTTCTCTATTTCTTAGAGTGGAATTTGATCCAAAGAATGTTATAAACACCAATATAACTATTTACACAGTTCTGAGGCTTAGTGCCTTTATCCCTCCCCATTGTATGTCCTCCAGTGGGCTGTCATGCGTCATCACCATTGTCTCCTTCTGCACTAAATGGGGGCGGAGGCGAGAGAAGGATTATTTCAAATCTTGAGAATGGAGAAAACCAGGGGCAGCATTCCTCTTGGTTGACAGATTTCGGGACGAAGTACCTGAATACAGGAAAATTCTTTGTACTACAAAGATTCATTCCATCCTAGTATCTCTCTTATACGTAGTTTATTTAACAGAATGTCTCTCTTGTCTCTAGCCCTGAGCTGGGTTTCTGAAGATCCTCCTTTTTTAAAAAAAAATTTTTTAACTTTTATTTATTTTTGAGACAGAGAGAGACAGAGCATGAACGGGGGAGGGGCAGAGAGAGAGGGAGACACAGAATCAGAAGCAGGCTCCAGGCTTTGAACTGTCAGCCCAGAGCCCGACGCGGGGCTCGAACTCACAGACCGCGAGATCGTGACCTGAGCCGAAGTCGGACGCTCAACCGACTGAGCCACCCAGGCGCCCCTGAAGATCCTCCTTTTAATAGCTTAGATTTGAGTTGCTAGTGAGCCCTGGTTTAGGAGTCAGAATGAAAGTTGGGCGAAAAGAGGACTCACTTTTAGTGCTGGCCTTTCCAGTGTTAGTCTCAGAAGCTCTGGGTAACTTACAAGCCAACCGTGGTGTTCAGTATCAGAGCTGCCCAGAGTCCCCCGGTCTCTTCCTCCAGTTGGAAACATGGCAGCTCATGGCTCCACCCCACGAAAGAGGCTGTGTGGCAGCTGTGTTATATTCAGAAATTGTCTGGACCTGGAGACACAGGGACTAAGTTTGAATTCCGGTTCCACCAGTTATTAGCTAGGGCACTTTGCACAAGCCTCCAGGCCTCAATCTCCCGTCTTCCAACCGGGAAAGGTAACATTACCCTCATGACAGAGTCATGGGAAGTGCATAAAACAGGCATGTGAAAGCACTCTGAAGTCTCCAAAATAAGACACAGGTGTGAGAGATTATTAGTAAGGAGTAATATGGGGAAAGAAATGACCTGGACATGGGGTCAGGATACAGGCCAGACCTGGGCTGTGTCCTTTACAAACGTTACCTAAATTAAAAACACTGACTGCCAGAATCCTATGCAAAGGTAAGAAATATCTCTGCCGTAGAAGGTTTTAATGTATTCCCACATGGAGGAAAGTGAGTGAACATACTGACTTCCTTAGGCCCAAGGGAATCATATTCTGTCCTGTCCTAGTCCTGTCCTGTCCTGTCCTGTCCTGTCCTATCCTATCCTATCCTATCCTGTCCTGTCCTGTCCTGTCCTGTCCTGTCCTATCCTATCCTATCCTATCCTATCCTATCCTTTTCTATCCTATCCTATCCTATCCTATCCTGTCTTATCCTGTCCTGTCCTGTCCTATCCTGTCCTATCCTATCCTATCCTATCCTATCCTATCCTATCCTATCCTGTCCTATCCTGTCCTATCCTATCCTATCCTATCCTAACCTATTCATTAATTCAACATTCACAGAGCATCAAACCATGTGATACATGCTGAGATATGGAAACCAATGAGACACTGGACCCTTCTCTCCAAGCGTGGAGAGTTTAGTGTGGGACATAGAAACTGCTCCTTTCTAGGGAAAGAGGCAAAACAGAATCAAAGAAAAGCAAACAGCTTTAGGGGATTTTGTTTTTAAAAGCATCATTACCAACATCCAGAGTGTTCTGGCCAACAGTTCACACTGTAATCAATCTTCTAAACTCTAATTCATCTCTATCTGCAGGCTTGGATGCTGAGAATTTCTGTTAAGATGTAAGAAAAGTTCAGTTCTGCACACCAGACACCAGCTAAGAAGTAGGTGCATAGTTTGTTTTATTTTGCATTGTCATGTTCAGTGGGTGCTTTTTCAGATATGTTCTTTTTTATAGCAAAGCAACTTCATGCACAGAGTTAAATGTATCAGCTTTATAAGGACAAGTAGGGGTCCCCTCTCCCCATGTCTGCTCATCTCCTGTCTTTGATGCCTTCCCAAAGGCAAAGATTTTTAAGGGTTAGCTCTTCTCCCACAAAGTTAGTGCTATATTTTTTTGTTTTTACAGGAATTTTTTACATTTTTTTTCAATGTTTATTTTTTGAGAGAGAGAGAGAGAGAGAGAGTGTGTGTGTGCGCGCGTGCGCGCAGGGGAATGGCAGAGAGAGAGAGTTGGGGGGGTGGGGAGACACAGAATCCGAAGCAGGCTCCAGGCTCTGAGCTGTCCGTACAGAGCCCAATGCGGGGCTTGAAGTCACAGACCGCGAGATCATGACCTGAGCCGAAGTAGGACGCTCAACCCTTCTGAGCCACCCAGGCACCCGGTGCTATATTTCTAAATCTGCCCATGTTGCTGTCTCACAATTAATTTCCCCCAGACATTATCAATGGTTTCCCTCTTTGGGAAGATAAACATTTCATTCTCTTGTATGAGGGTGAGTTCTTTCCCCAGTCTTGGACTCGAATGAGCATTCTATAGGTCTCAGAGCCTACAGTGCATCTCGGGAATCCCATACAGATTGTTCCTACCTTGAGGCTTGTCCAGGCGAGAGAAAGGAGAGCTTTGAGGGAGTCATTGTTGGCAGGTTCTGACACACAAGCAACCTTCCCACAGGCACTGGCTCTTGCCGTTTTCCAGTTGGAATTACTCAGGCACCAAGCCTCCTGGAATGTAGGCTGGCACTGCAAATGCAAAAGAACTTTCAAGATGGGAAACCGTTTGGCTGGAAGTCCAAGGATAGCTCTGGGGACTCTGGTGGAGGAGGAACTGAGTGGGTGGTAGTGGGAGGAATAGAGAGGAGGAAAGACATCTGCTCAGGCCCGGGCATGGCTCAGAGAGGAGAGGGCTGAGAAACAGTCACTCTCAGGAATGAGACCTTAATATATGATAACAAGCCATGGGGAAGCCGAGGGATTATTCAGCACACGCTGCTGGGACAAAGTTGGTTAGCAATTTGGCAAAGGCTTGGGTTGATCCTCACGTCAGATTTAATACTGAAAAAAAAGAAAAAAAAAACCTTCCAGATAGAGTAAAAGACTTTAGATTTTTAGTAAAAATAAACACCAGAAAAAAATAAAATTAAACATTTATTGGGTTGCTGAAAGAGGGAGAACTATGAGTGGATAAAATCACAAAATAAAAGATTTAATTATACATGTGATATATATTTCAAAATAAATAATATATTATAATAATATATTGTATCTATCCTATCTAATACATTATTTATATATCATATATAACAACGTCTTATTATAATATATTAGATTTATTATGTCCAATAGATTATCTATATACTTTATATATTATATCTATATCTAATAGATTATATATTATATATAATGATATTATAATATATTCATTATATCTAATAGATTATATTAGATTTTTATTGTTATAATAAATCTATTATATTTAATGGATGTATTCCCACATAGAGGGATATATAATCTCTAGCTTTGTATATCTTATATATATCTAATATATATCTATCCAATATATATCTAACATACATTATGTCATTATATCATATCATATACATATATGTGTACCTTTGGTGTAAAAAATGTTGAAAGAGAGCAAAGCAGGACAATATTCTAAGCAAAGATGAAAAACCAAGCCTTGATATTCTTAACATAAAAGAGCTTATAAAACTATTATGAAAATCACTAAGCTCCTGAAAGCCAAAATAGACAGAAAATAAAAATCACAAAGAGGAAACAAAACGGCTTTAAAAACATATGTGAAAATGTTCAACCTTACTAGTAATCACAGAAATGCAAATGAAAAATGGAGATGCTATTTGCAGCCAGCAAATGTGTAATATTTGCAAAAAAACAAGAATACCCAAACTGATGGGGGTGTGGTAAAATTGATACTTCTCATGCACCGCTGGAGGCGATGCGAGCTTGTACAGCCCTTTTCGAAGGCAATTTGGCAGTGTGCATCAAGATCCTTAAAAGTATCCATGCTTCTTAATTCAACAATTCTACCTCCAAGGGGGCAATCCTAAATGGAGCCAAAGTTTTTGTGTTAAAAAACAAAAAAACAAAAAAACAAAAACAAGAAAACAAACTTCATCGCAGTGTTGTTTACAGTGGTGAAAAGGAGAATGCGATCTAAATGCATAACAAGAGGAGGAATGGTTAAGTAGCTGATGGAGTCCATTGGTCGCGTTATTATAAACCATTAGTAATGAGTCAGACCAACCTGGGTCTGTTCTGGCTTCTCTTCTCTGAGCCCCAGGGAATGCTGCTTGCATTTCTCCTCCTGCTTCCTTGTCTGTAAAATTGAACTAATGGGCCCCTGCAGGGTGGTTGTGAGAATTTGGCTGGGTATTTGGTACATTGACTGGGGGTGCTTTTCTTGTTTCTCAGTCTTTCCTGATTTAGCACCTGGCACTATTGCTCCAAGTGGTGGGATAGATATTCCTGTGCCTCAAAGGATTCCTGGTCAAGGGATTTCACCAGGAAAGCATCAGCAGAGAGGAAAAAAAGGCAAAAGGATTTGGGGGCCACAGGGTGCAGGCAGATGCTGCATAAATGCACACGGGGGGCTTCAGGAACCCCGCCTGCCACCCCTTGTTCCTCTCGGATGGATGGTTTGGTGAGAGTGGGGGCAGAGGTTCATAGCGATGTTAGGGATGTTGAGATGAATAAGACTTTCCTTACGCCCAATAAAGAGTTATCTTTTTAATAGTCAGGCTTTGCAAGATGCTCAGCGGCACATAATGTTCTCCATGTATATGAGAAAGTGAAGATACTTTCTTCCATGCTGTTAATGGTCCTGTTTCCATCCTCATTGTTGGCATGTTTTCCCCTTTTCTATGGTGGGCACACTTCCTTATGATGTTTCCTTCCTGTTGAGCTAAAGTGTCTTCAAATCAATCCTGGGATCTCTTTGATTAAAAAAAAAAAATCAACAAGCAGCCTAAATAAATAAGAATTCTTGCAGGAACTACCATCGCTAGTTTTGTAATACATTCAGCAGGTATTTGCTGAAAACCTATTAAGAGCCCAACTAGACTTATAATACCAGTTACATCCATCACTTCTCTGTACCTCAGTTTCCTCATCTATAATATAAGCAAGGTAAGCAATATGGCCCCTTTCAGCTATAAAGTTCTGTGCATGTTTTAGGCAGAGGAACCAGTATTACAGAGGTCCTGGGAGATAATACATTTGAGGCAGAATAGAGGAAGAGATGGAATAAAGGAGGCTATAGTTGAAATAAATCTGTAGATGTAGGTCAGAATCTGTGAAGCTTTCTGGGTTCCAAAGCCATGTACCTTGTAAAGAGGGGAATCTAGGATTTGATCCTAAGTCCAGGTAACCAAATGCCATGCCCCTTCAATCACCATAGACCTGATGAGACTTCACCTCTAGAAGGCTCTCCCCTCTCCAATAACAAGGCTGACATTTGTCAAAAGTTAGGTATAGTTGGATGCAAGGGCATTGGAACCAGGCCCTGAGAGGCTGACCCAATTATCGTCACTCTACCTGCCACAGAAAATTTAAAACCAGCCACATTGGGAGGAAGTGTTTGCTGGGCTCTGATAAGGCCTTATTCACCAGACTCCAACAAAATCCAACTGTTTATTTGTAGAAAAATAGTTTGCCTTTCATTTACATTTCCCCTGATGGTGTGGGTCTGCAGGCTGAGCCAAGGAGTAGGACTTTATAGCATTGGGCTGATGTGTTCCTCACTGTATAGGATTGTACAGACTTAACAGGGGGGTGTGAGGACACCATCACATTTCTCCAGGGCACCTCCATCATGTTTTTGGAAAGAGACCTTTTGTACAAGGCAAAGCAGACTTAGAAACAGAATGTACCTTCCTAATGACTTCTCTTAGGAGGCTGAGGAAGGAAAGGAGAAAATGAGGGAGATAGAATGAGCTTTGCAAGAATGTATTTACAGTTAAATTGCATTTTAAAGGGAATGTGGAAATCCTTGTTCTGCAAAGATGCAAGGTAGAGAGAAGCCAGCAAATTGTAGTAGGAAGTTAGAAAGTGACACAGGCGTTGGAGTCAAGAAGACTTGAGTTGAAGTGTTGATCTGCAATTATCAGCTGTACGACCTTAGCCAATTAACCTAGCTGGGAATCGGTGTCTGAAAATCAGGATAATATGCTTGCGTGTTACAAAGGTTGTGACACAGAAGTCATTGAATGTATTTTTTTCTCTGTCTCATTAACCAAGAAATATGTACAGTAAACAGAAATCAGTAGCGACAGAGCACCTTGGAGTCATAAAAGTAGTCTCTAATTAGAAGCATGGGTAGTTGGCACCTTGGAATCACCTGGAGCCTTCCTTAGAGAGGAAATCAGTTTTGAGTCACTGGAAATAGCATCAGAGAGAGAGAAAGAAGGAGGAGGAGGAGGAGGAGAAGGAAGAGAAGAAAGGAGGAAGAGGAAGGAGGAGGAGGGAGGTGGTGGTTCTGGAGCCTCAGTGGGGAAGTAGATCATATGGTCTCATTCTCTTGGAAAAGGGATGTATATAAGGCATTTGGATCCATTCTCAGGGTTTAAGAGAGAGTGAACTGACCACTGATCTCAGACCCTGAGATGGGAAATTGATGGGACTGTGTGGTTTTGTTGGTAACAGGGATATGTCCTAAGTCTGACAGTCAAATGAAATGCTTTGTAATAGAGCTCACGTTTGGACATCCTTGGCCAAGCTTAATCACAAGGAATGAGATTTTTAAAAAAAAAAGCAAAAGAAAAAAACATAGTCATGGGACGCCTGGGTGGCTCAGTTGGTTGGGTATCTGACTCTCAATTTCAGCTCAGGTCATGATGTCACAGTTTGTGGGATTGAGTCCCCCATTGGGCTTTGCACTGACAGCTCAGAGCCTACTTGGGATTCTCTCTCCCTTCCTCTCTGCCCCTCTCCCCTCAAAACAAACAAACAAACAAACAAACAAAAAACCATACCGGTGATCCAGGAACTGCAGTGCCAACGTAGACAGAGAGGACAAACATTCTCTGTTAGATTCTGTAATACAGTGATTCTCTTGGCCTGTAGAATCATCTGGAAAGCTCTGAAAACAAACAGTTGTTGTGAGCTCTACCACAGGCCCACTCAGTCAAAATCACCATGTGTAGCCAGGCTTGAGAACCACAGGTGTAGACCAACTTTAAAAAGCATGTGGGTTGTTTCAGTTTGGGGCTGTCCTGAATAGTGTTGCTGTGAACATCTGTGTGGACACTGGCAAATAGATACAAAAATGTGGTCTGTCTGTACAATGGGGTACTTTTCAATGGTACAAAGGAGTGAACTACTGACACCTACTGCATCATGGATGAGCCTCAAATACATGATGTGAAATGAAAAAGAAAAGCAGACACAGAGACACCAGATTGTGCAGTTCTATTTATATGACATGTTCAGAAAAGATAGAAAGGAGAGTACATTAGTGGTTGCCTGGGGCTGGAGGTAGGAATAGCGATTACCTTCAAATGGGCATGGGGGGAGGGTCTTAGGAGGGGTGTGTATTTGTGTGTGCATATGAAAGTGCTCCCAAACTGATTTCTGATGATAGCTGCACCACTTGGGTAACGTTGCTAAGAATCATCAAAGTGTGTAATTGTAAAGGATGAATTTCATGATATGTAAACCGTACCTCCATAAAGTTGTCTTTAAAAGCAATTCAGTGAGAAGAAGCATTGCAAGAAGAAGCAATGATGGTTGTGGACTGTTTAAAAGCCATGGATTTTCCTTTCCTGCTTGAGTGTGGAGGCTGAATAAGGATCTTACTCCCTTTACTCTCCTTCCTGTACCACATGTCGATTGCATTAAACCTTAGTTTCTTCTGCTGTATGTGAAATTGGTGGGGAGACCCATGAGAGGGCTACCAGATTTTTTTTGGCCAATCTAGTAGGTAAGGACTCTAAGATTTCCTGGAAAAATAAAAATAAAAATAAACAGATTGGCACATGGAAGATGTACAATAAGTATTAGCCCTTCTTTTCTTCTGCATCGGGCAAAGCATATTGTCTTTCTTCTTCCCTAGGATCTACTCTCATCCCATTGTTTACACTAGAACTGTGCATGTATCATAGGGGATTTTCATTTTCTCCACAGCCCTTAGGATCACTTCTTACCTTTGTCACTACTGAAGACTTCCCAGATTGACTCAGTGATATTCTCTCCCCTTCTCTCTCTCACTCTGTTTTTCTTCGGGATTTTAAACCCTCAGGAAAACCAAACCTACTGCTTTCTGTCTCGTTTTCTGGGACAGCCATGGAATCAAAGAAGTGATGGTGATTTGGCCATGTCCCCAGTTGCCTGCTATCAGAATTGGTACTTTTCACTGCATCACACCAACTCAGCCATCATCAGCTGCAAAAACAGTCTACAGAAGTATTATTAAGGACCCAGTTCCCAATGATGTAGCTTTCTCATGACAGTGCAAAGAGACCTCAGGCTACCGGTGAGACATCTCCATGGCATGGCCTGATGGAAGCATTGTGAAACCTCAGGGGTGCTATTGAGCAGCTATGTGACCCTGGGCAAGTTGTTTGACTCATAGGGTTTTTATTGGTATGTTACATGGGAATGCTTATTTAAAAGGTAGATAGAAAAACTCAACAAGATTATTTATACAAAGAGGCCCCAGGGCCAGGCACAGAGTAGAGGCTCAGTGAATTCTCATTCTCTCCCCCAAGCCTCAGAAGATTAAGATGCTACAGGACTGTTATCCATTGGGCATCTGATGTCCATGGGCATCTTTGTCTCTGAAATCAGAAAGCACTTGCACATCTGGCGGTCTCAGTGCCCATCATTCAGAGCATCAGTTTTGAGTGGGTTGGAACTGAAAATACCAATGTTGAAAGTGAATCTAGGCTCTTCCAGTGAGACTGTTTATAGGAATGAGTCACTTGCTGTGTGACCTTGAGAAAGTCAATTTAGTGACTTTGAGAAAGCTATCTTAGTTTTCTCACCTAGGCAAAAGTAACAGATTTGGCTAGACAAAAATCTATAACACATGCCATTAGCTTGCTAACTTCTTATTTGAAGCCTCATAAAACCAAAACATAAAAATGTATTTTTCCCCCATCAGTTATTGGGCCATTCCAGAGATGTTGGGGCATCTGATGAAGGGGAAGATAGGCCATCATTTTGAATTGCCACTTGCATTCATGGATGTTTGTGATTCAGTATCCCGGCTCACAATTTCCCCACGTGAATCTATTTTGATGCTCTGGATAAATTTCCAATTGTTAGACACAACAAGATTGTCCTGCTTTGATGTCAGCTTGTACAGTTTAATTGCTTATATATATGCTCATAAAATATACTTTACACTGATAATATCCTCTTGAAAAAGAAGTTTTCTTTTCCTTGTTCATCAGTTAAAATGCCTTGAAGAAGTTACCTACTCTTATAGTTTCAAGTGCAAAGGCCTGTAAGTGGTTTTATGTTAAATTTTAATTGATGATTCCAGCCTCTAGAAGCTGTGCGTGGAAGTGGTTGTTAATTCCCCGTTGTAGAGGTAATGTGGGCAGACTGAAGGGAGTCAAATCACTGCTGGCTGACCCTGAAAGGAGGAGGGAGGAGAGAGTCCCCGAATATGACAAGTGGCCTGAATTCCATGACATGCTGACTCTTTGTGGGATCCGAATGCTTGAAAAAGTCATTCATGTTGCCTTGAAGCTAGAGAAGCCACTGAACGTTGATAGCCATCTCTTTGGAGGAAACCCAGTGGAATCCAACAGGTTTCAGGGAAGTCTCACTAATTCCCTACAGCAGAAAAATGTCAACCATTGGTGGAAATTTGGTCAGCTGTCCTCAGTCTAGCACAGATTGCCAAGCTGCCCTCAAAGTGTGGCCCAGCGTGCTAGTCATTGGGTCCACTTTGAGTCGAGGCAATGGTTATTTGATGCAGCTGGGATATCTGTCATTCAGTGTCAGGTGTAAATTCCTCACATCTGACAATAAGGCATGCAGTCAAATATCTATTCAGAAGGCATAGATTGGAGTTCAGCTCCAGTCTTTACCAGCCTTTACCACAGGGCTGGTGTGGGGATCAAGTGTGATAATATTTCTCAAGCCCTTAATATTGTGACTGGTTAGGTGTTCGACACACATTTCTTTTCAGATGCTGTTTGTGCATATTTTTACATGATTGATATCTCACTGCATATACAGTTTTGCCTGATGCAGAAATAAAAGTTCAAAGTCATTTTATCAGAACTTAAGACATTACTCTATGGTTCTAATAGATCAGTCAATATAATCTGATTTCTTTTATATAAATGTTTCCCCCTTCTCTTCACTATTTCAACAGGTTCTTGTTAAGTTTTGTGATCATAATATGCTGTCATATATATAAATTTGATTTAGCAATCTTCCAAGGATATCCATGTCTATGTGGAGGAGTGATTTTAATCTGTAATTTTATTCATTTTTGGAATGACTTTGGCCAGTTTCAATATCTGCATTTCTCTGGCTGCACAAACATATTGAGAGGTGCCTCCTCTTTCTCTATTTTTTAAAAGAGCTTGTGTAAGTTTGGTGTGAGTTCTTCCACAAATGTTTGATAGAATCCACCAAAATCACCTGGACTTCAAATATTCTTTGTGGGAAAGTTTTTGACAAATTCCATTTCTTTTCTAATATTCTCCTCTTCTCCTTCTCATGCCTCTGTTTTTCTGTGGAGCTAACAACCTCTTTTCATTCCTGATTTTTAAATGTGCATGATTTCCTATTTTTCTTGATCACTTTGCTTAGGGCTTTATCAGTTTTGTTGGTATTTTTAAAGAAGCAAACTTTGGGGTTTATTAATTTTTTTTTCTTTCATCAACTTCATTGATTCCTGCTGTTTATTTCCTTTCCTTTTACTCACTTTGCTCTTTTTTCCCCCTCAGTGCAATATTAGGTCATTAATTCCATACTTAACCTGCTCCAATCTCACCCTTTTCCCTTTTCCCTTTTGGGGACTTTATACACATGTCAGATCATTTGATATTGTCTCATAGGACCTTGTGGCTCTGTTCATCTTTCTTAAGTCTTTTTTTGTCCTGTGTTCTTTAGAGTTGATAACTTCCAATTACCTGTCTTCAAATTCACTGACTTTTTCTTTTACTTATGCAGGAATTTTTAAATTCCAGGTATCATATCTTAATTGTTTTGCTTTTAATTTCTAGCCCTTTCATTTGGTTCCTTCTTATAATTCCATTTAATTGTTGAGATTTTCTATCTATTTACTCATGAAGACGTTATTTTCCTTTAAGTCTTTCCTTTAATTATTTGCACATATTTGTAATAGCTGCATGAGAATCTTTGTCTGCCTAGCCTCACATTTGGACCAGTTTGGGATTGGTTTATAGTGACAACTTTATTTTTCCTACCTATGGATCACTCTTTCCCATTTCTTTGTATCGCTAGTGTTGTGGGGTTTTTTAATTGAATACTACATGTGATAGATAATATTATGGAGACTTTGGATTATGCTTTTCTGAAGAATGTTGATTCTTCAACTCCTGGCTGATCACCATGAACTTGTGAACTTTTAATATTACATTTTGCCAGTGCAAATCCATGTTTATCAAACCTCTCTAACTGTGCTGACTTCAACCTCTACATTCTTTGTCCCGTGCAGGTCTTACTGGGGCTTGTTTCTAGGCTTCATTAAGGCAAGCGAGGAGTAGGTCTCACTCTAGGGTGTTTCTTTATCCTAACATGATGAACATTCTTATGTGTCAGCTGGATTTCAGATGTGTTAAGGATGTGTTAAGAAGATCCCTCCACTCTAGGGCCAGAACGGACCATCTCTTGGCACTCTTCTTCTCAGCTGACCTTTGGTGTTTCATTCCATTTTCTTTTTTAAATTTTTTTAATGTTTATTTTTGAGAGAGAGGGAACATGACAGAGTGCAAGCAGAGGAGGGGCAGAGAGAGAGGGAGACCCAGAATCTGAAGCAGGCTCCAGGCACCCCTCATTCCATTTTCTTTTTTTTTTTTTAATTTTTTTTTCAACGTTTATTTATTTTTGGGACAGGGAGAGACAGAGCATGAACGGGGGAGGGGCAGAGAGAGAGGGAGACACAGAATCGGAAACAGGCTCCAGGCTCTGAGCCATCAGGCCAGAGCCCGACGCGGGGCTCGAAGTCACGGACCGTGAGATCGTGACCTGGCTGAAGTCGGACGCTCAACCGACTGTGCCACCCGGGCGCCCCCCCCTCATTCCATTTTCAATCCATGGTAGCTTCTGTCTGGTAAGCCTTGGGAGGGCTCACTTTGAGAATGGACAACCTAGCTCTCATCTATGGACTTGCAAGGGACTCCCTGCATAGACTTCCAGGGTTCCCTCTCCACACAGTTTCCGTTTCTTTGATGCCTTCATCAAACACTAATGACTTTATTATGTCATCAATTCATTCACTAGACAGATTCCATGCAGCTTCATTTCAGATGTCCAGAACTCTGCCTGATGCGTCCTCAAGTTAGCAGAACTGTTGTTCTCTTCTTATACTTTAGTTCTCTGTGTCACACTGGGAGAATTTTCCATAGACGGAGAGCTATGTGATCATGGGGCTTACCAGGGATGTCCCTTCTCTCAGGTATTAGAGTCTTGTGCTGCCTGTTTTCCACTGTCTGAAAATCCATTAGCTTACAGATTTTGTCTAGTTTTACAATTGTTTACAGTGAGAAGACGGGCCCAGCCCCAGCTATTCTATCATAACCAACAGCAAAAGAATTTGGCACTTTGTTTTAATGTCTGGAATTTAGATAACTTCATCAGGATACCTTTAGATGTGATGTCTGTCTTCCTTATCACTGCATTCAGAATAGTGCTGGACACATAGGTGGTCCATACAAATTTGTTGAATAATCAAGATATCCTGGGTGGTTACCTGGTCAGTCTTTTCTACAGCTCAGGAAGGTTTTCCTCTCTTTCATTCTTTCTGGCACATTTACTAAGCAAATTTGGAATTTCTGGATATATCTGAATATCCCCCTACTCCATGTTTGACCTCTTTTACCAGTTCTTTTTTTTTTAATTTCATTTTTTTATTTTATTTTATGTTTTTTTTAATGTTTTTTACACTTGTTGGGATGAGCACTGGGTGTTGTATGGAAACCAATTTGACAATAAATTATGTTAAAAAAATAAAAATTTAAAAAATAAATAAATGAAATGTTTTTAAATATTTATTTTTGAGAAAGAGAGCGTGAGCAGGGGAAGGGCAGAGAGAGAGGGAGACACAGAATCCGAAGCAGGCTCCAGGCTCCCAGCTGTCAGCACAGAGCCCAATGTGGGGCTTGAACTCATGAACCACAAAATCATGATCTGAGCTGAAGTTGGCCGTGTAACCGACTGAGCCACCCAGGTGCCCCCATGTTTTTATTTTAAATGAATAAATTCTAGGTTGCCAACTACTGAAATGTCATATTTAATGTATATCAAAATTTTAGAAAAAACTTTATTTTTTAATTTTTATTTTTTTAATTTTTATTTGTTTTAATGTTTATTCATTTTTTTATTTTTTTATTTTGTTTTTATTTTTTTAAATATGAAATTTATTGTCAAATTGGTTTCCATACAACACCCAATGCTCCTTCCTACAGGTGCCCTCCTCAATGCCCATCACCTCCCCTCCTCTCCCTCCCACTCCCCCATCAACCCTCAGTTTATTCTCAGTTTTTAAGTCTCTTATGGTTTGGCTCCCTCCCTCTCTAACTTTTTTTTTTTCACCAGTTCTGACAAAACCCTTCACCTTAGTATCCCGGTCCAGATTTTAGTCTTCACTGGTATCCGTTCTTCTATGCAGACCATCCACTTACTACATTTTAGTTTTTAATTTGGCAATTATGGTTTTAAAATTTTGTGTTTTGAGAGTTGTGGGTGTTTCTTTTCCTTGGCATCCTGTCTTTTCTTACTGATGTGATAAATGGGTAAGTTTCCTTCGGTTTATTGTGTTAACTCTTCCCCCAGACATTAATTTGCTGCTGCTTGTATTTTGAAATTCTTTTTCACGTTGTTAGTTTTCTTCAAACGTATGGCAGGTATTCGTTGCTTGTCCTAATTGTTGATGTAATTTAAATTGAGTGATGTTGGCAGCCAAGGAATAATTCTTTAGTTGAAGTGAAATTTCATGTTCTCTTGGCAATGAATGCAGATTTCGATCATGGGGGCTTTAAGGCTGGAGGAGGAGATTGGAGACTGGGCTTCCCTTTAAGGTGTGTAAGCAGAGGATTTTTTCATTTTGAATAAGTGATCTTCCAGTCTTTCCTAAAAGCTATGAGTTGTCTGGGCACAGCCCTACTTCACTGGCCATAGATCACGCTCTGGGAGTCTTTGTCAGAATTTCTGGGTACAAGATTTGTACACAAAACCTTATCTTAGAATAAATGTCAATAAAGCCACTCTGATACCCAGGGCCTAGCTCCACTGCTCTACCTTTTAGTTCCTTGCCCTGATGACAACTCATGGCCATTGTTCTTTATTTCCTCCACCCCATTGCCTGCCATTTTCCAGAGCTTTCTCTTGTGTCATTATGTATTGGTGGTACTCTTCTCTTCCTCCCCATTCTCCTATAGATTTAAAGAACATGTGGATGCTTTTCTTCTGTTGTTTTCGTCACGGACATCAAACCAGAAGTGTCTACTTCTATCCTGTCTTTCACTAACCACCTGTACCCAAGCATCTTCTTTGTCACTAAAGTTATTTGCACTTGTGTGAAATCAACATCACGAGCCCAGATAAAAAAAGGCACACAGATCTGAGTGAACCACTTGTCTGGGTAAAATACAACAGCCAGTGTTTGTTTATTAGATCTAATAAACTATTAATAAATATTTTATAACTATTAATAAATAAAATATTAGATAAAGAGTAACAGGCAGGAACATGTCATTTGCGAAGGCCATCTGAGAGCTTTCATGTGTGTTTATTTATCACTAGGGGGATATTGTTGACAATATAGATCTTCGTCCAAAGTACCCCAAAACAGCAGATACTGATGGATAGAATAGACTTTTAAGAAAAAGGTATTGGAATTAGCAGAGAGGACACATAAACATTTTGGACCTTGTGTATCAAGCCATAAAGATGATACTCCTTAGAGGCCTTATAAACATATTTCCATTAAAAAGGTGAAGGTGTAGAGTTCATTTATTTATGTTTTGTGCTTTTAGTAAAAGCTGAGCTGAATGAATTATAGTCACTATGCAACTGGAGTGTGGTTACGGGTTTATATACCTGTTTGTCTATCTTTTTCACTCATTACTTTATTGATTCACTCACTAAACAAATATCAATTAAGGATCCACAAAAGACACTAATTAAGGAACTCACAAGGAAGCCCATCATTGATACCACTGTAAAGTGGTCCTACAACAAGATTGATAACCTGGTCTCTGAGATCCCATGATAACTTTATCAAATGTAGGGGGATGAGAAGGATTTCCAAAGGAAGAACAACTAAGCTGAAGTCAGAAGGAGTTAATCAGGTAAAGAGCAATAGAAATGATGTTTTTAGATAGAGAGAGTAGATATTCAAACATCCAGAGGCATGAGTGAGAAGGATACATTTCAAAAGAATCCTAAGTGGATCCACATGGCCCGAGTAAAGAGTGTGCGGGGGAAGGAGCAAGAAAGAATGCTGGGGAGGTGAGTGGGGGTCAGAACATTCAGGAACTTTGGCCTGTGCTGAGTTTCAGGCAGAGGAACAGCATAGTCTGGTTTGGCTCCAGAGTGTAGGAGAGATTACATACAGTGGAACCAAAATCCTGGGACCACGTTGGGGAACGGGTGGAAATCCAGCTGAGCCATGGCGGTTTCACAAGAGTGTTGTCGGCGAAAGTGACGATAAACAGGGCAGTTCTAGAACTGCTTGGTGGTATAAGTAGGATCTGGTGAGTGTTTGCACCTGAGGGTGAGGAAGAAGGATGCGTTGACTTGGACACCCTGTCACCAATGGGTGAATTCAGGTCCACCCAGAGAGATAAAGAGTATGGTGGGCACCACGATGGAGGAGGAGCTTTGGGAGGAAATGGTATGTTCTGTTTTGGACATGCACCTGTGAGGCACCCATGGAACCACATAGTAGGCAGGAAGAAATGTTAATACGCAGCTCAGATGGGAGATCTGGGTCAAAGAGTGTATCCAGGCGGCCTGAAAGGTAATAGTAATTGAAAACACAGGACTGGGTAAAAACCAACCATGAAAAGAGCATAAACAATAAAATATCAGGGAGATAAGAGGAAGACTAGACTAGTTTGCTGTTTTAGTCGGTTCAGGCTGCCACACCAATAGACCTGCAGGAGTGGGTGGCTCGAGCAACAGAAATGTATTTTCTGACAGTTCTGAAGGCTAGAAGTTCAAGGTCAGGGTTCCAGCGTGGTTGGGATCTGATGAGATCTCTCCTGCTTTCTGGCTTGTGTCACCTCAACATGGTGGAGAGAGAAGACTTGGTTTGTTGATTGATTGATTGATTGACTGATGACTGATTTCTGGCAGTATTGAATTCCAAGATGAATCCTCAAACTCCAGACTCCCACACCCTTTTGTTTGATCACTGTGACCCACCCAACTTGCCTTCCAGACACACGATTCAAAAATTCCCTCTTTGCCCCAAGCTCATTTGAAGTTGTGCTTCTGCCTTTATATAATTTCTGAAGAATCCTCATTGATCCTGAAATTGCTGCTGTGGCCCCAGAAGTACGAATACTGTGACTTGAGGGATCAAGGGCAAGGAACTAGAAAAAAATAAACAAACGTGTAGTTGTTTTGTAAGAGAGAGTCATTCCTTCCTTCAACGCACATCTACTGTCCTATGCGCAGATTTAACACTGAATGTAGGTGGAACGGGATGTGCGTAGCTGCGTGTGAAAAAAATCTCTCTGATAAGAAACTGTGTTGAAAATCCAACTTCAGGGCCCATTTATGGTATGACCTAATCTGCACTCCTACAGTATTGCCTGCGTAGCAATACTATTGCATTTTTATTTAACGCTGCAAGGGCGAACATTTTCACTTCCAGAAGGCAGCCAAAGCAGAGCCTCTCCCTTACATGCAGCATTGGTTTTGGGGACGAAGACGGACACAGAAATACACTTTCCTGGATTGTGTCTTTTCTTGACTATTCTCCTCCACGGCGAGCATCCACTTACACCCATAGTCAAGATGCCCATCCAGAGAACGACATGTCACAGCATCGTGAGCACCTAGGGGGACAGAGGCTGATGGAGAAACAGACCTTCTGCATGGGGAACGTGGTATCTTGAGTTGCTGACAATTAATTAGTGATGAGTTTGTCGTGTTGCTTGTGGTCCAGAATGATTAATCTGAGCCTGAATTCAACTAAACCATTAAGGAAAGTTCACAGCAAGATAAGCTGTGAGTGACAATGTTACCCTTTAGAAGAAGGGGAGCTGACAGAATGAATTGCAACCCCCTGCCTCCCCCTCACTGGCTTCTCGCCTGTCACAGTAAAATCTTTGAGCTCCCACTGTGACAAAAGAGCTGAGGAGGCATGCTTTCAAGGCATGATCAGGGGACTCTCAGAAGTTAACGGAGCCTGGCAGTTCACGCCTCCAAACTGCTCGTCCTGCACATGAGGGGGTTGAGGTCCAGAGAGGCCGTTGTACTTGTGTATAGACACACAGCAAGCAGCTGAGGCTGCAGCCCTCTGACTTTGGCAACTCTGTGTTGTCCCTTCCTACTGTGTCACCTCACAGAGGACAGTGGCAGTGTTGAGCACACTCTTTAAGGACATGAGAATAGAAGCCTGGAGACCCACCTTCTAGCACAAGCTCTGAGACCAGCTTGCCCCCGGAACTAAAGCTGCAAAGGGAGAGGCTGGTTGCTGATGGTGGCCTCAGTGCCCCCACCTCCATGGTTTCTGGAAGCTAGATCAACTTCCTCACTTGGTGGTCTCTAGAAACCCATACTCTAAAACTTACACAATATCACCTCCTCTGCTGGTAGTTGGTCAAAACCAAGGGTCCTGGCCAGCCCAGCAGACCCCAGCCCTTGAAGAATAGTGACAAAGTGGCATCACCAAAGATCACGTGGGATAGAACTTCTCTTTTTGGCAATCTTTGCAAAGTACATCTTTCACTTCTGACAGTCTAGAAATTTCAAGTCCCTGCAGGAATGACCAAATAACCCCATTAACTCTATCACCCAAATATACCTGATGTCTTTTCTCTGGATGATGTTGCTTATGAACTGCTCTCAATTATCTTGTGCTGGTGGTGGTGTACCGGCCTGGGGCCAAGAGAAAATAGAAGCATGTGTGCGTAGATCAGGTAATTACATTTAGGCATGCCCGCCAGTCTGTGTTCAAGTGCATGTTTTAATTTGATATTTGACTTATTTGTTTTTCATCAAAGATGTCATATGACTCGAAAGAATATGCAATATCAAAAGACAGAGCCCAAGAGAGGACCTGGGTGGCTCAGTCGGTTGAGCATCTAACTCTTGGTTTTGGCTCAGGTCGTGATCCCAGGGTTGTGGGATTGAGCCCTGCATCAGGCTCCGTGTGGAGTGTGGAGCCTGCTGGAGATTCTCTCTCTCTCCCTGAGATTCTCTGTCTTTCTCTCCCTCTGCCCTTCCCCCACTCCTTTTCCCTCTCTCTTTCCCTCTCTCCCCCACCCTCTAAAACAAACAAACAAACGAGTCAAAATGTGATCTTAAGGAAAAGAAGAGGCCAAATGTGGAGCTGCCGTTGCTTCTGTGTTCTGTCCATGTCCTGAACTAGGCAGAAGCCAGAAGTGGTGGTGACGCACACGAGCCCAATTACAACCCAGAATGTGTGTGTTTGTCCTGATGGCTGCTTCTTATTCAGGCTACTCGTGACACACTCTTTTTTTGCATCAAACAGTTGGAACCCGACAAACAGAGGAATTGGGTATCTATCCCTGCGCAGCTTATCAAGAAAGACTGGAGTTTCCCTCTTTTGTACCTCAGCTCTTGGAATGACCCTGGTGTTTACATTTCCCTGATCTTTTTACTTGGAGTCTGTTACTAGCTCTGTGCTCATCCGAAACCTAGTGGCAGATGTTCGGAGTTGTTTTTTTTTTCTCTCTCTTTCTCCATCTTCTGAAGTCTCTCTTGAATATCTGGCTTGCACTGATCTGTCAATCTCTCCCTGGTGGCCTCCATTGTATACTCAAGTTGTACAGATCCTAGAGGCCCAGTCCCCATGCCTGCCAGAGAGCACCACTCAGGTGAGGGGGAGTCACACAAAAAGAAATCTTCACTTCAGGACAAGAGCAGGGAGGGAGGGAAGGTCTCCGGGGTGGGCTTGTACACTGTGCCCTGAGGGGCTGACCTCTTCCAAAGCAGTTAAAAAAAAATGTTGTTGGGGATGCCTGGGTGGCTCAATTGGTCAGGTTTTGGACATCAGCTCAGGTCATGATCTCACGGTTCGTGAGTTTGAGCCCCACATCAGGCTCTGTGCTGACAGCTCAGAGCCTGGAGCCTGCTTTGGATTCTGTCTCTCCCTCTCTCTCTGCCCCTCCCCTGCTCGTGCTCTCTGTCTCTCCCTCTCTCAAAAATAAAAAAACATTTAAAAATTTTTTTAATGTTGTCAAAGAGCAAAAGTTCTAGTGCATCCAGTTGAATGAGGACATTTGGCCCCCCTGGTCCCAGCAGTCGTCTCTTGGAAATAAGGAAAATATGCTTGCTAGCTTTAGCAGAAAAGCCAGTATTGATCTCTGTTCTAGGCAGAAGGAAGGCGGCTTCTCGTCAAATAAGGATCTTTTTTAAAAAGAACAAGACAAAGCCAGCCATACACAGGGTTTCTCCCCCTCCAAACGGCTGTTAATCTTGTCACATCTTGGCTGCAGTTATTAACTGGAAAAGTCAAAGAGGCAAACGGATTTCAGAAAGCCTCCGTTTATTCTGTGATAGGGCGATGAGTGTCCAGCTGTGGCAGACAGAATCTGGACAAGTTCTTTTACACCAATGGTCTTGTGATTGTTCTGAAATAACTTGTTTATCTGACGTGACACACAGCAGACACACCACTGCTGGGTTCGCTTACTCCCTCTCCCTGCCAAGGGATGTGGAGGCCCCACTCAGGCAACCACTGTGCCAGGTGCCTTCGGAACATCTGAGGCAGCTTGCGCCCCATGTAAAATTCTGACCAAGGGAAGTTCTTCCTTCCGTTGAAATCCAATCCTTCTCTCAGAAAACGCTACCTCTTTGTCCCAGTGCTACTTTCGGAGAACCAAGTCAGAACCAAATTATTTGATAGTCCTCCTAATATTTGGTGAGAATCATTATTCTCCCGTGAGTCTTTTCTTCTCTAATCAAAATTGTACTCCGTGAGTGGACTTTTTCTTGTTTGTCATGATATATGGGTGCGCGCACGCGTGCGCGCGCGCGCACACACACACACACACACACACACACACACAGGCACACACCATTCCCTAGAACAAACGAGAAGACCATGTTGTCTCTGAATTGTTTCAAACTCCCTGTCCCTCACCCCCTGTGGCTAAGAAACCACTAATTCCTGCTTATTCCACCACCTGCAAAGCTCCTAAAAAATGCGGTAGTGACATCATACAGTGGTTAAGAGCCCAGACTCAAGCTCTTCCCGGTTTTGAACTCACCATTTGCACGCTGGGTCACTTTGGCCTCAACATCACTGTCTATAAAGCGGAAGGTGTAACAGTACGTGACCCATAAGATTGTTGATTGAATATATGTGATGCTTTTAGAACAGTGGCCTACATCTGATAAGTGTTGTTACTGACATTGTTTTTATTACAGAATCTGTTTACTCGTTTCTGAAATCTTCTTCATTCAGGGCCAACACTATCTTCTGCCTAGAAATCACCGATAGCTTCTTTTTTGTGTGTGATTGATTTCTAGTTTCATACTGTTGTGGTTGGGAAGGGTGCATATAGATTTCAATCTTCTTAAATTTATTGAGATAGCTCTTGAACTTCCGGGCTCTGCCTCCGTTAGTCCATTCTTCCATTGTGTAGCCAGACTAAACAGTTAAACAAATGAACAAAAACTTGGTGATAGGGCATTTACACTGATGTGGAAATGACAAGAACCATGTGAAGTCTAGGGAACTGAGAAAATCTTTGAAGGGCTTTGGTTTGTAATCCCATGGTTTTGCCCAAGGCTGTGTGAAGGGTTGGGGCACCCAACTGACAGGTGGCTATCCAACACTCCCACTCTTGAATGTTGGACCCTTCATGTGAGGTTAAGAGTAGCTCCATTCTCAGCGTCTGGCCACCGCTAACAAAGATGGCATCATCACTGTGTCCCCTGGAAAATTTGCAATGTCCCATTCAGTGACTGAGTGATGCTAAGGGGTTCCACTGGGCAGTTTATCAGCTCGTGTTTTCTGTGTAACAAGCCACCCCAACACTCAGTGGCTTAAAACAATAGCCATTTCTTATTCTGTGGCGTGTAGTGTGGGTTCTCCAAGGATTGGCTGGTCTGGATTGGTTTCAGCACATCTCTGCTGGGTTTGCTAATACTTCTGCAGTTCAGCTGGGGCCCTACTCCATGCTGGATTTGGATAGGTCCCCTTAACCAGGGATGGCCTGCCTTGTGTACCACTCCTCCTTTTTCTAGGACCAGTATCTAGCCTGAGCTTTTCCTTCTCTATAGCAATGAAAATGCAAGAGAAAAAAATTTAAGACTTAGGCTCAGAACTGACACATCATCAATTCTGCTTTCGTGCAGGTGCCCAAACTAAGTCACATGGCCAAATCAGGAGCAGGAAATAATGTCCCACGCATTATGCCCACAGACTTCCTAGTGCCCAAAAGTGTGCAGCTGTGGGGTCTCCTGACAGGTGCCCGAGTCAGTCTTCCACGTTGGGCATACAAAGTCCCACATTGGCAAGTACTGTATCTTCATCTGAGACCAGGGCTCTTAAGCTCAAATACTTACAGAGGTCAGGCAGCTAATGTAATGAGTGAATCGAGTGGGGTGGGAAATACAATAAAATGGAAGGTTATGCCTTGTCTTCAGCGAGGGAGAGACTGCTGGGAATGCCTGTCTGGTGTTAATTGCGACATAGTGTAGTAACTGTTCTAACAGATAAATGGCAGGCACTGGTGCAAAAGCATGGCTTATGTTAATTCGTTTAATCCTTACAACAAGCATTTGAGATAGTTATTATTATTGTTATTATTCCCATTTGCCAAATGAGAAAATTGAGGCACAGAGAGGTTTGGTAACTTGCCCCCAATCACAGAGCTGGGGTTCTAAACCCAGATACCTGCCTCCAGAGTTCATGTTCTTAAATATTACACTCTGCAATCAACACTTTATATTAAAAAAAAAAAAAAGCTGGAAAAGCAGACTTTCACATGGAATCATTCAAGTTTACATCTTGACAAGTAATTTAAATACACAAAAATCACGTGCAGGCCAAGGAAAGTATCTTTATGGGCTGAGTTTGACTGTGGGCCTCTAGCTTAAGACCATTAGCTAACCTAGAATATTGGGCTGACCAGGGGAATTTTATGAGCCTGAATTTAGGGCAGCCGCCCAGCCACTGCAGGCCTCCTACCCTTCCGGAAAAGTACTGAACTCAATCAAAGCTTCCGAAATCAATCCCCAAGATCCCAGCAGTGTCTTAACGGGGCTCTGGCTGAGGCTTCTGCCCTGGCACTGGCCCAAGGTATCAGGTAGGCCCTGCCTGACATTGGCCAGTCCTTCTGAGGGCATCAGAAATTAGAACTGGAGCCCCAGGCAGAGACTGGCCATACATATCAGGTTTGGGTCAGCTTTGGGCCTTTTCACCTTGGAGGGTTCACCCTCCTGCAGGGGCCTGGGCGGGTAAGTGATGTCTCCAGTGCTGACCAGGTGCAGTGCAGTTTAACACTGTTGCCAAGACTTGGCTGGGCAGGAGGGGGTGGGGGTTAGAAGAGGAAAACCTTAGGAAGACCAGAGAATGGGAAAACTAGTGATGAAAAATGTATCCCACCATGCAGGGTGAGGAACAACGCCTGTGGTGAGCAAAGAAAAAGTTTGAAAGTGCAGAGGAGGGAATGTTGATTCAGAGATGTTGCTCTTCTCCTTTCTTGGGAGCTTCTCCCTGACTTGCCCCAAATCACAAGGCAGGTTTTTGTGGGCTCAGTCTGCCCCTCTTGAATCTGTACCCGACTCTGTGTGGGTCTGTTAGTTAGAGGAGGGGGGGAAAAGCCTCCCTGCCTTCCTTGCACATCTGAAAAGTATTCTGTCACCAGTCTTTCCAGAGGGTGACACCTGTCACTCCTCCTGCAAAATCCACCTCTCTTGTGCCTTCAGAGGTGATAACAGCCAACATCTTTTATTTTACTTACTGCAGCATTTGCCTCCATTACCAGCCCCACCTCTTTAAGCTCTGTCAGTTTGAAAGAAAAGAGTTACGATTTTTTTTTTCTCTGCAAAATTCCCCACCCTCCATCTTTTTTGGCAGGAACAGACACGGGGATTTCTGAAGGTGGCAAAATAGGTGGTTACATCCTCAAGTTATAATTTTTTCGCATTTTATGTAACAAATCCTGGCAATATTTACCCACTTGTATTATCTAGAGGGTTGTTATTTGCTGTGCCTGCTGTTTTCCAAAAGGCACACAGAAAAATTAAAAAAAAAAAAAAAAAAAGGCAGATCCCTGCCTCACTGTGTCCAGGAACGCTGGGGATGTGTTTGATCCCATTCTGCTTGGGGGACTGACAACGGCGTCACAGCAACAAAGCCATCCAAGATGGGATTGTGAAAAACCCATCGTGCAGATTATAATACTATTTCCTTATTGTACGTGTAAGGCATGTTCATTTTAAACATACCTTAGAAAATACAGAGGGGGTAAAGAGAATAATCACCTGTCTTTCCATCTGTAAGGAACTTAGTGTGAAATACTGTCTCCCATGCACCCATTCAGGACGACACTATAAATATATATTAATATCCAAATTTATTTTGCAGTTTAATGGCATCCCCATAGCAGGAAGGACTTGAAATGCCCACACAATGTTGCAACATATCAATGTTCAATAACGTCTTCATTACCCTCTGCATGGATATTTAGGCTACTTCCAAGTTTTCACGTCTACATGTGGATAAATAAATGTCCTTGCTCACAATTCTTTGTATTTCCTGGTACCTCAGGCTATTTCTATGAGTCGGATTGTTAATTCAGGGCACATGGTGGCTCAGTCGGTTAAGCGTCCGTGATACGGTTCGTGGGTTCGAGCCCCACATCAGGCTCTGTGCTAACAGCTCAGAGCCTGGCCCCTAGTTGGGATTCTGTGTCTCCCTCTCTCTCTCTCTCTGCCCCTCCTCTGTTTATGCTCTGTCTCTCTCTCTTTCTCAAAAATTGATAAGTGTTAAAAAAATTTTTTTAAATTGTTGAGTCAAAGGGAATGGACATTTCTAAGGCTCTTGATAATTTTGTAGGAAGGTGGTGCAAATTTATACTATGTGGTCTTCTGAGACCAGGTCACTATCAGCCTGTCGTAGGGGCTTCCCTCTGTCCCAGGGAAAAACAGAAAACAGGTGAATGCCTGGAGAGTGCTGGGGTGGAGCTGAGATTTGAAGCAGGACAGTGAGGGATGGTGTTGCCAAGGTGACAGTTATGGACTGAAAGTCTGTGTCTCCCAAATTCATGGGTTGAAACCCTACCTGGCAATGTGATGCTACTAGGAGGTGGGGCCCTGAGGAGGTAAATAGGGTTCAATAAACTGATGACGGTGGAGCCCCCAGGAATAGGATCAGGAACCCTACAAGAGGCACTAGAGAGCTTGCTTCCTCTCCCTGCTCTCTGCCTCTGGAGGGTGCAAGAAGACGTCAGCAATCTGCAAAGTGGAAGGAGCCAGAAGAACCTGGCCATGCTGGCACCCAGATCTCAGCCTTCCAGCCTCCAGAGCTGTGAGAAGTAGACTTCTGTTGTTTATAATACACCTGGTCCGTGGCATTCTGTCACCATAGCCCAAGTGGCCTAACACAATGACACACACCTGCTTGAGGTGAGAAAGAGCCGTGTGTATTTAAGGGAAGGGACTCCCAGCAAGGATACGGCAGACGCAACATCCCCTAGGCCAGAAAAGGTTTGAGTTGGCAAAGAACGGAAAGAAGGATGGGCTGACTCTTGGCCCTGAGCTTCCCGGCCACCAGAGCAAGAAGGGCAGCTTACCCGGAAGTGTCCTTTCTCCAATCACACAGCATCCAGGACTTTCTGAAACACTTTTGATGAACTTGCTGGATGCAGGGGGATATGCTCAGGTGCTCAATCCATTGGTTGATACCTGCTACTTGATTGGAAAACAAGGAGGTGACCTTTACCTAAGGCAGAGGTGCTTCCGTCCTCATAGAAACCCAGTGGGCTTCCTGGCTCAGGAGCTCAGAGACTTTGATAGACCCTCCATGCTAGAAGGAAGCGATGTTGAAGCTCCTTCTGGAAAAAAAGTCCCCCTGAAAACTCTAATTTGCTATTAACTTTCTTAATTTTGCTAATTATTAACCTCAGTGTATTATCAACAATGAAAATAATTGCTCGTAAATACTAAGAGATTATCTCCCAGGCACTGGGCTAAAAGCTTTATAGAGATTACCTCAATTTAATCATTTCAACAACCTTAAGAAGTCAGTAATATTATTATCCTCATTTTTCGGAGGAGGTGGAAACCGGGCTTTAGGGTAAAGTCACTTCTCTAGGATAACAGAGCTGGTAAGCGGGCACAACTGAGATTCGAACCCACTTCTGTCTGGCGAACTCTGTCTACCTTCTGGTTTGCCTCAGAGAGAGCACTGTCAGAGCCATACTTTATCTGGTGAAATGCTGATATGCAGCCCTTTGGAAGAGTTTATTCAGTTAACTAGGCCCTGGGGAAGGAGGGCTGGAAACCGCTCAAAACACATCCTGGCTGCCATGCTGAGATCTGGCCTAATTATGGCTCTCCCAGCAACGCGCAGGGCTTGGTTCTTTGGGAGGGCACGTTCAGCCTCCCCTCTGCACACCACTGGGTTCCGGTCGCAGCCAGAGTGGGAAGCTCCCCATGCGGGGTGCCTGGAGGCCTGTCCCCAGATCTGCTTGGCCGAAATCAGCAGTCTCCTTGGATCCCCGTGAACTGCAAGAACAAGGTGAAGACTGGCCTGGAGGGAACCCCCAGCAGGATGCTCCAAGGGCAGCCCAAAGACTCCCTGCTCCTTCCGTGGAGGCCTACTGAGAGACCCCTCTCCCCTGATCTAACCACCACCACCACCCCCCCACCTTCACCTGCACGCCCTTTCATTGCACAGAACATTGCTTTACGGTTGAGAAGATAAAGACTCTTTGGTCACATTTCCATCACCCTTTACCCTGTACAGTCTCCGCTCGAAACGACTGACCATTCAGATCATTTAGACTTAGATTCTCACGCACTGTTCACAACTCTGTGAAGCGGGTAGGCTTTGATCTCCCTTTTCACGAAGGTGACCTGAGGCACAGAGACGTTATGTAATTTGCTCAAGGGCGCACAGCTGGGTAGGGGAAAGAGCTTGGACGGAAATCTAGATTGGCTGGCTCTAGAATCCACTTTTTTTTTTTTTATTAAAAAAATTGTTTTAACATTTATTTTTTGAGACACAGAAAGAGAAACAGAGTGTGAGCAGCGGAGGGGCAGAGAGGGAGACACAGAATCGGAAGCAGGCTCCAGGCTCTGAGCTGTCAGCACAGAGCCCGACGCGGGGCTCGAACTCGGGAACCGTGAGATCGTGACCGGAGCCGGAGTCCAGACGCCCAACATAACAAGTTATTGCCCATCTTTCCCTCGGATAACCCTTGCACTGCAAGGTGTGCTGACTTCCTAGACCCAGTCCACCCCTGGAGCGTTTCTGAGTGGGATCTCATGATGTGAGCCAGCTCCCCGGGAGCAAGGACCGGTTTTTGGAGCGTCCCTGCAAGTGTAACCCCGTTCCTTCCCCTTTGATCCTCCACAACGGCTCGTGCAGGCGGGCCTTCCTGGAGAGAAATGAGGTGGTGCCTTCCCCTGCCTTTCCCCGATCTGCTCTGGCGTCTGGTCTGCCCCGTCGGCAAAACTCAGAACCCGATCACTCAAGGTCTCGTTTATTAATTGGCAATTGGAGCCCGTTTAGGACAGCACCCAGGCGGTTGGTGAGGAGCTGAGCTGCAGTGAAAGAATTTAATTTAAAGAACGAGTCGATTCAATTGAATCCTGAAAATCATTCCGATGTGCTCCCAGGGGAGTCTGTTTGGAATCGATAAATGTGCCTGTGTCACTGTCTCCTGTCTCCACTCTCCCCCGCTGGCCCTCAGCCAGGGGGAAATTGTTCCAAGGGACCAGGTGTCATTTAGGAGAGGTGTGGGCTCTGCCGGATGCCCAAAGTGGGGCATTCCTCAGCCCCAAGATGAGATGGATCTCTCCTTCTCCGCCCCCCATGCTCCCCCAGCCCCCTACTTACTCCCATCCTTCGCTGCTTCCCTGCCTCTGTGTGTCTCTCAATCTCTCTCTCTCTCTCTCTCTCTCTCTCTCTCTCTCTCTCTCCTTCACTCTTGGCCTTCTCCTGTCCTCTCTTTTATCTTCCTACAAAGTGCTGCTAAAATAGCCAAACACGCAGAAGCAGAGGGCAGAATGGTGGTGGCCGGAGGCTGGGAGGTACAGGGAGATGTTGGTCGGACGTTACAACATTACAGTTCTGCAAAGTTCTAGAGACCTAATCCACCACATGGAGACCGGGAGACCAGCGGCAGAATTCAGAATTGAGCCACGCTCAGGCTCAAACCCCGATTCTGCCAAACCTGTTCTCTTTGAACCCCACTTTTCTCACTGTAAAATGAGGATTATCTCGTCCACTCGGCAGAGTCACTGTGAAGGCTAACAAGACGATGGAGGGTGAACAGAGCTGAGGGCAGTGATGGTGACTCTGCCACTGTGGAAGGACTACAGTCCAGGCACCACGGGGACATGCTGGTTTTAAAGCATCCTGGGCAGCCACAGAAGGTTTTACTAGATGGAGGTGACATGATCTGGGCCGGTCATTTCCTCCCTTGTCAGACTGGTAGGACCCAGACCGTTGTCTCTTAGTCTCACTGAGTCATGAGAAGGGGAAGCCAGCAAGCCAGCAATCTCTATGTGTCATCTCTCATTTCTGCCCTGTGGAACTGAGGTGTGCAGGCAGGAAATTAACCTTTTTTTTTTTTTTTTTTTTTTTTTTTTTTAGAAAGCCAAGATGTCCATAGCTTGTGCACATGTGTGAGTGAGCCAGACAGAGCCCCAAGCCTGTCCTGGAATACACAGTTCTTACTAACAGTGAACCCCATAGAGATCAGCTGCTCTAACTCTGGAAGGTGATGACACCAGCAGCCGGGTGCTGTAGGAGGACGGACTGGAGCCTCTCTGGCCTGAGTTCTTTCCAATCAGACTATCTAGCTGTCTGCTTCTGCCTCTGTTCACATCACCCTGCATCTACACTCTGCCCTTTCTACTCTCCCATCAGCGACTTGCTTCCCTTTAGATAGTCTCACCTCCTCTGGGAAGCCTTCCCTTATAGGGCTGTCACCCAGTGAAAATGGCAATGACTTTTCTGTCTGAGAGACCTGATGACTCTACATGTAAGGCATTTTAAAGCATTCATGTTTTGGGGGCTTCTGGCTGGCTCAGTCGGTAGAGCATGCGACTCCTGATTTGGGGGTCATGAGTTGAAGGCGCATGTTAAGTGTAGGGATTACTTAAAAATAAAATCTTTTATTTTACTTTATTTAAAAACAAATTTTTTGATGTTTATTTTATTTTTGAGAGAGAGAAAGAGAAACAGAACACAAGCAGAAGGGCAGAGAGAGAGGGAGACACAGAATCGGAAGCAGGTCCAGGCTCTGAGCTGTCAGCACAGAGCCTGATGAGGGGCTTGAACCCACAAGCTGTGAGATCATCACCTGAGCCGAAGTTGGACACTTGAATTTTAGGGACACCTGGGTGGCTCAGTCAGTTTTTTTTTTTAAAGCATTCATGTTTTCTCCATCTATAAAGAGGGAATATGAAGCAGCTTCTCCAAAAGTTAAACAGAATTACCATATGAGCCAATAACACAATCCCAGGGGTGTAACTCAAAGAACTGAAAACAGAAACTCAAACCAATAGCTGTACATGTGCTCACAACAGAACTATTCACAATACCCAAAGGTGGAAGCAGCCCCAATGTCCGTCGGAGGATGGATGAATAAATGAATTACTGCATCCACACAACAGAATATTACTCAGCGCTAAAAAGGCAGTGTGAATACCTGCCACAATGTGGGTCAGCTTCAAAACCGTTATATGAAAGCATTAAGTTAAAGAAACAAGGAATGTGCAATATCCAAAGTAAGTAAATCCATAGAGACAGACTGTACATGGGGAGTTGCTGGGGGCTGAGGAGTGAGGATGGAAAGGGGACTAAGTGGTTAGTGGATACAGGGTTTCCCTTTAGGGTGATGCAAATGTTTTTGGAGCTACATAGAGGTGGCAGCTACACAGCATTGTGAATAAATCCCACTGAATTATCCACTTAAAAATGATTCATGCCGGGGCGCCTGGGTGGCTCAGTCGGTTGAGCGTCCAACTCTTGATTTTAGCTCCGGTCATGATCTCTGGGTCGTGGGATCAAGCCCTGCATCAGGCTCTGCACTGAACATGGAACCTGCTTAGGATTCTCCCTCTCTCCCTCCCCCTCTCCTTCCCTCCCTCCCTCTCTCTCTCTCTCTCTCTGTCACTCCCTCTGCTCCACTCACACACTCCCTCTCTCTAAAAAAAATAATAATACGTGATTAATTTTATTATGTGAATTTCACTTTTTTTTTAAGTGAGGGATAGCAATAACCAGCCACATGATATGGTTGGGTAAGAGTGATGAGATAATGAGATAATACGGGTGTAACTCCAAATCCACTCTGGGAATCAGCAGTTGTCACTCAATATACATGTGATTTTCCTTCTTCTTCGTAGAGTGAATCTTCACAGGCTAGGAATGTGAATCTGCATCAGATCCCTGGGGTCCTGTAGCACAGCTGAATTATCCTTAACTTGGTAGTACCACATTACTTGTTTCGGGAAACCAACTGGAATTTTTTTACAGGAGGAAGTGTACAAAAAGGTCCCACTCCCGAACTTGATTTCTGTCCAGACTACAGCTTTTTGGGCTCTGATTCTCAATCCACTTCCAACCTGTGTTTTTGAGCATTCACACTCACGCACCCGTGGGCTACTCCACTGTCTTCCTTGGGTTTTTCAGTTTCTAGTTCTTGGAAGATTTGTACAAGTGGTGTCTCCTTGCCACCCACCACACAGAAGCTGCCTTTATTCTTTTTTTTTCTTTTTCTTCTCCTCCTTCTTCTTCCTTTATTACTTATTACTTTATTACTTATTAAAGATAGTTTTGTGTTCTGATAACTGAAGAAAAACACGTGCACACTATGTCAAGTTGGCAAGAGTGTGTAATTTGACGCCGAGTGTAAATTGAACAGAGGAAGCTGGTTTCTAGATATCTTGACCTTTGTAGATACAAAATAATAAGAGTAATAACGAGCAATAATAACTGTTTATTGAGCAGTTACATTGTTCTGAGAACTGTGCCAGAAGTTTTTATGTGCATTTTTAATCCCCACGACCTTAAGAGGCCAGTGCTATTATTAACCCCTTTTTACAGATGGGGAACGGGAGGGTTAGTGAGGTTGAGGACCATGCCCTGGGCTGAAATATGGAATAAATGAGTGATGAACTGAGTGTAGAGAGGACTGCCATTCATTCATTGCAGGGAGCAGAGGAGGCAGGAGGGGCGCATAGCAGGAGCAGATTAAGGCCAAGATACTCAAGGTAGGCAGCTCCTAGGATGTCTCACGGTAATCCCCACCTCCAGGTATTCAGGCCCTGTAATCACCCCTCTGGGCTGGCCTGGTAACTTGCTTCTAATAAATATATGGCTGGGGTGCCTGGGTGGCTCAGTTGGTTGAGTGTCTAACTTCAGCTCAGGTCGTGATCTCACAGCTGGTGAGTTCGAGCCCTGTGTCGGGCTCTGTGCTGACAGCTCAGAGCCTGCATCCTGCTTCGGATTCTGTGTCTCCCTCTCTCTCTGTCCCTACTCCCCTCTCAAAAATAAACATCAAAACAAAAAAAAAACTTAAAAAAAATATATGGCAAAGCACCCTCCCTTGCCTGCTCTGATGGAGTCCAGCTACTGTGTTCTAAGCTGCCCCACAGAGCAGTCCACCTGGTGGGAAGGACCCGTGGCCTCCTGACAGCCCCATGAGTGAGCCTGGAAATGGACTGCCCCCCATTGAGCCTCGAGATGAAAAGTGCAATCTCACAAGGGACCTCAAGTCAAATGACCCAACTACATCACACTAGATCCCTGCCCCACAAAACTGACAAGGTAATGTGTGTTTTGTTCTTTTAAGCCACCACGTTTGGGGATAATTTGTTATGCAGAATCAGATAATCGGCACAGTAATGTTTCCAAAGCACAGCTTTTGTTAGGCCCTGCTAGAGACAGGAGAGATTGAGAGGACCAGGACATAGTCTCTACCCTGCAGTAACTCATGGCTGATAGAATGAAAAGAGAACCATTTAAAATGGAAAGTTTAGAAGTGTGTGCAAGGCACAGAGCTGGTAGAGGGGATCCGGTGTTAATGAAGAGTTCTGGGGCATTGACATATAAGTAGGAGTTTACTAAGTAGATGCTAGAGACAGTAACTAAATTTTTTTTTAGTGTTTATTTTTGAGAGAGGCAGAGCATGAGTGGTGGAGGGACAGAGAGAGAGAGGGAGACACAGAATCTGAAGCAGGCCCCAGGCTCTGATCTGTCAGCACAGAGCCTGATGCAGGGCTCGAACCCACGAACCACAGGATCATGACCTGAGCTGAAGTCGGACGCTCAACTGACTGAGCCTACCCAGGAGCCCCTAGAAACAGTAAGTTTTTGAACAAATGAAGAGGGCTGAGTGCTAAAAGATGGGAAGCAAGACCATTTAAGATTCAGGAAGTGGGATTATCATGATTTGGTGACCAATCTGTAGGAACTGAGAAATGGACACAGGAAGGAGTCAAGGGTGACCCAGAGTTTTTTGTTTGGTTGAACAGGTGGGTGGTTGTGCCATCAGTTAAGATGGGAACCACAGAAAAAGGGCTGTGAACCTTTGGAACAGGTCCCAGATATATTCTGGGCTGTTGTTCTCTCACTTTCTTCGATCACTCTTTGAGAACATACACACACGCCAGAGTATTCGTTATCTATCACTGTGTAACAGAATACCCCACAGCTTAGTGATTTAAAACAACACACATTTATTAAGTTTCTGAAGGTCAGAGTTCTGAGAGTGGCTTAGCTGCTCAGGGTTTCTCACAAAACCGCAGTCAAGATGTTGGCCATTGCTGTAGTCATCTGAAGGCTTGAGTGGGGCTGGAGGATCCACTTCCAAGATGGCCCAGCCACATGGCTGTTGGCTGGAGACCTCAGTTCCTCTCTACGTGAGCTTTTTTGTGGGGATGCTCCACATGGTAGCTAACTTCCTCCAGGGCAAAGCAGCCCGAGAGTGAGAGAATGATCAGGAAGCCAAGGGGCTTTTTATAACTTAGTCTTCTAAGTCCTACACTGTCACTTCTGCTTTATTCCATTCATTAGAAGTGAGGAACATCAAAGAATATGTAGACATATCTGAAACGTACACACACACATACACAGCTCTGTGTATGTGTGTGTGTATACATATCCACATATGTCTTTATGCCAGTGCTGAGCTCACAGTAGGTACTCAAATATTTATGAATGGAACAATTACATTGCATGCACAAGCTTTATTCTATCTCACTTAATATATTATGAACATGGTTCCATGGTGTTGTTAACTGGAAAGATAAAACTGTCCATTATTTTACCGGCAGATATGGGTTTATTCAGGAATGACAGAGAATTGCAATCCAAGACAAGGCAAGCTACAGCAAAACCATAGGCAAGTCTGGAGAACAACGATGAGGAACGCTCTTTTACACAGGAAAGGGGGAATTGGGAGGGGTTATTATTTTGTTCATGTTTATTTGTTTTCAACAAAGAGAGAGAGAGCGTGAGCAGGGGAGGGGCAGAGACAGAGGGAGACACAGAATCTGAAGCAGGCTCCAGAGTCTGGAGCCTATCAGCTGAGCTGTTGGCACAGAGCCCCGATGTGGGGCTCTAACCCACCAACCGTGAGATAATGGCCTGAGACAAAGTGGGATGCTCAACTGACTGAGCTGCCCAGGCGTCCCCAGGGTGGGGTTATTATAAATAAACTGGGAATGGACTGGGAGTTCAAAGTATAGTGGCTTCTCATTAGTTTAGTCATCACCCTCATTGGCTGGGCTGATGCTGAGGGAGGAGGAAAGTCTTTCTTCCTCCTGCTGGAGTAGTGAAGTAGTGGCTGAAGTGGTATTCACACGCAAGGCACCCCTCTTCCTGTTGGGTCTGGGACTACAATTGATGAGTGCTAGGGCGTGAGGGCTCCCCCTGCTGGCCTTCCAGCTCCATTCTAAACGAGAGCTCCCATCATTAATTTTCACATCAGAGACAGATACATCCTATACTTTGCAGTCAGACTGCTTGAGTTTCGGGCCCCAGGACCATCTGTGCAAACCAGAACAAATAATGTAACTACTCTGAAGTTCAGTTGCATGGTTTAGCGCCTATATACCAAAGTTGCTGGAAGGATTAAATAATGAAATACATGCACAGAACTTCGTCCACTGCTTGGCGTGCAGTGATTTTTTTTTTTAATGCCATTTATTATTGATATCATGCTTTCCTGAATGGAATGGCCCTCCGTGTACTTTCCCTGTTCTTCCGGCATCTGTTTTCCCTTGGCTAGTGGTTGACGCTTTACAGATTCAGGTATCTAGGGATGAGCTTTGACAGGAGCCTCACAGTGCAGAAAGGGATGCGCCTTCTGTTCTAGTAAAAGCACAGGATAGCTAGCTGTTTGTTTTATATTTGCCATACAGGAGTCTAAAAAGCACGGAGCCTGATGCCAGCCATTATGCTGACTGTAGACATGATTAATTGGTTGTCTATTCCAAGCATTAACACTTATTCCCACAGCTACCTGATTACAATGACTAATTAGACAAAAGTTCCTTCCAAAGCCTGTTTGAATTATAGCTCTAATGCAATAAACCCCAAAGTTTGTATTCAATCCGTACATGATCTTTTTTCCTGTTCTTTTTCTTTACAGGAATCGATAAGTTGTTTAGACACCTTTAATAGAGAGGAAATGAACAGAACGCAGATTTTGCCACTTTATAAAAGGGACTTTGAAATGTTTTACCTTTAACAAAGACTATCCTTTTCATCTACCCAACAAGTTGGGATTTTCAGGATAATTTAGATGGGCTTATTTCCATGATTATGTGAGGACAGTTAATGGCCTTGCCAGCGATTAAAGTTGGATTTCACCATAAATAAGATGGACTTGCTTTCACGAAGCTCCCTGTGTTTATTCTGGGCACCATATATCACAGGCCAGGGGCAATTTGTTTTCTCTTCTTGCTTGGTGCCACATCCACTGCTCGTTTCCAGTGCTCTTTCGTGACATTCAAAGTGCATCTGAGAGGCGAAGATCCTCTCAGAAAATAATTATTTTGAGGCATCACATGAATAATAGGATAGTGATGAAAGAGAATAGAATGTTCTGGGACTTTTTAACCACCAGAGCAGCAGACTGTATGAAGTGTTCTATTTTGCAGAGTAGTCTCTGTTCCTGGCCCATCCTCTCGGGGAAAAAAATCTTGTTTTGGTGCTTATAGAAGGGAGGACGTGGAGGCAAAGCACCATGTAAATTTCGGGTGTCAATGTCTGTTGAGGTAGAATGGTGGGACAAGAGACTGGTACCCACTGTAATGACTGCTGGTCTTTATCCACTCCCTGTAACCATCATGCCAAGGGTCCCGAAGTGACACTATTTAAGGTAGACCATTTAGGGAGGACAGTTGGTGGAGATGAGGTTGGTCACATAGTGTGTCCCCAACATCGACGGGTCTCAGGCAAACATCCTGGATCAAAGACATTCTAAGTATCCCAAAGACAGTAACTCCTTGACGTTTCCTTCTGCCCCCCCTGCCCCAGTCCCAACATAACATGACCAGCTCCCATCCATCATAGCAGGAAATCCACAGATAATTGCCCAAGTAGAGGCTTCTAGAGGTCACACACTAGTTAACGATAGGGAGCGACCAGTAGAAAAACTTTAAAGGTAAAAGGTTAAAAGTGGTTCCCCAGGGAATCTCCGTATGTGTGCCTACGTGGGCAGAAGATGGGAATACGGTGGGGGACTGTTGCATTTTATTATTGAAAAGGGAAAAAAAAAGTTTATGAGGCGTCTGTAATACCATGGAAAAATATTTATAATGTAAGTGGGAAGGCTGGTAACAAGTTATATACACAGTGCATTCACAAGTATATAAAAACTAGAACCAAAACAAACAAAAAGCTATGCACAGGGAAGGCCTAGAAGGAAACATGCCAAGTTATGTACGGCTCCCTGGGTGGTGGGAAACAGGATCATTTTATTTTTGTCATCACTTTGTGCATTTCCGTATTTTCCCAATTTTCTATGGCAAACACGCACAGCTTTTCGAATGCCAAAATAAACTGGATATCACAAGACTCGAATGGAAGCCCTCGGTGCAGTTTGCTATCCTCTCCTCTCTCCTCGTGCGGAGTGGCTAGCAAAAGGGATTGTTTGGCGGGGAGTCAGAAGCCACGGGGCTTTGCTCCAGCTCTGCTAATGAGCTGTATCCCTCGGGCAGGGATCCAGCTTTCCTTCCACCGCGCAGACGAGGCTGGATCGCCAAGTTCCCTTGTTGCTCTGGCATCTTGGGATCAGTCCTAGGGCAGTTTGCTATGAGCTGGGAACAACCCCTTATCCTTTGATCACAATGGTCCCCCAGTCTTTCCTGGTCCCCTTGAAGTGATCTTTTGCCTCTGTGTCAGATGCCACCTGCTGCTGGAGCCAGGGGTCCCCTGGAGAGAGAACCGTCTTGGAGTCAGGGAGACCTGCCTTCTCAATAGCTGTGTGCGCTGGGGCCAACCACCCCTAGCACAGCACCTATAATGTGTCTGGCCCACAAGAATTTATAATGAAGAAACCTCTCTGAACCTAGCTCCTCACCTTTAAAAGGAAGGTGATAATTATTCCTATTTCCTATGAGGGTGAGAGAAATTGAATGTTTGGGGACATAGCACAATGAGTGGCACATGAGAAGTACTTGATAAATGGAAGCTGTTGCAGTAAAAGCCAACTTTATTGTGTGTATAAAGCTTAGCACTGAGCTATATGCTTTGCATTCATTATCTCATTTAATCTTACCACACTTTGCATCAGGGAGGTAGTTCTATCGGGAGACAACAGAACTGTGGTTAACAGCCTGAGCGCCGGAGACAGACTGTCTGCTACTGTCCAGCTATATAATTGGGCAAGTTATATAATGTCTGGAAGCATCCTTTTCATCACTTGTAAAATGGGGATGCTCCTAGGGTACCCACCTCATAGACGGTTGCTAGGATTAAATAAATTATTTTATGTTAACTGCACGGAACAGTGCCTGGAACATAATACAGATGAGGTCACTGAGGCTGACAGTCGTCGGATGGCTTTCCTACAAAGGAAGGTCACATGTTTAGCAGTGAGGACACGAACCCAGGCAGCTTAGTCAGTCATTGTGCTGCACTTCTCCTCTCCCTGGCCAACTCTTTAACATGCGTGCATATTGAGAAAAATGCCCAGATGAACAGCATGTCCTCTTATAATCACATCTGTAGGTCGGAGTCAATAAAATCTGCTAAAGAGCGTTGGGACCTGAACAATGACAAGGACAATGCCGGGGAGTCACCATCACCCAGTTGTGTGGCCAAGATGAGGGACAGCTTTTGGAAAGAGCTGATGACTGGTCAGACGGATCCTGGGCACGGAGCAATCATTTGTTCACTGGTGAGTCCCCGGTTACCACCTGTGGTCTGAGCGGTTTGTCAGCGGGCAGGAAACAGAGGTGGACAGGTCAGTTTTGTCTGGTAAATTGTGGAACAAAGAAGGCACCATTTCTTCACCAGAGTGTCACCATTTCTTCCTGTCGTGGGGATTCTGTCCATAAGGTTGTGTTGACCACTTTCCCCAGGAAGGGAGTCCAGAATGTGACCTCTCCTTGCTTTTTACTGGGTTCAAGCGTTCAAATATACCTTCGGGTCAGGCTCAAACTCCTGAGGGATCTTCTTTGCGTCCACAGTTACTGAGTGCTTATGATGTGCACTAGGAGCTGGTGATCTAAATAGAAACAATAATTCCTGACATTTGAAGTCCGTACCACAGTCCAGCCATTCTGTATCACTGAATCTAAGATGACATCAACAGTTCTCGCTTGTATTTTATGTTAAGGAAAAACCCCACTCCATCCAATAATTGATGATAAACTGTCACTTGTGAGCCACATTCTAGTTTCAGAGATGACAAAACGTGGGAGATGTGCCCCATAGAAGTGATGATAAAATACGCTGTTAACGCCTTTGGCCTTCCATCCACTCCACAAAGCAGATCTTAAGATGCACCCCTTTAAGAAGGGGAAACTTGTCCAGAGACATGAAATAATGTGTTTGAAGTTCTACATCTAGCCAGACAGAACCAAGGCTTAAGCCTCGGCAGACTGATGCGAGCCTGTGGGATTCCAACAGCCTGAAAGGTATCTGTTCTCCTTGCACATCAGGCAGGAAGCCTGCCTGTTCCTCCTCTACTCCCTCCCCAAAGAGCCTTAGGCTTCTCTTCACACCTTCCAGCCTTCCCTGCTGCACAGTCTGACTCCCTCCCTACTCCCAGAGGCCAGCACAGCCCAGGAGGTCCAGGGACCCTTTCCTGGGTCTTTCTTTCTGGGACTTCTCTGGTTGCAAACAACAGAAACTACCAATGACTTATAAACAAAAGGGGGAGTTTTATTGATGAGAAAGGGGAGGCTTGCAGAATGGTCAGGGGCCTGGGGCTTAGGGCAACCCCTGGAGTCTAGATGCCAGGGAAGCTTCGAACATCTGCTCGAAGGGCTCTGTAGCAGCCACTTCTGGTTGGTTTTCCTCAATCTGGGTCAAAGCTCAAGAGTCCGTGTTCCAGGACACAGTTCTGTTGGCCTGGTGTGGATTACGACAGGGGACGCTCAGTAGGACACTAGAATTTTCCTGATATCGCACACAGCAGAGGGTTCCCCAAGAGGAGATCTGGGGGAAGAGCATAGCTTCTGGGGTCAAGCTGCTTTCTCTCACAGGCTGGTTCTGCCTACTAGCAGGGTGAACCCCCCCCCCCCCCCGCACTTCCGTTCCAGAGGAAAATGGAGATCACATCAGCCTTACCTCACTGGGTTGTTGGGTGGGGGGATACATGAAACAATTCCTCGCACCCTGCATGTATTCACTGTCTACAGCTTGTCCCCATACATGGCTAACTTCAACAGCAATGGCTGTCTGTCCCAGAATCTTCCTGATCCTTAGAGCTTCACGAATCATTGTTTTCCCAGACGTACCTTGTGTCCCTAAAATTGGAAATGCCTCCCATTTGGTCATCTGGGGTCCTCACTTGGAAGCAAAAAAATACTTTTTTTGCTCAAATCTTCTGTCTGAAATACCTAATATCTTACATGGTATATAAACAGATCATTTCTGGGGCACCTGGGTGGCTCAGTTAGTTGAGCATCTGACTCTTGATTTCAGCACAGGTCGTGATCCCAGGGTCATGGGATCGAGGTCTGCATTGGGCTCCGTGCTAAGCATGGAGCCGGTCGGGGTTCTCTTTCTAAAATTAAAACTAAAAAAAAAAGGATAATTTCTACAGCCATCCCACATGTGCCTTTTTAGACTTAATCTACTATTTACATACTCTGTGCCCAGCACTGTGGTAGTGTCCATAATTTATATGCAGGGTAAAAGGTTCTGTATCATTCATAAGTTTATTACCTACCAGGTTAGGGATTTCCCACCTTCTCTACCATTGACATTTTGTTGATTCTTTGTTGTGGGGGCCTGTCCTGTGCATTGTAGGATGTTTAACATCCCTGGCCTCTGTTCCTAGGTGCCAGTAGCAAATATTACTCCCCAATAATTAGGAAATCTAAAAATATCCCCAGGGGCACCTGGGTGGCTCAGTCGGTTAAGCCTCTGACTTTGGCTTAGGTCATGATCTCACGGTCTGTGAGTTTAAGCCCCCTCTACGGGCTCCATGCTGACAGCTCAGAGCCTGGAACCTGCTTTGGATTGTGTGTGTGTCTCTCTCTCTGACCTTTGCCCTCTCTCTCTCTCTCAAAAGACAACATTAAAAACTAAATAAATAAAAATATCTCCAGACATTTGCAAATATCCTGGGGGGCAGTGCAACATTGCCCCAGTTGAGAACCACTATTCTAGATGAGTCTAAATCCCATCACAACCTGCCTGTGTCTGTCTGGTTCATCCTTAAATTCCCATGGCCTAAGAACAGTAGCTGGCACACAGTGGGTACTTGATCGGATAAACACAGATCACAGCAATTTTCTGCTGAAAATAAAGCAAACAAAAACCTGGTTCCACCACCATCCCCTATCAAGTTCAAATTCCTAGCTGACATTCATAGTCCTACCCAATACAGGTCCAGTCTACACCCCCCAGTCTCATCAGGACTCAGGGGGTCCTTCTGGATTCACTTTCCTGCGTTCATTTTTGCAAAACAAACTCTCCAGCCAGCTGCATCTCTCCTGCCCTAAGAGACCTGTGGGAAAACTCTCCAACAAATATTTTAGTCGTCAAAGTGACACTAAGAGGTAAGCCCTACATATAAGAGACAGTAACGCTTTATCACACAAGAATAAAGCTGACTCTCCTCCTTGCCTGACACGGATTTGAAATTGCATAGCTGAAGCTGTGGTTGGAGAGAGCCCAACTTCAAGGAAGCCTTCTGCCTTTTGTTTCTCCCTCCCTGAATCCCCAGATGGAGAAGGGCCTAAGGAGAGTGTGAGTGGTGTGCATGCCTTGAGGGGGACCGGTCTCCCATCTGATTTTTTTAACCCTTCACATCCATGCTGGAAGTGCAGTCCTGAGTTTACAGCCGAGGCTCAGCATCTCAGACAAGTTCTTCCAGATACCCTCTTTCTGGGTCCTTCTGGTGCCATGGAGAGTGTTTCCAGGGACTGCTGTGCAGAGATGTGTACAGGGCTGATAAGAAATGGGACCAGGGACCCAAGAGGTGGGGCTTTTCCAGCAGGGATGGTTCTTGTTTAAACTTTGGTTTTACATTTGTTTTGGTATTTGAATTTGAAGCAAGGCCAAGAAAGAGGAACATTTGCAATTATAATTGCTTCTTATTCTGTTAAAAGTAAAACCTTAAAATTGTAGGTTAGGGTGGAAGCAAACAGCATTGAGCTCTGGGGGCTAAAGATCTGAGTTCCAATTCTTGTTTCTCTCTTTGAAGCTCGGTGACCTCAGACAAGTTAGTCACCTTTCTGGGCCTTAGTTTCCTTATCCGTAATAATGATACCAACTCTTGGGGTTGTTGGGGAGGCTTAAAAGAGATAACGGATGCCAAGTTCACCGCACAGAAAGGGAAGCATTGTTGCTGTTCTTGTTGTGTAGTTACTGGTGCATACAACCTCCTGGGGAGGTAGCACAGTCACCTCTGGAGAAGGGCTTCTTCTGAAGGCCAAAGCTTCCTCGCTGGTGTGTGACCAACAATGTCAAATCTGAAGTCAGTGATTGCTTACCCTTGGTTTGTGAGGGAAGACTGGATGGGCGGAGAAGAGGGCAGGGGATATTATTTGGCAAAGTTACTGTAAGTTTCCATTTGTAACTACACTGTGGACTCATTGTCTGGCCACCTCTCTCTGGGCCTCAGTTTCACCCTTTGTACAATGAGGAGGGTAGAACTTGAATACTTCCAAACTATTGTCATTCTTTGACATTTCAGTCTGGTAACCTTCAAAATCTCTGCAATGATGGCAATATCCTATATCCACCCTGTCCAAGATGGTAACCAGTAGCCAGAGGGAGGTATTGAGCACCCAAAATGAGGCTAGCATTACCAGGAACTCAATTTTTAACTTTATTTAATTTTAATAAATTTAAACTCAAACATAAATAGCCCAGGTGGCTAGTGGCTACCATATTGGATAACACAGCTCCAGGATTCTAGGAATCCACAATGAGAATTCTAAATGGAAGGACAGTCCCCAGATCATGACTATCTCTCTCCATCTACAGTGGCATCGGGAGGACATGGTTAAGATCAAGTGTAACTCTAGCAGATTCTGATACCTGGGAGGTCAAGGATCATGACTGTCTTTGTGGTGTCCTCTCTAGAGCCTTGCACAGTGGGTGGCACATGGCTGGTGATCAATCTATTACAATGAATGAATGAATGAATGAATGAATGATCTTTCCCCAGGATTCTCTCTTTGGTCTTCCTACTACAGGCCTGAAATTCCCCCCCAAGGACAAGTAATTCTGGCAGCTTTTGCACCACAGTGTCCACAATTCATCTGTTAAACTTCAGCTACCCTGGGAAGAGGACTGTAATAAAGTCTACTTGCATCTTCTCTGAATTAATCTATCAGATTATGAGTGGAGGCCCGGAAGCAGTAGGACAGGGGATGACACAGTATCTGGGGAAGGAGAATTCAAGGAGCATATGAATACTATGAATACAGCCAATACTGTACAATGTCTGTGTCTCCTTGTGTGTCTTCAGGTGTGTCTGTCTAGCGGTCTCTGGTTGTGTTTGTATGTAGATGTGTGCGATGTATAGATGGGCTTTATGGATTGTTAGACAGTTGTGCTCCATGTAATAATAATAATAATAATGGCCGCCGATTCATAGCTAATGTGACCTTGAGCAAGGACTTAACCTTTTGAGATTCTCTAGCTGTGAAATAGGGATAATAATAAGGATTACGTCTTTAGAATTTGTGATAATTCAGTAAGATATTTTTAATATATATTTATATATATATATATATATATATATTTTTTTTTTTTTTTTTTGAGAGAGTGAGTGAAACCATGAATGGGGGAGAGGGGCAGAGGAAAAGGGAGAGAGAGAATCCCAAGCAGGCTGCATACCCAGCCTGGAGTCCAATGCAGGGCTTGATCTCTACGACTGTGAGATCACTACCTGAACCCAAATCGATAGTTGGATACTTACCGACTAGGCCACCCAGGAGCCCCTAAGATGTTTTTTAAAGTACCTAATACCTGGCATATAATAGGTGCTCAACAAATGCTTGATAAATAACATAATAGAGTTGTGACTAGATATTGTATTGCCCACATACCGTATTCTTTCAGTAATCATGCTAAAATTACAGATATTCTTGCCTTTAACTCTCTTGACCATGTTGCCAGCTAGGTCATGTATTACCCAATTTTTACAGATGAGAATGGTTGCAAAGAAAGTGAATGTCATAATAAACGTTGGCTTTCATCATTCCATTTATACCCGACATCCCTTTGGAAATGAAATGTGATTAGCTTCATGTCCAGGCGCCAGGCTGGCCATGTCCTGTCACAAAGTTTGCACCCAGGGTGGGGCTAACACATACACATTGTCTCCCATGTCCCTTAGGAGGCAACACCCCCAGTAATTTAGTGGCAGATCCACAGTTTGGCACTTGGCTCCCAATCAGAATTGATACTCCTTGGTCTATGAAGCTTTGATCTCATAGTATCTTCCCTGACCCGGTCTAAGCCAGGGTAGCTGCCTCTGAGAGTTTCTATAGCTCAAGAGCCATCTCCAGGGTCCCAGCCGAGTTTTTAGCCATCTTCTCATCAACATCCCCAAAGAAAAACATGTGCCAGAAGAGTACATGTTCTTGATTTGGGCAGCTGGGGTTCAAATCCCATCTCTACCACTCACTAGCTAGCTCTGTGACATAATTGCACCTCTGTGACTTGCGGCTGTTCTTTACTTTTTTTTGTTTTGTTTTTTATTTATTTTTGCCTTTAAAGAGGAATAGTCTTTGCCCATCTACTAGGGTTACATTATCAGGTATGGTTCTTTGGTCACAGGCAACAGAATCTGGTTCCAGATTGCTGAAGCAAAACCAAATTAATTGGAAAAATATGGACTAGCTTATAGGATATGAGAAATAGACAGCACAAAGTGCCTGAGAAAATCCAAAATGTGTTGGTAGCACAAATCTCTTGATGGTTGCATTAATCAGGGTTCTCCAGAGAACCTATCGGATCAATCCATGTATCTATACCTATCTATCTACCTGCCTACCTACCATCATCTGTTATCTATCCGTCATCTATCTATCTATCTATCTATCTATCTATCTATCTACCTACCTACCTACCTACCATCGTCTATTACCTATCTGTCATCTATCTATCTACCTACATACCTACCTACCATTATCTATTATCTATCTGCCATCTCTCTCTCTCTCATCATCTATTATCTATCTGCCATCTATCTATCTACCTACCTACCTACTTACCATCATCTATTATCTATCTATCTATCTATCTATCTATCTATCTATCTATCTATCTATCTAAGATTTATGATTGAGCAACATAGGTTTGAACTGTGCAGGGGTCCACTTCACATAGATTTTTTTAAATATAAATACAGCACGTACTGTAAGTGTATTTTCTCTTCTTTATGATTTTCTTAGTAATGTTTCCTTTTCTCTAGCTTACCTTATTGTAAGAAAACAGTATATAACATATATAACATAAAAATATGTGTTAGCCAACTGTTAATGTTAGTGATAATGTTAACAGGCCATTTGTAGTTAATTTTGTGGAGGGGGGGAGTAGTCAAAAGTTATATGTGGGTTTTTTTAATGTTTATTTCTGACAGAGAGAGAGCATGGGGAAGGGCAGAGAGAGAGGGCTTCAGAGGATCTGAAGCAGGCTCTATGCTGACAGCAGAGAGACTGATGGGGGGCTTGAACCCACGCCCTGAGCCAAAGTCAGATGCTTAACCAATTGAGCCACCTAGGTGCCCCTATACATGGATTTCTGACTATGTAGGGCCAAGGGTCAAGGACAAGGGTCAACTATATTATAAGGAATTGTCTCACACAGTTATGGAGGCTGGTTAGTCCTACATTCTTCCATCTGCAAGTTGGAGACCCAGGAAAGCTGGTGGTAGAATTCCATTCTGAGTGTGAGGGCCTGAGAACCAAGGGGATTGATGGTGCACATTCCAGCCCCATGCAGAAGACTAATGTCCTTCTTGAAAGCAACCAGGAACAGAGAGCAAACTCTCCCTTACCCTACCTTTCCATTTTTCTTCTATGCAGGCATCTAGTTGATTCACTGAGGCCCACCCACCTTGGGAAGAGGCTTACATGGTCTATCCACTCAAATATTGATGTCATCTAGAAACACCCTCACACACACATCCAGAATGATGTTTGACCAAGTATCTCAGCAGCCAGTGGTCCAGTCAAATCAACACATAAAATTAATTGTCACAGTGGTCTTACTTAGGTGCCATCAAGAAACCACAGTGGTTCCAAGTTCCTTCCATTACTTCACTTAAGAGGCAAAGTCCCAAGAAAGAGTCTGATTGGTTGATATCAGATCACAGGATGGTCCCTACTGTATTGGGGTAGTGAGGAAAATGATCTGGTAGGACTACACAGCACCTAACACATGTTCCGTAAATGGGTAGCTATTGTTATTATTTTCATCTCTCTCCTCTCTGAGCCTTATTATCAGTAACTCAGTGAATCATCTCAGAATGTCTTGCCACCTGGTTATCCTGAAGACAACCTCCTCAACGCCCACCAGCCAAATTTGCTTCTTCTCCAGCAAGAGTATATACAATTTAGGTGTTAAACAGTGTGATAACAGTTATTTCAGTTCTTGCCATGGTGTTTACCAATTTTTTGAAGTCTTGCCTCCAGGAGACACCAGGTATTATCACTCCATGAAAGTAACACTTATTCTTCTTGGTACATCAAGACAGAGTCCTGCCAGCCCTTCTCTCTGCCCACTCCACTCGAGATACACCCACATCCTAACCAGGGAGGAAGGGAGCCCAGGGGTGGGACCTGCTGGGGGCAGAGCCTGAGCCTCTCCTTTTCAGTTGGTGTATCAGTGATCGTGTAAAAAGGCCCTAGCTCTTGCCTTTCTTTGGGCCTCAAGGTTGTAGTTTGACACTTGTGTCATCCGAAAACATCTCCTCACACCCATACCAACATCTTGTTCATACATTAGCTTTGAACAAATGGCTGAAAAGTTTCCACTTTTGAAAACAGTGATCTCTTCTGCTCCCCTAAATACACTTCAGCCCCTGTCCCCCTTCTCTCAATTCCAAACGGGGCCTGGAGCAGGTGCCCCTACCCCCCACCCCCTCTAGCCCTTGTACACCTGTGCAGAATTCTTGGTTGGCTGGAACAGCTTTGAAAGAGAAGAAAAGATCAACCCCTAGATGCCAGCTTTCTAGTAAGGGTCTGTTTTCCCCCTTGACAACACCAGTGTCATTACACATGAATAATCTACATACCCCTCCGTCCCCCACCACCCATCAGGGTGTTGGAACTTCTCCACATTAGCAACCTCCCCCACCCCCACCCCACCCAAAGAGGCAGCCTACTGCCCTGGGCTTGTGACCCACAAACATGCATAAAAATCCATGTGGTAGATGGTATCGTTGACCCTAATTCTTCAACCCCTCCAACCCCTCCTATCCCTGCCTTTTGCCTGGGGTCTTTTATTTTCTTTGCTAAAGGAGTAAACGATAAATTCCCACTCCTCTAATTCAGGTTCAGCCAAGTGATTTTCTGTAGCTAATAGAATAAGGCAGAGGTGACGCTGTGCCAATTCTGAGATTACGCCTCTTGAAGATTGCATGCCTCCTTTTGCTTGCATCTCTGCCATGCCAGGAGAAGAATATGCCCAGGACAGCCCACTAGATGGAGGCCACATGGAGCAGGGCAGAGCCACTTCTGCTAATCCCTGCCCCCAGCCAACCTACAGAACTTGAGCTAAATACATGCTTATTGCTGCATGCTGTTGAGATATTGGAATTTGTTAAGCAGCAATATTTAAAATTGATATATGGTTTATACATCATTCCTGCCACTTTATCTTTGTGTGGCTCTACTCAGAACTGTTTCCTCAACTCCTTCATCAAGGGATTGAACTGGACGATTCTTAAAGGTCATTTTAGCTCTGAAATTATTCAGTTTCTTCTCCAGACCCCGGATAATCCCATTAATGGATCATCCCCCAGTATCTTTGGGCTGAACATTTACTACATTGTACTGTAGTGATGTACAGAGGTGGATCCCACTCCCATCCACTGTGACATCCAGATGGGTCAACTGGGTCTTATCCATCAGAGCAGTACAAGCATCCACCCCAGTGTGGGCATGTATTAAGTTTTCAGTTAATGTTTATTGTGGCAATGACTAGGTAGCTGAGGAGACTATCCAGAGGCACATCCAGATGGACACGCATTTACCTTCCTTCCTCAATGGCAAACAAATGTTTCCAGATCCACTAGACTACATGCAGGCTAACTTTTGTGCTGAGGTGACGTGACCAATCAGCAATAGTTTTGTGTAATTAATTTCCAGCATACTTATAAATGGGTACAGTCTGTCAAACTACCTTTATATTATTTATTTGTATTATCTAGCTATCTCTTTGACCACCTACCAGAAGGCAATACATGCAAATGATAAAAAAAAAAAGTGCTATAAAAGGGTGTCTAGTCAAAATTAAGTCTCTCTTGCTCTTAGTCTTTAATCCCCTAGTTCACCTCTTTCTCAAGGGTTTCCTGGGCATTACAAAAATCATAAAGATATTTTATGGACGTACAAGGAAATATGCACCTATCATCCCATTTTTGCTATCTTTTTAATATAAATGCAGGATATCTTCTTATTATTTCTATATTTCTCATTATTCTATATTTCTCACTTAGATTTGCTTAAAGATAGTACCAGAGTTGGTAGGTATAGCTCTATCTTTATCCTTTCATAGCTGTATTGAATTCCATCTTATGGCTTACATCATAATTTAAGCAGTCTCTATTATGAGCATTAAGGTTATTTCTAGTCTTTGGACCAAATTCTTTTGAAAACTCTGGCTTCATCTGGGACCAACTGGGACTGACACTTAAGCCCACACTCCACTCACTGAACCTGGAACCCTACGGTAAGGCTGTAGTCATCAGTTCAACAGGTGTGTTAAGAGGACAGCTCCCTGACTTCACTCTTCTAGAAGTCTTAAAGTACTCCTCTCAACTTAGCACGTAGCCTATCCCAGGGATCAGCTAAGTGAGGTGACCAGTAGCCACCAGTAACTACCACGGACACTACTCATAAGGAGTAGTTAATTATGAAGAGGCAGACGGAGTAAGAGCTCTTGAGTAAGGAGCTGGATGAAAGGCTGGGACTGGAGAAAGGACCATGAAAAGCCATGAAGTACCCACCACTAGAGAGAAGGAGAGGATGCAGAGGGGGAGGGGATGGTGATATTAAGCATTGGTCCCTGGGCAGGAGATAGAACCCGAAGAGGGTCAGTGTGAGGGTTCCTAAAGTTTAACAGAGTAAGGGAAAAGTGAATGGCTGCAAATATGATTGTGAAAAATCTCATTAAAAAAAATTAGGAAACTTTTAAAAGATTTTTCCAAAATGTTATCACTTTTCTCAAATAAAAGAGAAAAGCTATTTTCCCCAAAGTTTTCTCCTTCTTCCTATGTCGTGTCTTTAAATACCCCAAACATGGTAATTTTATGAGCAAACCATATTATACATTATACATTTTTATGTTTCAAAGCTTACAAAGTGACTTGAATTCCATAGTGTTAAAATTAAAAACAAAAAGAGGAATGCATATATTTCAGTTTTCCCACATTGCTGCTTTATCTACTCTCCTCCACCACACTAGATTTTGGCTTCAACATTTTGGGAAATTTTATAACTGTAACCTCAAACTTCCTTTCCAGGACGACCTCTACTCTTCCCTAGACAAGACCTGGAATCTCATTCCAGCCCCATTATTTGCAGGGTGACTTCCAGTGAGTCACTTAATCTCTCTAATCCCTAGTTTGCTATCTGGAAAATGGAGACAGTGCTACGACTTATGCCATGTTGTGATGATAACATGGTACATGTTAATAGCTGGTACAGTTCTTGGCACACATTAGGGTGGATTCACATTCTGTTTCCCCTTCCTGATACCCTTCAGAAAATGCTTCCTATTATCATGGGCCAGTTGTCCTTCTTGTTAACCTGGGTGGGGTAGAAATTAGACAATAGTATTTAGGGGAGATAATAAGGGACCATAAGTCAGGAGAAGTGACTGAAAGTGGATCTCAAACAAAAGAGGTGACACTAGGAATGAAACAATAATTGGAATCTGTCATTATATGGGAGAAGACAGGCCTATTGGAAGAGGCTGGGACATATCTCTAAGATGACCTGCTTGGCCTGGTTTTCCTGGGACTAAGAAGGGTCCCTGGATGTGGCCTCTAGCACTGGCTAGACCCAGGGAAGGCCCAGACTAACTGGAACAACGTGGTCATCATATGTCTTAAGCTTGTGGAAGTTATGAAAGATCCTTCCCATGCCTGTGAAGGACTGGATGGACTTAGTGTCAACATGATGGCTGAGTAACCTCCATTTCGTTGTGGAGAAATATGGAAAGGGCACGTGAGAGAACACTGGTTCAAGAAAACACTGGAGATGAGGGAGATATAACCAAGGAATGACTCAGCTACTGTAATTGGCTCAGCAAGTCCCCATATTCCCTCAAAAATCCACCTGTGTTCTGAAAGAAGATTCAAATTTGATTAAAAATGACATCCTTCCACCAGACAAGGACAAAGAACCCTCCATCAGAGCAGCGAAGAAGCTGTACTGCCCAGATGTCCTCAGAAGCCCCAGAGAGGGTAAGGTGGAGTTTCCCCACTGAGAAAGAAGAGGAAATGGAGAATGGAAATATCCAACAGGGTGTGACTCCAGGAGGGCTCCCAGAAACCCCAGCTGGGAAGATCATTAGTGATACAATAAAATAATTGGGAATTTGTCTTTGAGCACTCATGTGTTCTGTCTTGGTGTTACTCATGCCTCTCCTCTCCACTGGGGCACAGATACTGAGTGGTCTGGTGCCTGTAACACCAAATCCTGGGGATGCCCAACATGTCTAGAACTGTCAGAGGAGTTGTTCTGCCCTCTGCAAATGGACTCTTCTTTTGAAAATATCCATCCCTTCATCCTACTTCTTCTGTCCATAAAAGGTCCCCTATGGTGGCTGTCTTCATAAGCCAGAGGCCTGGAAAAACCACCTTTCACTGGGGAAGGGAGAGAGGGATGATATTCTCTGGTCCAGCTCTTAGACCCTGAAGATTGGGGTCATCAGCACACATGCAATTGGAACATCCATCCAAATACCAAACAGCCTTTCCTCTCTCTTTTAGGAGAATGGAAATAAAGCCACAGTCAGGGATAGGCAGGACCATCTTAGTTCCACAACCCTTCCAGCTTCAGTCAAAGTTTCATTTGATTCTCCAGTAACCTGGGAAGGAAGACGCTGGTTTGGGTAACGTGTGAAATGTTATCACCCTGATGGAGTCATTGATATGTCTCCCACACGTCCCCAGATGCACATTTGACCGAGATGCATGTACATCACAAATGCCACCCTCTCGAAATCTAGGAGGGAGGTAGGTTTTCAAGACTGCCTATTTTATGTCATGCATATTTCATGGCATTCAGGGTGAATGGAACTTCTGGACATCTTCCAACAATCTCAGACTTTCTGGAGCCAAGAGCAACATTATGCATTTGAAGGGGTGAGTTGTTTAACTTTGAGGAGAAAATACCTCAGGTTTCTATTTACCCCTTAAAAGCTTTGGTAGAGGGGCTCCTGGGTGGCTCAGTCAGTTAAGCGTCTGACTTTGGCTCAGGTCATCATCTCATGGTTTGTGAGTTACAGCCCTGCATTGGACTCTGTGCTGACAGCTCAGAGCCTGGAGCCTGCCTGAGCTTCTGTGTCTCCCTCTCTCTTCCCCTCCCCTGCTTGCACTCTTTGTCTCAAAAAAAAAAAAATAAATAAATAAATAAATAAATCAACATTAAAAAAAAGTAAAAGATTTGGGAGAGATGGATGGGGGAGATCAGCGGGGATGTCCTAAAATAGGAACAGAAGGAAATCATTCTGTGAATATCTGGTACTTAAACTACTTTGCCTTAAGGTAACCATCCACTGCTTTGCAGCAAAAAAATGTGGGGTAGAGGCATTCTCCATTGCCTCTACTTGCTGACATAATTCATGCTTTATATGCTTCCTTGTTAAAACTCTGCAACCTTGTTAAAAAGGATAACAAAGTCCCTGTCTCTTAGGAAATATCCACCTCATCTAGCTCTAAGCTGTCTCTGCTCTAAATACAACCACGGGAACTAAGAAGATCAACATTTTCATCATGTTTTCCTTCATATCTTATTCCATTTGATTTCCCCAGCCATGTTCATGTCCCCAGTTTTCAGATAAGGAAACTGAGGTTTGGCAATCTTTAGACTTTGAGGACAAGTTTCAAAGTTTAATGTCAAAGTTCAATGTCAAGAATCAAGACCCAATTCTTGTTTCCTCCTCATTGGGAATAGACATTCATCACCAGCCCATGAGCTCGGTGTTTGGTCTCCTCTTTCCTGGGTCTTTCATGTTTCCACCACCCCTAAAGGGAAGAATCTGTTTCTTGGTGGTCATTGGCCCAATTGTCTGAGGTCTGAGCCAGTGTTGGTCACCAGCCAATCCTCATGGATACATATGGCCAGCTGTGGGATGAAAAATCTCACTGCTCCTAATTTGGAATTCTAGTCCTGCTGGCTGAGGCACTTTCCCTTCCCTGGATGTCACTCTTTTCCTCTGTAAAATGAAGACAATAGGAGTCCCTGCCCCCTAGGTTTGTTGTGAAGGATCAGTGAACTGATCTACAAACTCCTTTGCCCATTACTAACTGAGCTAAATAGGGTAATGACAGTAAAGTCTTTACAGGGAGTCAGACACTGAGTAGGTGCTCAGAAAATGTTGCCCACCTTCCCCTCCTAAAGCAGAATAGTGCACTTCAGTCTTCTAAGAGGCTATGTGAATCCCACCTTTGGTTCTGGTAACTTTTCATGCTTCCTAACTCATCTTTTGGTCCTTTGCATGTGCAAAGCTAATTCCTAGATTCTGATTCCCACAGAGAAAAGCCAGGAGTCATGGGTGAGTTGTGTCTCACCCCAACAATAAACAAACAAATATTAAAGTCCTAACCCCAGGACCTCAGAATATGACCTTAGAGACAGGGACTTTACAGAAGTAATTAAGATGCAGTCAGTCGTTAAGGTGGGCCCTAATCCATTATGACTGATGACTGGAAATTTGGACACAGAAACAGTCATACACAGAAGGCAGATGATGTGAAGACACCATGGGAGAAGAAAGCCACGGGACTAGAGGAGAGGGTCATGAAACACTTCCTTCCCTGTGTCTTCAAGGGACAAGGGCCCTGGTGGCACCTTAAGTTCAGACCTTCTGGGCTCCAGAACTGTGAGATATAAATCCGTGTTGTTTTAAGCCACTTATTTTGGGCTACTCTGTTATGGAAGCACTAGGAAACCAATACACTAGGGGTTTGGAGATGGGCTCATCTAGGGATCTATGGCTTGGGGGTAAGAGCCAACTCAGACTTTTCCCATGACCTCGCTGATGCATGCTTCATAGTCTGGCCTTTTGAGCCCAAATCTTCTAATCTAATCTATTGCAGAAAGCCAAGACACTTGCAGAAATACACACACACACACACACACACACACACACACACACACACACTCACTCACAGAAGTCTCCACCTCAAATGCTAATTAAAAAGCAAATAAGGAAAGGGCATCTTTAGATCAGGAGGGCTGACCTATAGATAAGGACATATAGACCCTCACCCGGAAACAACATGATCTTTTGAAAGACCTTAGATTTTGGACCCAGGCAGCATCCAGGGTAAAACCCAGCTCGCTATCCACCTGCACTGTGAATGTGGACCAGTTTCCCACCTGCAAAATGGAATCTAACACTACTGGCCTTATAGGACTGTCATCAAGTTAAATGAGAAGACATAAGCATTGTGTCTACCACAGAGGTAGGTATACAGTGGTGTGCACTCCTTAAAGGGTAATTACTGATAATGCAGTTGCTGTTGTGTCCTAAAGACTGACACAGTCATACCTTGTTTCCCCAGAGTTGTTTTTTTTTTCCTAATTGCATAGCTCATTAAAAACATTTGAAGAAGATGGAGAGAGAACCTAATGGCCTAATTACCTCAACTACCCAGGAAGTATGGTTCTGTGGGTCTGTTTTCCCTATGCAATAAAGAGGGAATGATAAAACATGCAGTTTTGCCTTTGAAGATGGAGCTTCTGATGAACCAGAAGGGAAGACATTTGAGTGGGTTATCGAGTGGCAGTGGAAGCTTACAGATCTTGTACTTCTTCATGACCTCACCTGCATCCTGACCAGCAGCATAATGGGGCAACAATTCTGGGAAGACTTGGGGAACGAATCAGTATCACCAGTGTAGAGTAGAGATGGAATATGGGCTGTCGCTCTCCACTTTGTGCCCAGGCACACACTGCTAATCACTAGTGGACCTCCTTCCCACGAAGGAAGGAACCTATCCATACATCTAGAACCTTAACAACTCAGCCACTATCCCCTAATTACAGCCAGCCTTTGGTTTGAAAGATACTTGTTCTCTCTAGCTCCCGAAAAAGAGAGAAGACCCTAACTGATTTATGTCTCTTTCATGGGGCAAAGATGAAACAAGTTACCCATCCACAAAATGTGATGGTCATAGTAGGAGGAAGGGTAGGGCTTTGGGTGTGAAGGGCTTGTTGAAATTAGAAATGGGAAAATACATAAGCAGGTGATGAATCAGGCTCACAGGTAATTACATCAGAGAAATTACGTCTGGAGAAAGAAAGGACTCAGGGCAAAGACTTCAGGAAAAAGAAGGAGATGGGTGCTTAAGTTTTGGAGGTCCCAGCTAGACAGCTCAATGGTGATGCCTAAGGAATTACACAGGGCCAGGACATAAATACTTACTGAGCAAGTATTAGGTGTCAGGGACTCTCGAGACACTTCCATGGACATTTTGTCATTCAACACTTGCAACAACTGTATCAGGCTGGAAGTAATGTTCTCAGTTTACAGATGAAGACACAGATCCAGAGAGATTAAGTAACTTATCCAAAGTATGCTACCTGCGTTCAAGTCTTTTTCTTTCATATCATAGCTGATGTACATACTTTTTAAAAAAAAATTTTTTTTAATGTTTCTGTTTATTTTTGAGACAGAGAGAGACAGAGCATGAGCAGGGGAGGGTCAGAGAGAGAGGGAGACACAGAATCCGAAGCAGGCTCCAGGCTCTGAGCTGTCAGCACAGAGCCCCACATGGAGCCCGAACTCACAAACTGTGAGATCATGACCTGAGCCGAAGTCAGACACTCAACCGACTGAGCCACCCAGGCACCCCTGATGTTCATACTTTTTGATCTTGAAAGCTTTCCAGACTGCTAATAAAATACACAATGATAACAACAAGAATAATGAGAAGAAATAATAAAGATACTATAAACTTTGCCAGGTCATGTTGGCCAAAAATTTTACTTGATAATCAAGGATCTTCGAGGTCGGATCTAATCGATATGCAGACTGGAAAAAGACCGGAAAAGGAGGTAAAAGATACCAAAGACAACACTTGAAAGGAGAGGCTGAAGGTGTTTATTGCAACTCTGTGCCAAGGTCAGAGGCAACCCAGAGTAACAGGTTGGTGGTGTCTCTGTCCCCGGAGGGTGCAGTCCTTGGTGAATGAGAACCAGTGCAACACAATCATGTCTGGAGTTGAGAGATGAAATGCAGAGCTTTCATTAGGGAGACTGATGGACTAATGGACTAAAAGGGGGATGGATGGAGTAGGTTGGTTGCAGAACAGCCTTGAATCATGATAGTTTTTCTGGCTCAACTTCCACCATATATATGCTGGCAATACTCACCCTCTGGCTCCTTTTAAAGGTGACTGTAGTCCCTTCAAATAGGGCAACCATATAATTTTTTATCGTTTGCCCCCCACCAGGTGCAAAATAGGATGTCACCCCCGCAAAAAAACAGAGAGAAGTCATGTGACTTTCCCTCCAACTCCCACTTTAACTTACCAGCCACACACCCTCTCTGAGCCCTGGTCTCCTCATCTGTTATAGTGCCTGGACAAATTCTAAGGCAAGGATATCCTACAGAGTTCCCAAGACAAGAATATCCTACAGGGTTCCCATGCTCCTTTGAGGGAGGCTGAGGCCATTAGAGCATGGGTCTGTGTAATCAAGTAGGAACTGCAGAATGGAGGCCCCTATTTCCTTGGGCTCTGGGGAGGACTATCTTGGTGCTTGTGCCCTATACCCCCTGATGCCTATAGAAGAAATAGAGATGTGTTAATAACCAAACAAGTGAAGATAAATATAGCCCTTGTTGGATTAATATCCCCAGGATTACTCATGTCTCCTTCAAAGTGAAGCAAAGATCATGTGCTGCCCGACAATCACCCATCTGGCCCGAGAAAAGTTGCCATATGGGTGGTTCTCACTGATTATAGTTAAATACTGAAGGGAGGGGTTCCAGTGTGGATTCTCATCAGATCAGAATTCTCTTGGTTTTCCCCTTTCCAGGAGTTGTGGAAAGGCTCTTTCCCCTGCTCACACTTGCCTAGGTGCATTCAGCAATGCTACCCAACTTTCCAGAATCAACGTTCTCCAACTCAGAAGTGGAGGAATAATACTCATACTTCCTTATGTTAAAAGGAGTTAACAACATGGCCTCTGTGTCAAATAAAGAATCAATGAAGATCCTAAATCATGAAGGACTCCAAGGAAATAAGCAATAACGTAATAAATGCACATTTTGTGGTTCTTATTATGAATCTGAGTCCTTGTTTAGGCATACCAGGATTTACCCAAAACATAAATATATGGGTGGTGTTTTGGGGTTTTGTTTGTTTGTTTGTGGCAGTCCCAGGCAAAAAGCACCCGGTGGATCATTCTGATCCAGAAAGGAAGTTCCTTTGTTGAAAGCAGGTAGCAACCTATGGCACTGATTTCTTAAAATAGTTGGCGATTACTTGCTTTCCATCCCAAGAGGATGACCAACTTGAAAGATGAGAAATGCGTTTCCCATGTATGTGCCCTGGGACAATCACTAAAGGCTGTCAGTTCAGCTGTGGACCAAATGTTGGGCAGGCATTCAGGTTGGGGTGAGGTGGAATGTTCAAATTGCAGATGAATGTTTGTCAGTGCTCTCATTCTGTCTGCATTGTTTTGTCCACCCCTGTATCCTGGTCATCTAAGCCCAGGAATCTCTCCCATCCACCACTCCATCAAAGTAAGACTACTCTCCCATGGAAGCACAAGCTACCATACCCTCGGACGCCAGGTAGGCAACGTACGTAACTTTAGTGAAACAGGTGTAAGAAAATTCACACGGCTTTCTCAGTGTCCAGTAGTTGACCCACTTTTCTTCAAGATGTGGCCATAAAGAAAGAATTTGCTTCTAAAACCAAAACAACAATGGAAGCATGGTGATAGACGACAACTGATGTCTGGCCCTAGAAATTTGGGAGACTCCAGAGTTTGAGGGAGGGATGGTAATAACCTGGAAAGCACATGCCCTGCTTCAAGGGAACACCTCTAAGCAGCCGGCCCTTGGCTACCATATGCCAAGGAAGGCTCGGTATTGACCAGTCATCTGAGTTTTCCAGAGATACTCTCATGGCACTATTTCATGGGTACTACTCTGATTTTTTTCTTGACTCACATCTTCAGTAAGTACTTGAAGCTTTTCTACTACTATTATTATTTTTTTTTAAATAAGCATGATCTTTGTTCTGGCCTGGATGTGAGCCAAGCACTTTTGGCCAACTAAGGGAGGGAGCATATCTAAAATGACACTAACACAGAGGGAAACAGAGCTGAGAGATGGTGAGGCTCTAGGTCCTGGTGATGTCATTTGAACACCTGGATCTAGCCACACCTGCAATTTCCTGTATCCCTGAGCTTATCAACTGTATAGCCTAATCATTTCTTCCTTTGGCTTAAGTCAGTTTGAGTTAAGATTATTTTACATGCAACTGAAGAAAAAATCCTAATCAATGAAAGGACCTCAGGGTCACTCATAATTCATAACAGGATTTTTTAATATGAACATACCAAGGATCTGTCATTGTTCAAAATGGCTAGAAAGAGACTGTGTTGGGGCCAGAGCAAGTTGCCAAGATAGAAAGAAGGTGTATCACAAATTACCTAGGACGCTTTCCTAAAAAGTTCATTTCTTCACCCACAGGCAAGAGTAAGCCAGTGAACATTTTGGGAAGTGGCCCAGCTTTCTCTGTCTTGGGATTTTTGAGATTAAAACAAAAAAAAAATTTTAAGTAGGCCCCATCCCCGGAGTGCAGCACAACACAGGGCTCGAACTTGCGACCCTGAGAACAAGACCTGAGCTGAGATCAAGGGTCGGCCACTTAACCAACTGAGCCACCCAGGCACCCCTTTATTTGGGATTTTGACTTCTTTCCTACAATTTTTTTTTTTCCTGCTAGTTGCTTCCAGGGCAGTGGAGGGGTTTCCTCCTGGATGATGGGGTGGAATGAGGAAGCCTATGTTTTCTGGATTCCTAACCTTTCGGAGCACGGTGCAGACTCATTTGACTGGTTTGTAACCCCCAGGTGAATATACAGTAGGCAGAAGCTCTTGGCACTTTGAGTACATGGTACAAGAAAGCAAAAGACACGATCATAGAAGAACAAATGGCACAATATTTTCCTAAGCGTGTTTGGATTCTATTTGTGTTAGATTTGGGACTGGCAATTTAATAGGTGGGAAAACTTTCATCAGACTTCAGAAAGTACATGTATAATTCATGGCCGCTTGGTACATGGAATTGCAGGGAGAGATTAGAACCAGAGAGAGAGCTGTAGTATGACACAGTACAAAATAGCATCACCCGTCACCCTGTTGAGGCTCCTCTTGCAATTTATGGAGACTGTCAGCTACCAACAATCTAAATAACTCATTTCCATGCCAGAGATTATAACAGAAGCAGAAAATACATAGGAGATCAGTTCCATGTTGTGACTGGTTTTTGTTTTTTGGTTTTTTTGAAATAAGGACACAGCCTGGCATGTGGGTGTCTCTGAGTGGGAGCTGGCATGGCTTAATACCTAATGGGCACTTTTTACCATATCGAACTTCTATTTTTTTCACAAGGGTCCCAAAGTTCACTCAAGAAGGGCTGAGATGGAACCGGTTGAGAGAGGATGATGGGAAGCTGTTTTCATGTCCTAATATCAATAGGGCTTTGGGGTCAACCAGACCTGGACTGGAATGCTGACTCTTCTGGTTACAATCTGTGTTATCTCTAATAAGTAATACATGCCTCTGAGCCTCAGTTTCCTTATCAGTAAAATGGAGTCAGCAGTAGGAATACCAAGTTGTGACAGCAGGTGTATGGGCCTTTGTGCTTCCTTTTGAAAATGGGTTCAGATAAAAATTTGTGAGTGGTAGTCATGGGTTTTGTTTTTTCCCCTTTGTGGTGTGTGTGTGTGTGTGTGTGTGTGTGTGTGTGTGTGTGTGTGTGTGTTATGTGGTGTTGAGAGAGACACACAGTGAGAATGGTATAGGTATAGATATATATAGATACAGATAGATGTGTATCTATCTATCTACATACATACATATATATGTATGAGAGAGAGAAAAAGAAAGAGTGTGCAAACATGTAAAGAGCCTGGATGCTGAGGCCAGTCTACTGTGGTTCAAGTTATGACTCTGCTACTTATATAAATTGTTCAAATTACTTAATTTCTCAGTGCCTCAGTGACCTGTTAAGTGGAGACGCTAAATAATATTTCCTTATAGGTTCTTGCAGGGGTTAAATGAATAAATACATGGAGAGTGTTTAGAACAGTGCCTGGCAAATAGTGTACTATATGTCTTAGCTATCAGCAGTAATTGTGTTACTAATTGAACACTGCTATTATTTCTATTAAGAATGATAATGATAATAATGACTCATTTGATGTAGAGGGTTATGAGATTTGAGGAGGAAAATGATGAAGGGTTGGTAGACTTTGAAGTTATTCCCGGTTTAAAATATGTTCAACTTTCATTTCTAATTTATAAAATGGGGATGATAATTTCTACCCTGTGGGGTTACAATGGCATTACAGTGAGACTGTGGTGTATCAGCCTGGGACACAGAGGCTGTTGTCATGATCTCCCGTTTTACAGAGGAGGGAGTTGGGTCGATTAAGCCATCTGTCTACAGACACACAAATGATTTGGCCAAGTGTCTTCCCCAAAATCCTTTGCCCTCTTCACTCCCCAGATACTGCCTCCTCTGAACGACATTGGGAACGTTTAAGGGACAGTGACAGTCTTTGGGTTTTCTTATCATGGAAAGTGATAGTGCCATGTGAATTGATCCACTAGTCATTTGGGGGATTCTGTCCAGTTCATCTTTGGGGAAGACTTCCCTCAGGTGGGCCCTCAGCAGCCAGGTTCCTGACACATGACCCCCACCTCCTGATAATGATTGGACCAGGGCTGGGCACCTGATTCCAGCTGAGCCAATCAGATCCACTCTCTGAGGAGCTGGGACTTGGAAGCTGAGTTCCCTCAAATCCTTCACCATAATTAAGACAGACTGATCCTTTCGAAAGGCAATTGCCCTCTCCTGCTTCAAACATATATATGGTTCCCTGTTGTTCTTGGAATAAGAATGTGTTTAGTCTAACGTGTTTAGTCAGATACTGTGGATCTGTAGGGCCTCATCTCACACTATATCACATTTATTTTTAGTGCTGTAGCCCCGCTGGCCTTCACTGCCCCTTGGACTCCCAATGCTGCCTTTGGCTGTGAGACCTTTGCACATGCTGTTCCCTCTACCTGGAATACCCGTCCCCCTACCCTTCTCCTCCTCTTTCCAATGCCATTTCCATGATTACTTTCTCGGGGAAATCTTCCCTCCCCTCTCTGGTTGGGTCAAACTTGCCCTCTGTGGGCTTTCCTTGCACTGTATGTCTTTCCATCCTAATGCTAATCACAGCTGTGACTATTCATCTGCGCGTATGATCATTTGACTAATGACCACATCTCCTATCTGAATCCAGGCTCTATCAGGGTGAGGTCGTCTTTCCTTTTGCTCAGTTTTGTATCCCCAGCATCTGGCACAATGCCTGGTCCATAATAGACGCTCAGTAAATACCCACGGGGAGGATGAATTAGTACTAGGATAGGCCAAGCTGCAGAGTGAAGGTACTGGGGATTCAAGAGTTGTCCTGGTCCCCACCCCCACCCTTCTTCAAGCCTGCTCCCTCATATTTTCTTTAGGATCAAAGGCATTCACCATGATTCCATTGCATTCTTATGCTTTGCTTCCTGTCCGGTGAGTGGGGTTCTCTTATCTGCAACCCAATGAGACCCTTCAGGCTGCTGCAAGGAGATGGAACTGAGAAAATCCTGATGGTTTTCTTCTTCCAAATGATCCAACATGGGGACACACGGCACAGATAACAAAGATGGCCGCAGTTCCAGCAAACATGAAAGATGTTTGTAGATTTTACCAGCTTGTTATTCATCCTCAGGCTCAGCAGACTACCCAGCTGGACCGGGAAGCACTACTTCAGTTATTTCTAGTTCTTCTGGGCCTGACCTCAGCCCTTGTAATGCCTTCCCCACCCTCTGCATTCACCTTCCCATTTTCCACACTCTCTCTTCCCACTGAGCCTATTTGAGTTCGTTAGTAACTAAGGCACATGGAAACCTTTCCTTCCACTAGATGCAGCATTGAAAGCCACATCTAAGGGTCCTGTATCTATGTAAGAGAAATCTTGGCTTATCTGAAACTTTTTTAAAGTATCTCCAGCCCTAGTGTTTACTCTGGATTCAGTGTTTTTCTCGTTCCCAGTCATTCATTCATTCATTCATTCATTCATTCATTCATTCATTCATTCATTTTTATGATTGAACCCAATCAACTTGCACCCAGTTTTCAAAACCAGGACTTAGAATCTGGGCATCACTTTGCTTCCTCCCTTTCCCTGACTCCCCACTCAGTCAAACCCACACTGTTCATCCACCCTTCCATCTGCTAAATATCTCCACAGTCCACCCACTTCCTCACTGGCACCCCCACTGCCACCATGCTAGCCAAGCTGTCATGACCTCTCCCTCTCCAGGAGACTATTCTAACCCTCTCCCCACCTCCAGGATTGCCCCTTGCATACTGCTTACCTTCCCAAACACGAATCTGACCATGTCTGTTCTTTCACCTCCTCTTTACCACCGCAGGGATATGCCTTAGAACTCACTATCACTGGGGCATCCAGCTCGCTCAGTCATGATCTCGGTTCATGAGTTCGAGCCCCGCACTAGGCTATGCACCGACAGTACGGAGCCTGTGTGGGATTCTCTCTCTCCCCCTCTCTCTGTTCCTCCCCAACTTGTGCCTCTCTCTCTCTCTCTCTCTCTCTCTCTCTCTCTCTCTCTGTCTCTCTCAAAATAAACTTAGAAAAAAAAAAAGAACTTTCACCGGACACTGCCCCATGTACAGACATTACCAATGCCAACTTCTGACTCCATAACTGCAAACTCCTATTCTTCCAACCTGAAGACAACAACCTCTTACACAATAATTCCTCCACTTCTCTATGACTCCAGGCCATTTACGCCACCACATTCATTTGTCCCCCACCACTACTTTCCTCTCCTGTTTCTATCCTGATCTCATGGCCCATCACTTGCAACTGCTTGCTTCCAAATGCCCACTTACGCAATATCCTTGACTCATTTTCTCTCCACAGCACCTTTGCTTGGCAAAACCCAACCCTAGATGCAGTAAGCCATCTGAGTTCTCTGTGCTACACCTGAGCCACTAAAAACACCAGACAGAAAATAACACTGGGATATTGGTTTTACATCTCATAATGTGTTTCTACTGACCTTGCGTGCCTGCTTTCCGAGATCCAATCTAGCCTCAACAAAGTCGTTGTGAACACTAAGAACTAATACAATGCAAAACGATTAAAGTAATACCTGGAACATGGGATGAACTGATTGAATGTTGGCCATTTATAATATGACTATTGTTATTATTGTCATTGACCCATGCTTCTTCCATCTAATGACCTTACTTCATACTTAATTGAGAAACTGGAAGATTTCAGATGACAACTCCCTAGTCTTGATGTCACCAACTCTTCAAACCTCCAGATAACCTTACTGATCTCATTCTTTCCACAAAGTCATTTCCTTGACATGTGATTCAGATCTTATATACATTGGCTTTCTTAAGACCTTTACATTTGCCCATATATCCCTTTTATCTCTTGTACCATAAAATAAAATGCTGGATACCACCTGAACTAAAGAATTAAGTCACACACCCCCTTCTCTAGACAGTTCATTAACTCAAGAATTTAAAGCATGTCCCACAAAATGGCACTAGGTGTCTGGCCTCTGGATGAAAAAAGTCTAGGAGGAAAATAAGCATCAATTGCTTGGGGGGAAAAAAGGAAATCCTATAATTAATGTTCTAGTTGATACACATATTTGTATCCTGAAAGCCATTTCCTTCAGAATTGCAATTCATTAGCCCAGAGCAATTTAGCTCTGGTGCTTACATGTCTAAAAGTGCAAGAACTAACCAGACAGAAAGGCCGACTGAACTAATTATATTAGGCATCATGATCTTTAATTAGATCAATAGGAGAAGAGCATTGGTACACATCTAAGGAGGCTTTTGCCACATTGCTTGTTCCCTCCAAGAAACTCCAAGCATCAATAGTAATCCATAGGAGAATGTTCAGAAAAGCACAGCAGATTAACAGTGACAGAAAGGATCATTTGGATGAAATAAATCATTGTTATCCTTGTACAAAAGCAGTACTTGCCTGATAAAATGAGTCCAGGGCATTGGAGACCATGTCCTTTTCTTCCAAAAAAAATTTTTTAATGTTTATTTATTTTTGACAGAGAAAGACAGAGTGCAAGTGGGAGAGGGGCAGAGAGAGAGGGAGGCACAGAATCTGAAGCAGGCTCCAGGCTCTGAGCTGTCAGCACAGATTCCGATGTGGGACTCCCAACTCACGAACCACTAGATCATGACCTGAGCCAAAGTCAGACACTTAACCAACTGAGCCACCCAGGCACCCCCCTGGGTCACTGTTAGTCTCAGAGCCCATGGCTTCCTAAACCTTCTCATTGGTGGAGACACAGGACAGTTCCATCACCAGTATGTACTCTTCCATTCACAGGAAAACCCTACAATTATTATGCTTTTAATGAGATCACCCAAGAAATTCACTGAGTAGGAGTCACAGAGAAGAATCAGAGCTTTCCTAACTCACTGAGTTCAGGGAAGACCACGGAAGGGAATAATGAGATTGGAGGCCTAGCTGATAGGTCTGTATTTGGCCATCATGTAGATCTTGGTTTTATAATAAGTCATATTTATCCTACTAAGGATTCACACATGTATGAATATAGAATATTCATATATAGAGAGGAAATGGCATACTCTCCCATTTCATGGCAGGTTATAATTATCATCCAGTGGTAGGAGCCTCCTTTCTTTTCATATTTATTTCCTATTTTTCCCTACCAGGTACCCACACTAGTGCACCTAGCATATATCCTTCAAGTCACTTTCCATAGTTTATACACATTTAAAATATACCTGCACCCTTGAAAAAATATGGTGTCTGTATATGCATGTTTTGAGTTTACATAAATGGTATTATGCTGTAAGTCCCATCCTGTTTCTTACCTTTCTTCCCTTGCGTTAGGCATTTGAGATTTATTCACATTACTCGATATAAATATGGCGCTCAGATCTCTGGTTTCCTGGTTTCCTCCTACTCTCCGCCTTCACTCATTGACTCAAAAGAACCAAAGGATCACCAAAAAGCAACCAATCCAGCCAGCTTTATTTGTGAACAAAGAAATACTTCTCTTAAAAAAAAAAGTTCAACCAAAGGAAAACAATGTATTGTACATTTTTAACTTCTTTTTAGTTCTCTTCCTGGTGGTGTGAGAAAAGATAATACCAGAGATCTGCTTTTGATTCCCGGTTCAACCAAATAAAAGGAGTGGAAGCTACCACTTTTGAGCATTTGCTGTACATTCAGCCCTAGGTCAGGCACAGCCTTCTCATTTGATTCCCAGAACAATCCTTTGAGGTGGCAAACATTGTCCCCATTTTATACAAGGAGGATATTGAGACTAAGAGAGGCTCGGTAGCTTGCTTGGGGTCCCAAAGCTCATAAGAGGCACAATTAGGATTCAAATGCCCACTTCCTCAAGCCTGTCCATAACCCAATTCCAAGGGCAATCACACAGCGCAAGGCCAGCGCTCCAGAAATCCTGCATCTGAAAGTCTCCATCTTTCACATAACAGTGAAGAGACAACGACAGCTTAGAGGAGGTGGAAGCAGAATCTGGAGCACACTTTTCAACAGAGGATTGCATTTCTGGACAAAGAAAAGATACTACTGTGGACTTGACTCCCCGAAAATACTGCAATAGATTATCAATGAGGGATGCAATTTTATGTACCTAGATGCCACTGGCTGACCTAAAAGGCCCGGGTCATCTTTAGATGAGTGTTTTATACCTAAAAAAGGAAACATGCCCATCAACCAGGGGCCACATCCCTAGATTTCCTAACCGTGGCAAGTGTGTCAATGGCATGTTACACATGAAGAGTGAAGAGTTGACATACACTGGTGAGTAGTGTTTTGGTATCAGTGGTCACTGTGATAGGATTGAGTAGTTGTTGTACAGAACACTGTTACTGGGAACATTCCATTTTCTCAAGATTCCAATGGTTAAGTATTAGCAACTCAAGCTTTTTTGAGCCAGCTTAAGAAAAAAAGAGAGAGAGAGAGAGAGAGAGAGAGAGAGAGAGAGAGAGAGAGAGAGAGAATGTTGGGAACTGGAAAGGCCCCAGAACTCTATGTGTCTGCCCTGTCTTCGCTCTCCTGTAGAACTGCTTCCTTTCAGTCACCATTTTCACCTTGTCCTATTGTGGCAGGTAGATTACTGCTGACCCAGAGATGTCCATATCTCAATCTCCATAACCCAGGAATGTGCTACATTTTGTGGCAAAGCAGTATTAAGATTGCTAATTGAATGAAGGTTTCCAATCAGCTGACCTCAAAGTAGGGACATTCTCCTGGATTATCCAGGTGGGGCTCTATGGAAGCAAGTAACCACAGGCTGAGACCTGTGTCGGATTTCTAACCTATGGAAGGGTAAGATAAATTTGTGTTACATTAAGCCACTAAGTTTGGGATAACTTGTTATGGCAACCACAGAAAACTGAAACAATAATGTTGGTATTTACTGAGTACTTTTTACGTGCCAACAACAATGTGCTAAACATCTTAGAAGGTGTGGGTGCTGTCATTTCTCTTATGAGTTCTCAAGGGAGAAGTCAGCAAATAACTGCCTCAGGGGAGTTAGGAAGTGGTGGAGGGGTCCCCAGGTGTCTGACTTCATAACTGGGGTTCTTAGCCAACCACAGATAGACACTGAAAGACTGCTGCTTGATCGGATTCTGAATTCGATTAGAGAACATCTGATAGGCCCTGTTTTAGTCACGTGATCAGCACGACAATACAGAGGCCCAATGGACCTCTGTAGACCCAACAGGGAAGAGTAAGGAAAGACACATGGAACAACGTTCCCTCCCACCAGGAGTCGTCTATTACACAGTCCCCTGGCTGTATGCTTTGTGGCCTCCTCAACTCTTCTCCCTTCCCACTCTCCATCTGATGTGGACTAACACTCCCCTTTGCCAGAGGACACAGCAGTGGGTGGGTTAGTCGCCCCCAAGGTCACTCTCAAATACTCTCCGCTCACGTGCAGCCATGGTCTTGACATTTATTCTTTGGAATCAACCAAACTGGAAAGAGGGCCTTCCTAACCAAGAAAATAAATCTGGTTTCGGACCAAAGAGGTAAATAAGAGGCATGTGATTGCCATGGAGAATTTCATATGATAAATATCATCCCCCTTTGTCCTTCTAGTCCCCTCCAGCAAAATGCCAATGAGGTTTGCAAAGCAGTCATGTTCCTGTTACTTGATATTGTGTCTTAATCACCCACCAGAGTCTCCTACGGTGGCAGTCTGGTTTTCTGCAGGAGAAAACACAAACAAAAACAAAACAACTTGCCTAACTGCAGAGAGGGAGGCTGGAGTCACAGGGACAGATACTATGGATGTGTGTGCTGTCACTGGTTAAGCAGAAGCTCTGGAGGCTAGGTGCAGGGTTCATGAGGATGGTGGGGCAGAGACAGACAGGAGGGCTGGGCACTCTGCTGCCACACAGCCACTACTGCACTTCTTAATCCACTGACAGTTCTAGCATTTCTGTAGCAAGCAGTGCCCATGAAGTTAAGATGTCTAATTTTTCTTCTATCCCAAGTTCTACATCTTTCCCCATTTCAGCATTCTCAGAGCACAATTGAATCAATGTGCACATTTATTTTTGTATTTTTCTTCCAGGGAGGTGCTATCAGATCAGTGATGTGTCTTACAAATGGTTGTCTTAGAATCATGAAAACGTAGTAATAAATTTCATGTGGGGGGTGGCTATTTTGGTTTAAATGAGCAGATAAAAGGGTCTGGTCTTTATCTGGCCTGGAAGGGAGGGATCAGGTCACATATAAAGACAGACTTAGTTCCTTAGAAGATGTGCAAAAGTTAGGAGTTCCATTACTTTTTTTAATGTTTATTTTGAGAGAGAGAGAGAATGAACGTGGGGGATGGAGGAGGGGAAGAGAGAGAGGGAGAGAATCCCAGGCAGGCTCTGAGCTGTCAGTGCAAAGCCCAACACAGGGCTCGATCTCAGGAACCATGAGATTATGACCTAAGTCAAAATCAGGAGCTGGACACTCAACCAACTGAGCCACCCAGTCACCCCAGGAGTTCCATTATTTTTATTAGAGCTCTTTGCAAGGCGCCCAAACTGATATCTGCTGAGATAAGCCTGGAACCCATCCGACCTCAGGGTTCAGTCCTCTGAGAGCCATTCTTGGGAGCTTTGGGTTTCTGCCTCTGCCTCCTAAAAGGCAGAGATACATTTGCAGAAGTGGGTCTTTTCCAGATGTGACTTCAGGCCCCAGAGGCACACCTCATTCTAAGACTCACCTCGCTGCTATGCTCATGTGTGCGGAGAGAGAAAGAGGATGAGGAAAAGGGCAAGTACTGGGGTATGAACTTGGAATGGCTTGTTGAATGGCTGGTTTTCAGATGTTTCTTGTTATTACACAGAATCTCTTTTATTCTCCAAAAGAGGCCTTGGCAAAGTCAGAGCAAGGAACCCAGCTGTTCCAGAGAACATTCTATCCTCATATCTTCTACCAACAGTATTTCTTGGACCTATAATAGGCTTTCACGTCTTCCCAAACAGAAACAATGACTATCATTTATTGAACCCTGATGTACAAGTACGATGCTGAATTCTTTATGGGAGTAATTTCTTTTATATGAGTTAGTTGTCTCAATCAATTTTCATACAATCCCCATTCTACTCATGAAGAAACTGGGAATCACAAAGATTAAGTAACATTCTCAAGGCCACACAGTAAATGCAGTAGAGCCAGGACTCAAACCCAGATGTACATTACTCCAAAGCCTAGCCTCCAACCCACTTACCCACACTGCCTACCACTTGCCACTTATATTCTCCATCCCGAAGCAGGCTGCCCATCTGATGGGGAAAAAAGAGGGGGGGTGGGGTTCCTCACCAGACAGTGTCAAGGCTACCAAGTAAAGCAAATGGTAGGTGCTTCCATATAAGCACATTCTTCTGTGTAAGTTGGTTTCCTGCCTTTCATAAGCTCATGGACTGGTGGGAGGGAGGCAGAGAAGAGAAAGGAAAGAAAACAAGTACGACACATGTATGAGCAAAGTCCAAACCAAGGACTGCTAATATGCAAAGCCCATTGAAAGAGCAAAGGAAGGAAGCCAGGGCAGCCCCAGAGCTGACTTTCTCCTGGCCACCCTCCTCTTTCCAGGCTGTGATGGCTCTGGGGAGGGGAAGTCAACAGACACTTGCCCAAGTTGCTGTTTATTTCCTGAAGTTCACAGGAGAGAAAACTGAAATCTCCCCTCCTGCATTTAGAAAAATTGATGTGTTGGGATAATTATGATTCATCCTCTGATCTGTCTCTATCTGCAAAGCATAAATAGCGTTGGCTGGTGAGGTCTGATTGCTCCGATATTTCAGGTTTATATTTTGAATAACACAAGACTTGGTTGTTACACCGGTAAATAATTTACTCTAGTCTGAAATACAAGCTCCAGGCAAGAAACAGGAGATCAAACATGGGCAACTGTGGTGCTATAGCAAATACACTGCTACCCTGCAAAGAGTTCTTCTAAATTCACTGCCGGAGGAAGGAGGGAGAATGACAACAGGTGGTGAATCAGCCACAGTCCTTCTGGCTACTGCCCAAATAAAAATGGCTTTGCTGACATCAAAGGATGTTGGAGAGATTAATATCAATCATGAGCATGGCTGGGGGGGGGGGTGCGGGGAGAGTGACAGTTGAAGGAGAATTCCTGAAGGTTCTAATACCAAAACATCTCTTTGCCCACTCAAACCCTCAGCCTTGCCCAAGCTGAGTGGCAATGCCCACTTCTTAGTCTCCTTTGAAAACACATTCTGTGCCACCGGGTACAGAAGAGTGGGAGTGCATGGTCTGGTTTCTTTGACTTCATATATATGGGCCAGAAATAAAGATTAACAAATGGACAGGTGCCTGGGTGGCTAAGTTGGTTGAGCACCCGGCTCTTGATCTCAGCTCATGATCTCATGGTTTGTGGGTTTGAGCCCCGTGTTGGGTTCTGCACTGACAGGGCAGAGCCTGCCTAGGATTCTGTATCTCCCTCTCTCTGCCCCTCCCCTGTTCTCACTCTCTTCACTCGCTCTCTCTCGCTCGCTCTCTAAATAAAGAAGTAAGCTTAAAAAATTCAGGGTGCCTTGGTGGCTCAGTTGGTTAAACATCCGACTTCAGTTTAAGTCATGATCTCACAGTTCATGGGTTTGAGCCCCTTGTTGGGTTCTGTGCTGACAGCTCAGAGCCTGGAGCCTGCTTCGGATTCTTTGTCTCCCTCTCTCTCTGCCCCTCCCCTGCTTGCTTTCTCTCTCTCTCTCTCTCTCTCTCTCTCTCTCTCAAAAATAAACATTAAAATTTTTTTTTAAAAACTTAAAAAAATTAACAAATGGAGACTTTATTATGGCATGGAGATTATGATTTGAAATGCAGCTCCAGTGTAGGCAGAGTTAAGTCCAAGCCAAGAGCAATATTTCTGGAAGTAGAAAAAGCATTAACGTATTATCAGTGGCTGCTGGTAGGGGATGGGAGGATAGCTATACACAGCACTCCTTATTATCAAAGGGAGATCATGGTGGGGATGTAGGGTCCACTGTATTGTCCTGAGATGACCTTTGAGACTGGTCTGGACAGTCATGGGGCATGGCCTCCCTTGAAGAAAGAGAATCTTCCTTCTGCATGCAAGTTTTTGGTAAACAGGAAGGGCATCAGTTGGCCCCTACTAGTCTCTACTTGATTGGTAATGGACTGTGTGGGACACTGAGATGGAAAGGATTCTGAAATCAGTGGAATAAAAGGCCTGAATGATTAGTGATGTCTGCCTGGGAGCAGAATAGGAGATAGCAGCAGGAGATGAAATATTTGCTGTCTGGTTTTGAAGTCAGCCATCTGAGTTCAAATCTTGGCTTTGAGCATGGGTGTTTGAACCTTGAAAGTTCACCCTAATTTTCTTGGATCTGTTAGAAACCTGTGAGAATTAGATGAAATAATCTATGAGGATATAGCTGGCATAGGTAAATGTTTAATAAATTTCTCTCCCTGCTTCTTCCTTTCCTTTTCGTCCTGCAAGACACAGAAACCATCAGAGAACATTATTCTGTTTTTCAGAATTTTCACAGATTCAGCAGGAATGTAAGTTCTTCAAGCAGCCAGTGGAAGGTCTCAGGTTAGAGGAGGATTAGAACCCTCTTTTGCACATTATGCCTGGCCTATGTCAGACTGTTGAGGGTTACGAGTTTCAGGTGTCAACAACAGGTGTAACACCCACTATTTGTGTGGTTTTCTGCACAGTTATAGGAAGATGAACCATATACAGTTGACAGGTCTACAAGACAAGGTGTTTTAGGGCCAAATAGTGTTAGAAAAACCTAGGACACCTGGGTGCCTCAGTGGGTTAAGTGTCCAACTTTGGCTCAGGTCATAATCTCATGGTTCATGAGTTTGAGCCCCACAACCATCTCTGTGCTAACAGCTCAGAGACTGGAGCCTGCTTTGGTCTTTGTCTCCCTCCCTCTCTGCTCCTCCCCCACTGACTCTTTTTCTGTCTCAAAAAATAAAAGAAAGATCTATCAGAATGAGGAAAACAGAAAAATACCTCATATCACTGGGCATATGCTGAGCTAAGCAAATTACAGATAGAATTTTTGGAATTCTCCCTTTGAGGCTGGAAGCCTAGAACTTAAATAGCTACATATCCCTGGAGGTAAAGAACTTCTTGATTGGGCTGAGAAATGCAATTCCTATTCCCTGGACTTCAACTGGGCAGGGTATCCAATTTTGGATTCTCTGTGGCTCTCATTTTCCTCTTTAGACTCTGTGTATCCACTCTCTCAAGAAATGGGTATTTTTAGGTTCTGGTCTGGAGAAGAGTAAGTCAGCAAAACTCCAATAATTAGTACTGGGGAGAATTGGCCCATTAATGCTATTGCCATTTTCATTGTAATGGAATTTTTTGCTGAAGGCTAGCAACACGGTAGGTGGGGAAAGTGTGTATATTTTGGATTCCGTCTGAGTTTAACCCCCAATTTGACAACTTATTTTCACCTTCTGAGCTGTGGGTCTTCATGTATTAAATGATACTGAAGGTACTTATACATTTTGCGATTTTTCTAAGATCTGAAGTATATTTATTCTTTCTCTTTCTCAAGCAGATGCTGTCGGTGCCCAGTATCACTTTCACTGAGCCCAACTCTGACTTTAGCTACAGAAAATGGTCACTGCCAGTGTCCTGTCTCAAGTCCCCACTGTGTCTCTCCACTTTACTGTCTCAGATCTTTTTTAAAAATGGTGGCAGTTCATTCAGGGCACACATAGGCAGAGCCTAGAAACACAAGCGAGGTAACACCAGCATGGCAACCTCAGCCAGTGGGAGTTGGGAGTCAATGGACATGCTGAGGTGCAGTCTCCACAGTTTCTCAGAGGATCCCCAACAAGATGCCTTCTGGTTGTCCATAGCGGTAATCAACTCAATAATACCCCTTACCAACTGTCCTTCCTTTCTCATGTCACTTGCCCTAGTCTCTCCTTCCTGCTTTTGGACATAAACTGTCACATAAAGTACCTACACCCAAATCCTTGTCTCAGGTTTTGTTTGGGGAGATTTACATCAACACCATAACTATGTTACCTGTTCTTACTTTTGCCCGACACTTATTGTTCCTCCTTCATTCCCCACCTTGATGGATGATTCCATCTCTCCTTTAAAGGTTGAGAAAATTCACCATCTGCATTTCCTTTACATCTCTTTGCCTATCTTGCTTCCATTCTCAGAGGAAATAGGACTCCTCTCTCTCTTTCTTGGGGTAACACTTTTATGGTGTCTTGACAAAGTCTGATTCTCCAACAGGGTCATCCATTTCAGTTAATGGCACCACTAATCTCTCAGTTGCTCAACCCAAAAACCTGGGGGTCATTCTCTTCTCATCCCCTCATCAACCACCAAATCCTAAATGTTTCTCACTTTTATCTACTTCTGTCTCAATTCATATTAGCTAACCTTTTCTTGACTATTTGCTATATGCTAAGCATCTGACGAGTTTTGTGCTTTATCTCAGGTATATCCCTATAGAGACCGTTCTGTTTTTTTTTTTTTTTCAACGTTTATTTATTTTTGGGACAGAGAGAGACAGAGCATGAACGGGGGAGGGGCAGAGAGAGAGGGAGACACAGAATCGGAAACAGGCTCCAGGCTCTGAGCCATCAGCCCAGAACCCGACGCGGGGCTCGAACTCACGGACTGCGAGATCGTGACCTGGCTGAAGTCGGACGCTTAACCGACTGCGCCACCCAGGCGCCCCGAGACCATTCTGTTTTTACTCTCATTTACAGATGACAAAATCTAGGCACAGGGATGTCAAGGAATTGGACCACGGTTGTTTGGGTGGGTCCCTGGAGAGTTGAGCCGGTTCTTAATTACAGAGCTCATGTTCTTTTTAATTTTTTTTAGCGTTTATTTATCTTGCGAGCAAGTGGAGGAAGGGAAGAGAGAGGAGAGAGAGAATCCCAAGCAGTCTCAGAGACAAAATGGGGCTCGATCCCTTGAACCTCGAGTTCATGACCTGAGCCAAAACCAAGAGTTGGACACTTGTTCTATCCCCAGTTCTATAAGAACGTCCAGCACTAAGTCATGCTCAGTGAATGTTTCTTGACCAAGTGGCATCCTGATTCAACAGAATCACTTCATGGCCATCACCTTGCCATTGTTCCATGAATCATGACTCCAGTTCTGATTGTGCTGAGCCAGACACTAAACTCAACCTCTTCCTTTATTTCCCAAAAGCACCTGAAGAACGCGTTTATGAATGGCAAATTCTATTGAAAATTATAGGGTACACAGTGCAGACAATAGAAAGGTTCCCAAAATAGTGTAAAAAAATGACTTCCACTGTGACAGAGCCACCCAGGTGCCCCAGAGAACTCATGTTCTTTTTGTTTGTTTGTTTGTTTGTTTTATGTTTACTTATTTATTTTGAGAGAGGGAAGAGGAGGAGGAGGAGGAGGAGGAGGAGGAGGAGGAGGAGGAGGAGGAAGGAAGGAAGGAAGGAAGGGAGGGAGGGAGGGAGGGAGGGAGAGGGAGAGAGAGAGAGAGAGAGAGAGAGAGAGAGAGAGAGAGAGAATCCCAAGCAGGCTCCTTGCCTTCCTCACAGAGCCAGATGTGGGGCTCAATCTCATGAACCCTAAGATCATGACCTGAGCCAAAATCAAGAATCAGATGTTTAACCAAATGAGCCATGCAGGCACCCTACAGAGCTAACGTTCTTAACCACTCTGCTTTCCACCTGTACATCTCCCCAGGCATCATTACCCACACACTTCCCTTCCACTCCATCATCTCCACACGCTTCTTCTCACAGGGCTTCTTCCCCCTGCCTTCACTCATTATGATGTCTCCTTTGTTGCATCAGGTTGTCTCACACAAATGACTTACTGAATGACCGAGCCTTTATTCAGCTGGTTATTCACTCGACATGTATTGTGGGCATTCACACTTGACTGTGTGCTGTTTGTCATTGCTGAATGGAGGCAAAAGATTTCGAGCTTTGGAGTCGGAAAGGCTTCAGGTCAAGCCCCGCTGCCGTCACTTAATAGTTATGTAACCGTGGGTGACTCACGGAACATGTCCCAGCATTAGTTTCCTCATCTGCAAAGCATGGAGTAAAAATAAAAATAGCTCCTGGGCCACAGTTTTGTTGAGAGAAGAGAATGAGGTCATTTCTATATGCACATCACTCTTCAACATTTCTGCTATATAATGAACGTTTGTTACTTGGTATTACTACCATCAGCAGTACTTATCTGCTCCACACCCGCTAGTGGTTCCCCATCCCACACCCCACCCCATTCACAGTGAAATCCAGATTCCTTGTCATTCAACAGCTCACGTGATCTGCCCCCTGCTGTCTGGCCAAACCCCACTCCCTCCACTGCCCCCTCTGCTCCAGATCTGCTGGTGCCCTTGCTGCTTTCAGTTGCACCAACCATTCTCTCTCTCAAGGCTCTTCTGCTTGTTCTCTCTGCCCGGAGCTCTCTTACCGCAGACAGCCTACCACTTATTTCATTCAGTTCTCTGCTTCAACATCTTCTTTTCAAAGAGGATTTCCCCAAGCACCATGTACCATCATCACACCCCCATCTCGTCCTGCTTCATTTTCCTTCCAAGCACTCAGCACCCCAGTTACGTTAAATGTCTCCCCCCAGTGCATACACTCCATAGGACCAAGGGCTTTTCCATTGGTTCACTGCAGTATCCCCAGTTCTAGAAGAATGTCCAGGACTAAGCCATGCTCAGTGAGTATTTCTTGACCAAGTAGCATCCTGATTCAATGGAATCCCTTCATGGCACATCACCTTGACACTGTTCCCTGAATCATGGCTGTGGTCCTCAATGTGCTGAGCCAGACACTCAACTCAGCCTCTTCCTCTATTTCCCAAAAGCAAACATTAACAGAAGCACCTGAAGAAGGCATTTGTGAATGGCACATTCTATTGAAAATTATAGGGTGCACAGGGCAGACCATAGGAAAGTTCCACAGTAGTAAAAAACAAAAACGAAAAAACAAAACAAACAAAAAAAAAAACCCTTCACCTGTTACTGAATGCTTTGGTCATCCTGGGACTAGAGGATTTCAGTGGGCCATCTCATCCCATCAGTGTGCGTGAGCCTTACCCCACCTCACTGATGGCGGGCCCTTCCCTTTCTCCATCTTTTTCACATTTCACTTTCCCAGTCCTAGTGCCCTTTCTTCTGTATTCCTTCTCCCCCTACCTCAAGAGCAAAGCCACCTTTCTTTCATCTTCTCCCATAGAGCTACGTAGCTGTAGCCGTTTCTTTCATTGCCTTCATTTTTTTCTAAAGTCCAGGCACTCTGAGCTTTACTTAGAGCTGCACGTAGCTTCTCAAGGGATTTCTCTCAACAAAAACAGTCCCGATACATAAAGGAATTCTGATGCCAACTAATAATATAAATAAGGTTTTCACATCTGTTGCACTGGTGTTTGTATAAGATTGTATCCCTTTGGGAATAAGAGCTATGTTGTATTGAACTCAGAAAACGTTTAGAAAACACTCAACCATCTCACCAACTCTCTATAGGAACTGGACAACCAGAGATGAAAAGATGTGGCTTTGGCCCCCTAAGGGGGCACCATCTAAGTGGGAGAATAAGCCATAAGAAAACAACCGTTTTGATGTTAGGTAATAAGCCCAACATTGAAATATGTGTAAGGCCCAGCAAAACACAGAGGCAGTATCACAAATTGGAGTTGTTCATTTCATGACCTCCACTCCAGACTGTAATTTCCTTGAGGGAAAGAGTTTCCTTAAAGAAGGACAAAGTCCCCTTAGGGAAGAGTGATACTGAGGATTATGGCATCAGAACAGCATTTTGAAATTTTTTTTTTCAACGTTTATTTATTTTTGGGACAGAGAGAGACAGAGCATGAACGGGGGAGGGGCAGAGAGAGAGGGAGACACAGAATCGGAAACAGGCTCCAGGTTCTGAGCCATCAGCCCAGAGCCTGACGCGGGGCTCGAACTCCCGGACCGTGAGATCGTGACCTGGCTGAAGTTGGACGCTTAACCGACTGCGCCACCCAGGCGCCCCCAGAACAGCATTTTGAAGGATGAAATAGAAATGGGGGAAAGTGTTCTGGACAGGTGAAAAAACCATGTGCAAAGACACAAAGGCACAGAACAGCTTGGAATTTGGAGAACTGTAAGTGGCCTGATAGAGCTGGGATGTAAAGCAGGGTCAGGGAGCAAGCAGAACCAGCCTTTACTGTACCCTCTGGGCTAAATCTAGCCCATTGCTGGCTTCAGAATTGCACTGGTGGTCTTAAACCTTTGGGTGCATGGTTCCATAGGATGTATGGTACACATGTGCATTCTCAAGTCTCAGAATATGGCGATCAAAACTTCTAGAGAAGTACTCAAACGGCAGTCCAAAGACCAGCAATGTCAGCACCTCCTGGGATCTTTTTAGAAATGCACATTCTCTGGTCCTCCCAGACCTTCTGGATCAGAAACTGAGGGGGTGGGGCCCAGTAACCTATATTTTAACAAACATTCCAGGTGAGTTCTGATGCATGCTCTAGTTTGAGGACTTCTGAGCTGGCTGTGGGGCTAAAAAATCTATACCAAAAAAAAAAAAAACAAAACAAAAAACAAACCAAATGCACACATATCTTTGATGATCTGCCCAGTTTGAGAAACTCCACTGTAGACATGTCCCTTATCTTTATTGCTGTTGGCTTAGCACCACACTGACAGATTTAGTCTGCCTTTTAGAACTAGCTTCGGCTTCCTTTGGAAGACCTGTGTCTACTAGGTCCTTAACAAAAATATGAAACAGACCAGAATCTGGGGAGGGGGCAGAGGCTAGTCTCTGATGTTGACATGTTCTAACAAAGAGGAAAAAGCAATTGTCTCTTTGCTGAAGACAGTGAATCACACAAAGACAAGAGACACCCCGAGAAAACAAAGAGAAACAAATTTAGAACAAGCTACAAGAGATATTTCCCCACTTAGCATTTACTCAACTTGCAGAATTTGGGTGATTTATGTCTTTTGATGAATATGCACGATGATTCTTTTCACCCAAATATAATCAACACCATTCAGTATTTTTATTCAACAGACAATATACCATATAGACAATATTACACAGACAATACCCAATTATAATGAACACCAGGGAATATTTTTTATTAGACATTATAATGGTAAGAGGCTCCTGGAAGATTATTTCATATTTCACTTATTCTCTGATCAACTTCTAGAAGAGGGTTGATTCTCTATGGGTAAGGAATTGTGCCCTCTGAATGTGCTCCTTCCCTGGACATTGACAATGTTTTGAATAATGCAGGTATCATTTATAATGAAAGCATGCATATCTGGTTCATTTCTTTGGTTCGAGCATCATGCTCATTAGAGCACATTTCTGGCAATGTCAGGATTAGGGGTTTAGTCCTTGCATAGTAAGAATGAGGAAATGGACAATTTAGGGTAAAGGACAATGTAGGGGACAGAGGTGGATGGCAGCATCCAAGGACCTTGGGACTTCGTAAGTATGTGCTGAAAAGAATTAAGATGGTGATGAGGAGGGAATTGAAGATAGTAATGAGCCAAGAATGATTCCTAAGTTTATATCTGCTTGTGGAACCTCATGGATGGCGTGCACATTTGAACCTCTGAAAAAATAGAGGACAATGGTGAAATGATATCACAACCGCAAGGAATCTCCCCCAAGGAAAGTTCTAGCTCATAGAAAACAAAGCCTTCTAAATTGCCTTAAGTTGAAATGCACGGAGCCCCTACTTTGGTATTATCACACGGTGTAACATGGGTAATTTCATCTGGCAGTGGGCACAGAAAATTATGGATCATTCAAGGCCATGTGAAAAATGTGTGAACAAAACTGCCATCAGTTACTCACCTATTGACAAAATAGTCAGTATCTTGTTTAAGTGGCTCATGTCATTTGGAAATAGCCTGCATATCACTCAACAGGTAGTGCTTTAATGTAACACTGCGTCTGATCCACGCATTTTACTGTAGTGCCTGCTGGAGACACAGCATGCACAAGGAGAGGACATGTCTGTCTAAGGACAGAGGAGGCATGTTTTCATGTCGTATAAATATTTAGATAAATATGTTTCAAATTTTACTGTCCATACCAGTCACCTAAGGATCTTGTTAAAATACAGATTTTTTTAAAAGTTTATTTATTTTGAGAGAGAGAGAGGAAGAGTGCAAGTGGGGGAGGGGCAGAAAGAGGAAGAGAAAGAATCCCAAGCAGGCACTGTCAGCATGGAGCCTGAACCCATAAGCCATGAGATCATGACCTGAGCTGAAATCAAGAGTCAGATGTTTAACCAACTGAGCCACCCAGGCTCCCCTATAGGTTCTGATTCAGTAGGTTCTGGGGGTGCTGAGCTTCTGTATTTATAACAAGCTCCGAGGTGATGCCAAATTTGCTGGTCTCCAGGCCACACTTTGAGTCGCAAGGATCTAGGTTTGTAAAACTCTGAGCCAACATGTGTAAACCAGTACTCTCCTCTCTCAGAGACCTTAATAACCTCAAGGATGATCTGTCAAACCAGTACAGCAAGGAGTTCCAGTCAACAAAATTTAAACTCAAAGAATTAAAGCACCTACCAGGGTGAACATCTAAATAAATGTCCAACAGTAAGTGCCAACAACTACTCAGAGATCACACTTTTTGCAACCACCGTGTGCCGAATGCTTATTGAATGCCAGGCACCCTGTAGTATTTACTCCATGGCATACAGTCATGCTGAGGTCTGAATTCAGGCAAACCGGATACATAAAGCAGAGAGAGGGAAGATACCACCCATGGGTACCATTTATTAAGCTCTTATAATGTGCCAGGCATTTCACATTCTCCCATTTAATCCGCACAAGATGATAAGAGGAAAATATCATCCTTGTCCCCATTTTTCAGAACGGGAAGCCAAGACACAGAGAAATTAAGCCATTTGTTCAAATTCTCCTTGTTCTTAAGCGGGTCACTGAGAATTTGAACCTTGTTTCTGTTGATCCACGATTCAGCTTCTATTGAATTGTACATCATTTGGAATGGAAATATGGCCTCCGATCCTAAAATAAGATGAACATCTAGCCGAATGAGCCGAGAAAATGAAGATCCCTCCCTAAAGGGGTACATGAGCATGCGCACGCACACACACACACACACACACACACACACACACACACATCCCAATCTGCTAATAAACCCTTACTGATCCCTGGGTATACCACAGTCTTCCGGACCATTAGCCCCCTTGTTACAATCCAAATCCATATTGTCAGGGCTGCAATCATCTGTAATTCAGAAAAACCTCCAAAAAAACACCTCACAGACTGGCAATTCCCTACTGTGCTTCGAGTGATTAATCAACCAAGTCAATCAACATGTCCTTAAAACTAGACTGAGATCACCTGCAAAGGCATTTCTAATCAGCCAGATCTGAGCAGTGGGCGCTGGTAGGTGGAATCGTGGGAATCATTTTGCAACCACTTTTCCAGCCCTTGGGGAGCCAGAGGTAGTTTCTGACATAGTGAAGTGGGAAGAGGGGGATTTCAAGGAATTTGGGGAGTGTAAGTAGGCTCTTTCTTGTAACTGGTATCCAAGGAGTTACCACGGACCAACCAGCCTCACACTCTATTAGTTGCACCCATGTGTATGGAAATGTGCTAAGTGGAAGGAACATGATTTCTAGCTATCAACAGAAATTAATACAAACTTGGAACCTGACTGGACTGTACAATTTTGTGTTTTTTTTTTTTAACGTTTATTTATTTTGAGAGAGAGCAAGTGGGGAAGGGGCAGAGAGAGGGAGAGAGAAAATCCCAAGCAGGCTTGCACTGTCAGCACGGATCCTGATGTGGGGATCTATCTCATGAACCGGGAGATCATAACCTGAGCTGAAATCAAGAGTCAGACACTTGACCGACTGAGCCACCCAGGAGCCACTGGACTGTGCAGGTTTTACAGCTTGATTGTGGAGGGGGAGGTAGTGTGGAGGAGGAGAGAGTGTGTGTAATGCAGTGCAAGCTTGTTTTAACAGTGAGAGAACACTTTAAATATTTTTTAACATTCATTTGTTTTTGAAGGAGAGGGAGAGACAGAGCATGAGCAGGGGAGGGGCAGAGAGAGAGGGAGACACAGAATCCGAAGCAGGCTCCAGGCTCTGAGGTGTCAGCACAAAGCCTGACATGGGACTTGAACTCACGGACTATGAGATCATGACCTGAGCTGAAGTCAGATGCTCAACCAACTGAGCCACCCAGGCACCCCCCGATAAAAACATTTTAATCGGAGCCCAATGCGGGCTGTGAGACATGACCTGTGTTGGAGTGGGATGCTTACCTGAGCCACCCAGGCACCCCCAGGGGAACACTTTTAAAAGACAAACATGGCTGGTGCGATAATGATGAATTGTATTGATCAGAAGTGAATTCTTTCACGTTGGAAGATGGGAAGATGTTAACTAATAAACGCAGAAAATACATTTGATTGGAGCACTAGCCTCCAAAGCAAGATGTGTGTGGAAAAAATCCCACTGAGATATGGGAAGAAATGTTAGAACTTCTAATAATGTTCCTTTTTACTTAAAATTAAGAAAGAAATTAAGCATGAGAGATCTTGAGCATATGATGGCAGTGGGATAAGCGCGCAATGTGTAAATGAACACACACACATTTGGGTGTATAATTACACATTTTTCCTGGGAGAAAGGACACTCTTTCACGTGAATATGCATGTTTAGATAGATTCTAAATGTCATGTTGGTAGAAAGAAAATAGACCAGAATGGATAAATAAAGTGGTAGATATTAACATAATGGAGCATTAGACATCTGTTAAAACAAGTAAGCTGAATTCAGATAAATCTCGCACAAAATGCCAAATGAAAAAAGTAAGCTGCGGAATAGCGTTCAGGAGTGACTTCATTCGTGTGTAGCTTTAAAAACATACAAAACAATATCCCAAGTTGACTATTAAGGCTCACTTATATAAAAAGATTCTCTCCTGGATAAGAGCGGTGCTCACGAATTTTAGAAGAATGGGGACACCTGGGAGAAAATAAAGGGCACAAAGTTAGGGAGGACCACAAGGGACGTCTGAACAGAGGAGGGGACCAAGTTGGTGAAACAGCATCCAGGGTTTTTGGGTTTTTTTTTTTTTTTTTTTGCATCTCTACTCCCGGAAAGTCCGAACAAAGCTTATGTGTTCACTCTGGAAGAGAGCACTGGTTGCTGGCTGGCTGATGAAATTAACGTCTTCTTCATATATTCAAAACATTTCCTCCTCATCAAAGGCATGAAAAGTGCTAAACTGGTGGGTTGAGGACAACATATCCTGGACAGTGAGATTTATAAGATACCGTGTGGGGAGGCTGCAGGGACTTAACCTTCTCATGACCTCAAGAGTGAGATGAGCCAAAAACAGGGTGTTCAACCAAGAGAGACAGAGGGTGCCACCAAGAGTCAACCGTGCCACTACCATTTCTGGGCTGACCCCACGTGGGGCTCCCTCTTCATGCAAAGTGCATGGTAATTAGCAGAGCTGGGAGCAGTGTGCCACACGATCTTGTGAACCCCATCTTGGAGGACTGGGGTGATTTTGAGAGGGACATGACAGGACAAAAGTGGAGCTCACAAGGGCCACGTAGGCCAGTGGCTCTCAGCTCCAGCTACATACTAGCAACATGGAAGCAGCTTAGGTGTGCCTTACTCCTCTCTCAGCATTTCTGGGAATGGAGATCTGTATGGACATTTCATTGAACATTCCCCAGTTGATTCCAACATGCAGCCTAGATTGAGAGCCTTGGGCTATAATGTGTGCTCCCGGGTTCCCAAACCATGGATTCTGTCTGTTATACTCTTGGGCTGGTAACAACCATGCAGCTTGTGTCTGCACATACACATTGCTTTCCCAGCCCTGCCGGTTGCTTTTTCTGCTCAGACATGGATCCCAGCAGGAAATGGAGACTAGAGTCAACAGTCTTTAAAGGAATCTGGGACCATGTGATACCGTGGCCCTGTTTTCAAAATGAGGACACCAACATTCTGAAACACAAAGTACCATGGCCCCCAAATACATGGCTAATTAGTAGTAGATCCAGGATTCAAATGCTAATTTTCTGACACCATCTTGAAAGCAATATAGAAATTCTATTAATAAGGGTTTATTTCTGGAGTGCCTGCGCGGCTCAGTCAGTTGAGCGTCCGACTTCAGCTCAGGTCATGATCTCACGGTTCATGAGTTCGAGCCCCATGTCAGGGTCTGTGCTGACAGCTCAGAACCTGGAGTCTGCTTCAGATTCTGTGTCTCCCTCTCTCTCTTCCCCTCCCCTGCTTGTGCTGTCTCTCTCTCTCTCTCAAAAATAAATACAAAAAAAATTAAAAAGGGGCACCTGGGTAGCTTAGTCAGTTAAGCATCCAACTTTGGCTCAGGTGATGATCTCACAGTCATTAGTTCAAGCCCCACATCAGGCTCTGTGCTGACAGCTTGAAGCCTGGAGCCTGTTTCCGATTCTGTGTCTCCCTCTCTCTCTGCCCCTCCCCTGCTTGTGTGCTTTCTCTCTGTGTCAAAAATAAATAAATAAATGTTAAAAAAAAAAAAAAAAAAAAAGGATTTATTTCCCAGAAGCGATCCTGGTAACCTGAACTGGCATGAGAAGGTGCTGAGTGGACCTTCTTTCAAGCACAACATAATTTATAATTACCCTAATTTTGTGGAAATGAAAGCTTCTCAAGCATGTGAAATTTCAGAAAAACATCTCGTTCAGTTAACTATTTTAAGTATTCCCACTATAATCTTGTTTTTAACCTGAAATTATTTTATTTTTGAGGGAGTGTTTGCTTAGTAATGAAAAGCTTTAACCTACCCTCTGTGTGAATGGTCATGCATTAACATTACTGGAAGCCAAATTAATAAGGGACTGAAGGGCTCTTTATTCTGAGAGGCTTGGAGTGGAGTGGGGCCAATAATAAAAATCAAAAAATAATAACAGCAAACATTTATTAGTACTGGCTGGGCACTCTTCTAGGTGTTTAAGTGAGAGGGTTGCCAGATTCAGCAAATGAAAATACAGGACACCCAGTTAAACTTGAATTCCACATAACGCTGGGTAAAGATACATTCTCTGAGTTTCTTCGCTGATTCTAGCAACTCACTACTTTATTAACTCCACTTGACCCTTACAAGCCTATGAGGCAGGTTCTCTTTGAACTCCTATGACACAGATGAGAAAATGGGGGCAGGAATTTTAGGTAACTTGTGCCCAAAGTGACAGAGCTAGTATGTGGCAGAGTTGAACCAAGGAAGTCTGGCTGCACAGCCTCTTAATTTAACCACAAGGACATACTGCTTCTCTTAACAAATAAAGTGAAAAAGCTAGTCAACAACTATTCAGTTAGTAAACATTGATTCTGTGTCTGAAGCCTGAGAGAGACAGACCTGGAAAAGTCATTTTCTTCTGTATCCTCCTGTGTATGGTGGCTGTATCCTCCTGTGTACGAGGAAAAGATAAAGCCAGACCCTTGGCTCTCAACTTGGCAGGCAACTTGAGAACTTGCAAATGCCTCTGTTCATCTCCACAGATTCTGAGGGGTTTGGGGATGGATTCTTGAAATCTGGATTCTCTAAAAGCAAGTTGAAGTCAATGAATCTGAAATTCGAGACCCTCCAGGTGAGGTAATCTCTCAACTTCATGATTCTCAACCCTGGCTGTGCATCAGAATAACCTGCAGGTCACCTGGGTGGCTCAGTCCGTTAAGCGCCCGACTTTGGGTCAGGTCACAATCTTATGGTTTGTGAGTTTGAGCCTGACATCGGGCTCTGTGCTGCCAGCTCGAAGCCAGGAGCCTGCTTTGGATTATGTGTCTCCCTCTCTCTCTGATTACACTCTGTCTCTCTGTCTCTCTCTCTCAAAAATAAATGAAAACACTAAAAAAAATTTTAAGAGAATCACCTGGGGAAGTGGTGACTCATTGGGTGTGGGGTGGAGTCCCCTGAGTGATTCCACTGTGGGAGCCAGGGTTGAGGACCACTGCCAGACACCTCCCAGCTCTGAATGGTCAATGGCAAGGGAACACCCATGGTTGAAACACTTCTGACGAAGTTAGAGATAAAAGGGAGTGAGAGCATTGATGTTCCTTCATGATATAAGACCTGCTCCTTATGTGACGTTCATTTTTGCATCAGTGAGTTCAACTGATTGAATTGATGTATATATGTATATATACTGAGAACCTACTATGAGCTTGGTGAAGAGATGTACAGAACCAAAGACTATATAATAGGGATAAAAGGCACAGCAGAGGGAATATAGTCAATGGTATTGTAATGGCATTGTATGGTGATGGATGGTAGCTATACTTGTGGTGAGCAGAGCATAACCTACAGACTTGTCAAGTCACTATGTTGTACACCTGGAACTAGTGTAACATTGTGTGTCAACTATAATTCAATTTTTAAGGAAAGTCTATATACATACCTGAAATGTGGTTTGCTATATTGCCACTGCTGAAGGGTTTGTCCTTAGGGAGCAGAGCTGGGGGGTGGGCAGTAGGTATCATGGTCCTACCTTCCTTTTGTGGACTTCTGGGATTTTGAATCCCTCAGTCAGCTTTTGAAAGTCTCCAGGTATGTAGGAAACTCTGAGCTAAAGAAGGCCTAGGGAAACCTCAGAGTTCTGAAACCCAATATATTTCATTCATTCAACAAATAGCTGAGTGCTGAGCCTTGGGCTAGATCACGGGACAATAAGGCTAGTCAAGACAGACAAGACCCCATGGGGCTTATATTCACTCTGAGATAGAGTCAGGTGGTATAGCTTCCTCCTAGCAAATATGGCAAAGGGGCTACTGAATGTCCCAACATAATTCCTCTACCATACCCAGGTATAAAAAGCACCATCTTGGTGGCAGGAATGAGGGCTACATTGCTGAGATTTGGGACAGTGGGGCCTGTAGAAATTCTCTTCTGAAGGTTCTGGTCGGCCATTTACCCCAGTTCTTAGCATTCACTAAGGGCGCCCAAAGATGGCGAAGTTTTTCTGACTCTAGAGTTGATGTGCCTGGCTACACCCGGTACTTCTTCCTCCATAGATTCATGGCTAATGATGCCATGTTTGGAATCACATCGTGGTTAACATCTGACTGCTGCATGCTGGTAATGTGATCTTAGGAAGATTGCTGCAGACCTCTGAGCCTCAGTTTCCTTTTTTATAAAATAGGGAGTTTTTATGAGAAAACCGCATTTTTGAGTTGCTTCCCAGGCATTTTACAGAATGCCAACCCTGCTCACACCCAGAGTCTGGACATTTAGATGAGAACCTGAGCTTAGAATTCCCGCCACCTGTTCCTACCTTGCTTTTCGTTGGGAATCTTTTAAAATAAACACTTAGAGGCACCTGGGTGGCTCAGTTGGTTAAGCGTCCGACTCTAGATCTCCACTCAGGTCATGATCTCATGGTTTTTGAGTTCAAGCCCCGCATCAGGCTACATGCTGATGGTGCAGAGCCTGCTTGGGATTCTCTCTTTCTCTATGCCCCTCCCCCACTTGTGCTCACTCTCTGTCACTCTCTCTCTGTCTGTCTGTCTCTCTCTCAAAATAAATGAATAAATAAACATAGAAAAATTAAAACAACCACTTAGAATTGAGCCCCCCAAAAGTTAGTGAACTCTGCCCCCACCATCTTTATAACTAACAGGTGCATAGTACCCGCTGTCTGTCTCATGCTCACCTTCATGACCTGGGGTGGAGGACTGCCCTTTTCCAAGTTCCTTGTGCCCAAATCTAAGATCTCTAAGTAATAAATCTCGTGACATTAATTCCTTTGTGTGAGTGTACTGAAACTCTGCCTTCAGTCAAAGTGGCCGAACTTTTCCATTCTCCAAAGTGGGAGCCCAGAGGCCTACGTAGCTACCTGCTGACCCCCTGTGTGTGCCTCCTCATTAACCAGGTCGTCATCTGCATGTTTTTAACTTAGTGCACTAGCTCTGGGTTTTCCGCCACAGGAGTACTGCCACACTTCCAAATTTAAGGCACACACTGTTTTCACATTTTTAAAACATTTCTCAAATTAGAATGTGACATACGATTGATTTAGACGTTAAATGTTCATTTTCTCCTCCTTGGTTTCTGAACTGACGATGCATTTAACAATTTATGGCAGTTTAGAATAGAGAAAATACAGCAATAAGATCTGTGTAAGATAGCTGATTAGCTGAAAATTTCCATTGGGTTTAACTCTTGGTTGGTTATGGAACATATTAATTTCTTCCTTGACTCATCAAATATGTAGTAAGTAAGTACTTGCAACAGTGCATTGTACTAGGTAAAGGGATATGATGGTAAATAAGACAAATTAAATTACTGCTCTTGTGGAACCTTCAGTTGAATGACAGAGATATTTTAAAAAATATTATAAAAGTAAAACATGTAGCCTCAGATTTAACTTCCAACAGAGGGACATTTGTGAGAGTGGCACCATAAAGACCTCCCAAAATCTACTTTTCCATTTAAGCAGCAGTGATAAGAATTGTCAAAAGTCAACTTTTTCAGAACCCTAGAAATTACCCAAAACCTTGCAAGAATCTAAGGAGCACTTATTCAAGAAAACTAGCTAAATATTGGTAAGAAGAGCAAACTTTGTGGCATTTTAACTGGCTTCATTCAACCCCCATCCTCAGCTCCAGAGTAGTGTTGAAAACCAAGAATCTGCCACCATAATGAAAGCCAGCAGCCTAGAATCCACTGGAAGTGAGTTGGAGCTCTCCAAAAGCACCATTCTCAGTTAATTATCATTACTGACTCGTCTGACATTTCCCAGGAAACACACACACTAACAAGGCTTGTATTTACTTGACCTCAGAGCCTTCTCATGTGAGCAGCCTCTTCCGTGAAGGCATTTGTCAAAAACAATCAGCGACAGTTGTTTAACATAGCAGCTGCCTGAGGCAGCAATAAAAATCTGAGCAAACAAATTTTTGCAAGCTGACGAAAAACCTTAAAAGGAAAAGGTGAAAAATGAGATGTCCATTGAGGATTCTGAAAATCTCTGACATGTTTCTGAGAATCTGAAGGTCTATACAGATGCACAAGACTGGGCTGTGAACATACTCAGGAAAGAATTGACAAGACCCTAAATTCTCACTGCTGGCTGACCTTAGGCTTTGCACAAGTAAGAGGTGAAAGCTAAGAAAGAGTTGTAAACTGCCTGTCTGAGCAGTGAAGGGGTTCCTTAACATACACAAAGAGACACTGGGCAAAAGCCTGGTGACTTACTGATCCAAGAATAAGGAAATGTCTATTCAAACCTTAGCTGAGCTAAGCAAGCAGAAACTTCAATGTCCACACATAACGAACAATACAGATAAAAAAAAAAAAAAAAAACATTTCAGGATGGGGCGCCCAGGTGGCTCAGTTGGTTAAGCATCTGACTTCAGCTCAGGTCAAGATCTCATGGTTCATGAGCTTGAGCCCTGCGTTGGGCTCTGTGTTGACGGCTAGGAGCCTGGAGACTGCTGCAGATTCTATGTCTGTCTCTCTCTCTCTGCCCCTCCCCCACTTGCATTCTGTACTCTCGTTCTCTCAAAAATAAATAAACATTTAAAAAAATTTTTTTAAATATCTCAGGAAAGTCAACAGCGGCAGGAGGAGCATTAGCAACATCAACCACAGCAAACAACAACAAACCTTGCTGATGACGATAGAATCAGAAAGATCTCAAGTCAACAACTTGGTCTTCTACATTAACAAACTAGGAAAAGAAGAGCAAACTAAACCCAAAGCAAATAGAAGGAAACAATAAAGATTAGAAAAGCAGTTAATGAAATTGAAAAAAGGAAAATATGTAGGAAAACCAATGAAACTACCAAACTTCGGTTCTTTGAAAATATAAAAAGTGAAAAACTCTTAGTTAGACTGGCTAAGAAAAAAGGGAGGAATCAAATTACTAATACAATCAGGAATGAAAGTGGAGTCATTACTACCAGTCTCATAAAAATACAAAGAACTCTGAGAAAATATTATGAACAACCATATGTCAACAAATGAGAAAATCTAGATGAAAGGGACAAGTTCCTAGAAACCCACAGATTACCAACACTGATTTTTAAAAACCTGAATATCGGGGTGCCTGGGTGGCTCAGTTGGTTAAGCAATCGACTTCAGCTCAGATCATGATTTTGCGGTTTGTGGGTTTGAGCCCCATGTCGGACTCTGTGCTGTAAGCTCGGAGCCTGGAGCCTGCTTTAGATTCTGTGTCTCCCTCTCTCTCTGCCCCTCTCCTGCTCATGCTCTCGCTCTCTCTCCCTCTCTCTTTCAAAAATAAATAAATGTTAAAATTTTTTTTTTTAAACTGAATATCAAGTTTAGAAAAAACTTTACACAAAACAAATCCCAGACCCAGATGACTTTACTGACAAATTATACCAAATGTTTAAAGAAGATATAACAACAATCTTTCCCAAAAATCTTTAAAAATAGAAGGGGAGGAAATACTTCCCAACTCATTATATTAAGCCAATATTAGGCCTTAATACCAAAACCAGATAAAAACATCACAAGAAAACTACAAGCCAATATCCCTTGTAAATATCATAAACACATCTTGAACAAAATACTAAAATGACATATCCTGCAAAATACAAAAAAAAAAACAAAAAAAAACTATACACCATAACCAAGTGGGATTTATTCCAGAAATGTAAGGTTGTAGAATATATGAACAATGTAATATGTCAGATTAATATAATTTAAACATTTTAAATGTTTATTATTTATTTTTAAGAGAGAGAGTGCAAGGGCGCCTGGGTGGCTCAGTCGGTTAAGTGTCCGACTTCGGCTCAGGGCATGATCTCGCGGTCTGTGGGTTCGAGCCCCGCGTCGGGCTCTGTGCTGACAGCTCAGAACCTGGAGCCTGTTTCAGATTCTCTGTCTCCCTCTTTCTCTGACTCTCCCCTGTTCATGCGCTCTTTCTCTCTCTGTCTCAAAAATAAATAAATGTTAAAAAAATTTTTTTTTTAAAAAGAGAGAGAGTGCAAGCAGGGGAGGGGCAGAGAGAGAGAGGTGTGGAATCTGAAGCAGGCTCCAGGCTGTAAGCTGTCAGCACAGAGTCTGACATGGGGTTCAAACTCACGAACCACAAGATAATGACCTGAGCCAAAGTCGGAACGCTTAACCAACTAAGCCACCCAGGTGTCCCTATCAGAGTAATATAATTAAGGACAGAACCACATGATCATTTCAATAGATGCAGAAAAATCGTTTGAAACAAATCCAACTGTTGTTCCTGATAAAAATAATCAATAAACTAGGAGTAGAAAGGAACAATTTCAACTTAATAAAGACCATCCACAAAAAATCTGCAGCTAACATCATGCTTAATGGTAAAGGACTGAAAGTGTTCTTCTTAAGATCGGGAAAAAGATAAGGATGTCCACTTTTGCCACTTTCATTTGACATCGCACTAGAGTTTCTAGCCAGGGCAATTACACAAGAAAAATAAATTAAAACGTATCCATATTGAAAGGAAAGAAATAAAACTGGCATCCTGGCATCTGTTTACAGATGGCATAATCTTGTATACAGAAAATCCAAAGGAATCAAAAAAAAAAAAAGACCGCTAAAGCTAATAAATTATTTCAGCAAGGTAACAGAATATATCAGTTATATTTCTATATACTACAATGAAGTTATATTTCTATATACTACAGTTATATTTCAAAAATCAGTTATATTTCTATATACTACAATGAAGAATCCAAAATAAGCATCCAGGGTGATAGTAAACACCTATCTGGGACATTGCAGATAGTGTTGCAAAGAAAAGAGGTAGAATACCTCTCAATGACTCCTCAAACTTGGGCTCCTAATTAGCTCACATCATTTCGATTCAGAATCCATTTACCAAAACAAGTCACATGGCCAAGCTGATAACTATGGGCAAAAAGGTAGAATCCTCCCTGAGGGAAGGCAGTGGATAGCCCAGAGGCAATATTTCAGATAGGCTGATGGCATAATAATACGGGGTCTAGTCATAACAGAAGGGTATATTAGAACAGTCCTGTTCACCCTCTCTTCCCTGCAAGGTTATGAGGCATCAAGATTAAGAACAAATGTGCTGTTTGAAATATAAATGAATGATTGGCATTTGGCGACATCATGGAAAAGAAGTGGTGGGTGACCAGCGCCTGAACAGCTCATCGTCCTTAATACCTATTTGTTCTTGATACTCAGCTTGCCCCATAAAAAGGTGTGCCTGTAACTTTCTGTCGCTGGGCAGTGAGATCATCAGTCAATGTATGCTGCCCATAGGCTACCATTATCATCCATACTAGAAGAGCTTTTTACTTCTTAACCATTCGAGGCACTATGCAGTTCTTGGAGGCTCACCATGTCCTGCACCCATGGTAGCCATTGTGTGGGGAGATACTATGACCCTTTCCTCTCCCCTGCCCCTTGGGAAGATGGAGGTGGCATTAAAACTGTCTTCTGATTTATTTTCCCTTTGGTCATCCACCTTCTTGATATAAAGACCTCGTCAGTAACAGAAGAAGAAATATCCTCTCAACTCTACTCCTGGAAACAGAAACTTAGTTTTTAATCAGCCTATGATAAATTAATCTGCTTATTCACGGGTACAGCCCGGCTTCTGACTTGCTGCAACTTTAACCTCTCTTGGGCTTTCTAGAAAAACAACCTCTGGTCTTAGAGATAAGGACTAGAATATTCTCAGATACCTTAGGGAGTGGGTGGGCTGGCCCAGGATTCCCCACCTGCTTTGAATCTGTAAGGTTCTGAGAAGCAGGTAGTCATAAGTGTGTTGACATCATCTTCACACTTTCTGAGGGCTCTGCGAGAGAATCAGTCGGGATCTAGGAGGGGGGGGGGGGGAGGAGGTGTTTAAAAAAAAAAAAAAAGCCTCCTTCTGAAAGGGCACATCTCCTGCTCCTCTAGCAACAAAGGACCATTTCCAGGAACTTCAGGTAACTTCGGCTCATCCAAGCTGTGCAACCGTGCTCATGATTGATAAAATGCTATTTTAAATAGCAATGAGATCCAATTTTTCTCAGGTGGACAAGAACTAAAACGCTTGGTAAAACCCACTATGGATGAGAGTGTGAGGAAAAGAGGCATTCATTGGTGTGGGTGTGTAAACCAGTGCAGCTTCTTTAAAGAACAACTTGGAAACACTTGCCAAAGAAAAAAATGCTTTCCCTTTGGCTCAGTGATTTCACCCTCTGTAAATGTATCTTCATTTGTGTGCATTAATTTGTGTACAAAGACATATGTAGACCAGCTTTCCCTTGCTGCATGGCTTGTAAGAGCCCTATGCTGTAAATAACCTAAATGTTTATCAATAACAGACTAATTAAATGAATTATGGCACATCTATTGACTAGAATACCATGAAGCTGTTTAAAACACCAAAATTTATCAGTGTAAGCTGGTATGGAAGGATGTCCAAGTTATGTTGCTAGGTGTTAAAAGCAAGTTAGAAAGTGATTTTTTTTCTTTTCTTTGAAATATATTTGATTTTATTAAAGAAAGTAAAAAAAATGAATTCTATATTTTTAATGTAGACTGCCATCATGCTTACAGTATTTCTGTATATCCTAAGTAGTATCTCTAAAAAGCGTTGAAATCTCCCACAAATAGGCTGGTACCAATTTTCAACAAGGATATTAGTAATAACATTTCTTGGGTTTTCCGTGGGGTCTCCCCAATTTTTCCCCCCATTTCTTTTCCCAGTTTATTTGCCTTGTATATCTCGGCCATTGCTGTAACATCTTTTAGATGAGGGCCTCTCCACTTCAGTGCTATTGACATCTTGGGCCCAATGATTCTTTATTGTGGGGGTTGTTCTGTGCATTGTAGGATGTTTAACGGGATCCCCGGCCTCTACCCACTGGATGTCAGTAGAAATCCCCTACCACTCTCAAGTCGTGTCACTCAAGTTGTGACAATAAAAAATGTCTCCAGACATTGCCACAGGTCCCCTTGGGACTGGGGGGAGTGTGATGCATGGAACCTGTATGCTGTGGGTGTTTGGGTGTGCGTGGATCATTTCTGGAATAACCATGTGACTCCATGGTGATGGCTGCCTCTGAAGAGTGGGACTGGGACTGTAGGTAGGAGAGAGACCCAGGCTTCTTTGTGAATACTTTTGTAATGTTTGTGTTTTACCGTACAGTTTTACTCTAGAGTTAAATGCAAACAATACACATTCTATCAGATGTATGTTATTGTTAAAATCAGATCAAAAGTAAGATACACAATGATATCTCCATAACTGTTGAAAGTAGAAAAGGCATTTTTTTAAAGATACCATTTTGATCCAAAGAACTCAGCACCTTTCCCCTCCATTTGCAAAGTACACAGAACAAAGGTTTAGGGGACAGCAGCAAGACCAGGGAATACATATTCTTGGTGATAGAAATGTATCTCCGGTCAATGCTATCACATTAGTTTGGGGAAATATTTTGCTGTAAAGAGCATGAATGGCCTTTGAGACCAAGAGGGTTTTAGCTTTTAATCCATGATTTGCCTCTGAATGGTATGTGAGCTCACACAGGTTAAGTCTCCGAGTCTCAGGTTTCTCATTTGCCAAGTGAGCATAAAATTATCCAGCTCATAGAAATTTTGTGAGCATTAAATAACGTGCTTGTGCACACATGCACACGCGCACACAATTTCTGCATAAAACTTCTAGTGACTACCAGTTAAGAATACGTTTTCTGAATGAAAGGTAAATAGGGCCTCCACCATGATGGCTAAGAGCTTTATCTTTGGAATCAGATAATCCTGAATCCAAACCTCATTGGTGCCACATGATTGCTTATGTGACTTTGGGGAAAAAAATAACTTCTCTGAGTCTCAGGTTTTCTTCTGTACGAAGGGGAAAAAATCACTATGGTAGAAACTGGACATATATGACACATGGCCATCCCTGATTCCACAAAGCCTAAAGAGTCGGGATAGATGATCTCTCAGGTCTTATATTACTTAGGGACAGAGCTCAAACTGGTTTAGGTTAAGGGAGTGATTTCATGATCCACAAACTGGACAGGTGACTCATTTCAGACACTCAAATTACGTCATGAGGGCTTGGTCTATTTCTATCCCTCTTTACCCCCACTTTACTCTGCCTTGGTTTTATTCTCAGATTCTCTCCATGTGATAACGGGGCGATTGTATGCACTGAAAAAAAAGTCTAGCATAAATTGCATGCCTATAACCAAAGGGCCAGAGCAAAGTTTCTGGGTTGTGTTATTAATTCTGCTTAAGTCCTGCCCCTGTTCATATGCCCATCCCTGAGAGTACAGTGGGGTCAGCTCCTCTAAACCCATGGAGAATTTCTGAGATGGGTCTGTTATCTATGGCATTTACCATTACAGATAATGTGTTTTATTGATTTTTCTTTTTCCAGCTTTTTCCTCTTCCAGACTCTGCACAGCACAAGGGCTTTGACTCTTGTCAAAGGGTCAGGGTCCAGTACAGTGCCTGAAAATATGGGTGATCAATAACTTCCTCCAGCACAATGAATACAAGGACCACTTGCATTCTAATGATCCTGTCTGGGGTCTGTGCACAGCTCAAAAATATTTGTTGAATAAATTGACAGATCTTCTGGGGATAGAAATCATATCTGATTCACTGTTTGTATACTCAGCAAAGTACACTTTAAGTGGCCAATGAATACTTGTTAAATAATCTATTCATTGCACGAATGAAATCTAAGTTCTGCCACAGCAGGAATCCCATCTCCTTCATCTGTCACTTCCCAGGGGCAGGTCCAGTGAGCTCTACCCTGTGGTGACCCAGGCACCTTCGGCGACACCCTCCCTTCCCTCCATGTGGACAGCCGTTTCTCCCCTACTCCCCGGGAGATGTTCAGAGGATGGGGCCACAGGGAGAAGGTAGTAGCTTTGAATATGCAGAAGAGGCAAGAAGAAGGAGGCAAATGAGTTCATTCCAAGTTCACGTCTATCTTATTTTGGAAGGAAGTGGGAAAGGAGAACAAAGTTTTCATGAATAATGCTGCTTATTAAAATGCCTGCTCTCTCCGATGGTGATTAAGATGGACGCAGCATCACACTGACTTTCAGAGAGGGTGGGAGTACAGCTGACAATTTTCCCATCAGAGTTTTTCACAAAGAAGGAGCAACTCTTAGGTCCCCTCCCTTCCCTCCTCCCCCTCCAGCCTGCCTTTCCTGCAGAGCTTCTGGCTGCTTCAAGGCACTGGGGGAGGAATTCATCAGGGGCTGACAAGTGGCAAATGACATTAGCTTCCAACTGTATTAAAGAATGTGAACACAGCAGGCTGGTGCCTTTTCCCCTCTCCATGTTCCCAGCTCCTGTGCCTGTCATAGTGCCTGGGCCCTGGTAGGCACGTATTGCTTTGAATCATTTTGTAGTCGGTATCTGTCATCTTTGGTGTCCCGCATCCATTTCCTTTTCTTGTGTAATCGATGCCTTTCTTTTCTTTGGGAGAACCACTCCCTGACTTCAAACCAATTCTGGGAATTAAAGGAGCTAGTTTTGTAAAGTTCTCAGAATACTCTCTGGCTCAATTAATATTAGCTACCATTATAGCTAATATTATATTGTAATTCATGAAACACCCATGAAACAGGATCCAGTAAATAGAGGAATTATCAGAATGTATGGAAGAGCTCATTTAAATTAAAACATCCTAAACATCATAACCAATCCTTTTAAAGAACTAAATAAGCATAAGAGTAGGAAGATAAAAAAAAAACAAGGACATCTCAGAGGAAGGAGAGCCAAAAGACAAAGACGGAAATTTGCGTGCGTGCGCGCGCGCGCACACACACACACACACACACATTTTTAATTTGAGCATCAATCCAAGAGGTCCAATATTTCACTAAGAGTCTCAAAAAAAAAATAGTACAGGAATCACAAAGGAAGGAAATTATCAAAGAAAAAATACAAGAAAATTTCCCAGGCTTGGAAAATACTCTTTTCCTAACCAAATGCCCAGAAAAACCAACAGCAGCAACAACAAAAATACTGGTTTAAAAACAAAAACAAAACAAAACTAAGACATATCATTATTAACTTCAAAAACCATGTCAGTAAAGAAAAACATTAAATTGCTTTAAAAGAAAAAAAGAGCAGATAACACACAAAGCATTGGAAATCAGTGTGGTATTAGATTTCTTAACAATGGGATTGGAGACTAAGAGGCAATATAGCAATGATGTCAAAATTCTGATTAATAATGACTTCCAGATATGGGATAGCCTGGGTGGCCCATTCAGTTAAGTGTCTGACTCTTGGTTTTGGCTAAGATCATGATCTCCCAGTTCATGAGATCAAGCCCCATGTCTGGCTGTGCACTGACACAGTCTGCTTGGGATTCTCTCTCAGTCTCTCTCTGCTCCTCCCCAGCTAGCATTCCCTCTCTTTCTCTTTCTCTCAAAATAAATAAATAAACATTAAGAAAATAATGGCTTCCAGATAAGAATTCTATTCCCATTCAAACTACAGTTAAGTATAAGAAAGAACCTCCCCCCTCCCCCCCCCAGTTTGCAAGTCCTCTGAAAGTTGTTGGACAATGTGTTCCACCAGACAAAAGAAGTAAACAAAAAGACAGAAAAATAAGATGCCTAAGGAAGGGATCCAGCAGAGAATAGAGGCAAATGTAATTTCAAGAATTGTTTTGAAAGGAATGATGACAACTAGATCCCTTGATGACATCTGGGAATTAGCCCTAGAGAGCAATTAAAGCAGATTGGAGCAGTAAAACAGAGAGTTATGAGAGATATGAATAGATTCATCTCCAGGAAAACAGGGGAACCAACAGAATAATTGAGTCATTTGACTATGAGAAAAATAGTGTTAAAATGATTTCTAGAGTTCTCTAGAGGATGTAAAGTAATTTATACATAGAAAATGAAGCAAATGAAAAAATGAAGTAATTATCAACTTAAGGAAAACATAAAGTGACATAATGGGAAAAGATAATCAAAGTACACTACTTGACCCAGCAGTGAGCCTGTATGTACTAACGGGGTCATGACCTATCAATAAATAAGTAATTGTATGGTTTAAATATTGAATGATTAATTATATTTGAGCTATTACTTTATTGGAAGGGTTGGGAAAGGAACAACAATCAGAAAATAACAAGATGGCAATAGGAAGTCCTTAGCCATCAATAATTAGTTTAAATGTAAATGGATTAAATACTCCAACCAAGAGACATAAAGTGGCTGAATGGATAAAAAATTAAGACCCAATTATATATTATATCTTGTATAAAAAAGTCTCACTTCAGATTGAAGGACACACATAGCCTGAAAGGGATGGAAAAAAGATATTCAATGCAAATAGTAACCAAAAGAGTGCAGGGGTGACCATACTTAAATCAGACAAAATAGTCTTCAAGTCAAAAACTGTCACAGAAGACAAATAAAATCATTATATAATGATAAAATTATAATTAACTAGAAAGATACAGTTATCAACATACATGTGCCCAACATCAGAGCACCTGTATATATTTAGCAAATACTGAATATATTAAGCAGGGTTCAGAAGGCAAATTTAGACAGAAATGCAATAATAGGGGACTTCAATACCTCACTTTCAACAATGGGTATATCATCCAGATAATCAATAAGGAAATACTGGACTTAAACTATACTTTAGAGTAAACACACCCAACAGACATATACATAACATTCCATTCAACAGCAGCAGAATACACATTCTTTTCAAATGCACATGGAACATTCTCCAGGATAGATTATATAAGTAAGATAAGTCTTAAACAACGTAAGAAGATAGAAATCATAACAAGTATCTTTTCAGTTACAGCGGTATGAAACTAGAAATCAATAACAGGATGAAAACTGGAAAATTCACAAATATGTAGGTATTAAATGTACACCTCTGAATAATCAGTGGGTCAAAGAAGAAATCAAAAGGAGAAAAAATATCTTGAGACAAGTGGAAATGGGAATATCAAATACCAAAACTTATGGAAGATAGCCAAAGCAGTTTTAAGAGGGAAATTTATAGCAATGAATGCCCACACTAAGAAGAAAAGAAAAAGGGAACCAGTTAAGTGTCTGACTCTTGGTTTTGGCTCAGGTCATGATCTCACAGTTTGTGAGTTCGAACCCCATGTTGGGCTCTGCATTGACAGTGTGAAACCTACTTTGGATTCTGTCTCTCCCCCTTTCTCTGACCCTCCCCCACTCATGCACATGTTCTTTTTCTCTCTCAAAACAAACAAATAACTTTTAAAAAAGAAAAGACAAAGTGTCAAACAAACAACCTAACTTTACACCTTAAGGAAGTAGAAAAAGGAGGACAAACTAAATAAAGTTAGCATAAGAAAGGAAAGAATAAATATCAGAGCAGAAATAAATGAAATAGAAACTAGAGTAACAATAGAAAAGATCAATGAAACTAAGAGTTGTTTTTTGTAAAGATAAACAATATTAATAAACCTTTAGCTAGACTAAGAAAAAAAAAGACTCAAATAAATAAAATAAAAAATGAAAGGAGATATTATAACTGATACCACAGAAATACAAAATATCACAAGAGACTACTATGAACAATTATATACCGAAAAATTGGACAAACTAAAAGAAATAGGTATATCTCTAGAAACATATAACTTACCAAGTCTTAATCAAGAAGAAATAGACAGTTGAACAGATCAATTACTAATAAGGAGATTGAACTGGTAATCAAAAACTCCCAACAAAGAAAAGCCCAGGACCAAAAGGTTTTATGGGTAAATTCCACCAAACTTTTAAAGAAAAATTAGTGTCAGCCCTCAAACTCTTCCAAAAAAATCTAAAGAAAAGAGAATATACCCAAACTCATTGTATGAGGCCAACATTACCTTTATGTCAAAGCCAGGTAAGGATCTACAAGAAAATAAAACTACAGGTCAATATCCCTGATAAATATAGATGCAAAATTCCTCAAGAAAATATTAGCGAGCCAAATTCAACAGCACATTACAATCATCATATATCATGATCAAGTGGGATTTATTCCTGGGATGCATGAATGGCCCAACATATGCAAATCAATAAATGTAATACACCACATTAAAAGGATGAAGGATAAAAACCATATGATTACCTCAATAGATGCAGAAAAAGTATTTGACATTATTCAATATTTGTTTATGATTAAAAAATAAAACTTTCAATGATAAGGTATAGAAGGAGTATACCTCAACAAAAGACAGGCCATATGTGACAAGCCAACAGCTACTCATACTTAATAATGAAAAGCTAAAAGTTTTTCCTCTTGGATCAGGAACAAGACAAAGATACCGTTGTCACTACTTCCATTCAATGTAGTACCAGAAGTCCTAGCCAAAGTAATTAGACAACAGAAAGAAATAAATGGCATCCAAATAGGTAAGGAAGTAGGAAAATTGTTGCAGATGATGTGATCTTATATGTAAAAACCCTAAAGACACCACCAAAAAAACTGTTAGAACTAATAAAGGAATTTAGTAAAGTTGCAGGATACAAAATCAACATACAAAAAAATCAGTTCTGTTGCTACACACTGACAGTGAAATATGTGGAAAATAAATTATGAAAGCAATCCCATTTACAATGGGATGAAAAAGAATAAAATACTTATGAATACATTTAACCAATGAAGTGAAAGACCTGATACTAAAAACTATAAATGCTGATGAAAGAAACTGAAGATGATACAAATAAGTGGAAAAATATCCTATTTTCATGGATTGGGATATTTTTAAATGTCCATACTACCCCCAAAGATCTACAGATTCAATGCAAATCTTATTCAAATTCCGATGATACTTTTCACAGAAATAGTAAAAACAATTGTAAAATTCATATGGAACCAAAAAAGACCCCAACTATCCAAAGCTGTCTTGAGGAAGAACATAGTGGAGGTATCACACTACCTTATTTCAAAATGTTCAACAAGGCTATAGTAATCCAAACAGTATGGTACTGGCTTTCAAATAGACATACAGACCAGTGGAACAGAGAGTCCAGAAATAAATCCATGCAGTTATAGTCAATTGATCTTTGACAAAGGTGCCAAGAACACACAATGGGGAAAGGATAGCATTGTCTATAAATGGTACTGGGAAAACTGGATCTCCACTTGCAGATGGATGTAAATAGGGGCAACCTTATCTTAAATGATTTATAAAGATCAACTCAAAATGGATTAAAGATTTAAGTGGAAAATCTGAAACTGTGAAACTACTAGTAGAAAACCACCGGACATTCTGGAAAAGCAAAAACTATGGAAATAATTAAAAGATCAGTGGTTACCAGGTGTGTAAAGCAAAGGAGGAGATAAATAGGCAGAGCACAGAAGGTGTGTAGGAAAGCAGAAATGCTCCAGTGCAGACACTGGATACCTGTGACATGGGTCCAAACCCAGAGAATCTACGACACCAAGATGAACCTAATGTAAACTGTGGGCTTTGGGTGATAGTGATTTGTCAACGTAGGTTCATCATTTATAATAAATGTACCATTTGGGGGGGGGTGGATATTGATAACGGGGGAGGTTATGCATGTGTTGGGGCAGGGAGAATATGGGGAAATGTACACCTGCCTCTCAATTCTGTGAATCTAAAATTGCTCAAAAAATGGTTTAAAAGGCACATAGAGCTAAAAACACACACATGAATGAGTACAAGTAAAAGTGGGTAAATGTAAACAAGATCAGTGGATTATATCAATGTCAGTATTCTGGGTGTAATATTTTACTATAATTTTGCAAGATATTATCATCATTGGTAGAAACTGAGTAAACGTTACACAGTATCTCTCTGCATTGTTTCCTATAATTGTCAAAAAATTAAAGGCTAACATCACATTCACTACTGTCTGGAGTCATGGAACCCCTCCCCCACACTTCACTCTTGGAGGTAACTACTCATTACTATTAGGTATTCTTCCAGACAGAACACATAACGCAGAAGAAATATCCCTTTGAATTCAGACAAGCCTAGGTTACAAATTCCAATTCCAACACTCAGTAACTTTAAAGGGGGAACTTTCTCTCTTCCTTAGCTTCCTATTCATTAAATGGGGTATAATAATATTAGCTAACTTCTTATGAGAAGTTAATTAAGTGTCATTCCATCATAACAGTGCCTCATACATAGTTTATGCTCAGTATATTTTTATTATGCATGTATTTTTGGGAGACATGTAGCATAATTTGTTTTGATGTTGATTTTTGTGTTTTGTATAAATGGTAGCAGACTCTCTATATCTGTTATTTGCCTTCTTCTCCCCACAACAATATGGCTTAGATTCCTTTCCATGTCACTAAATACAAACTATCTCATTCTTTATCATTGTTGCATAGTATTCCATGGTTGGCTCTACTTCAATTTATTTACCATTTCCCTATTGGTGGAAATTTAGATTATTTCTAATTTTTTGCTCTCTAAACTCCTGTGAGTGTGGAAAACTCCTGTGAGTGTGTTTAGGAAATCTAGTGTTGAGAAATCAAATGGTTGGTTCACTAAACATGGCCTTAAAATTTTCAGATGACAGGTCAAGTTTCACTACTATTTATATAAATCTCCTTGCCACTTAAAAAAAAAAAGTACTTGATCAGGGTAGGATTGACATATTATAAAATTCATCCATCTCTGCAAATTTACACAGGTGTGCAAGCAGCACCAGGATTCATTTTGCTGTGGGTTGAATTGTATTCACTAAAGGAGGTAAGTTGAAATTCTGGCCTCCAGGACCTCAGAATGTGACCTTAGTTGGAAATAGGATCCTTGTAGATGTTTTAGTAAGTTGAGGTCATATTGGAATAGGCTGGTCCCTAGTCCAGAAAGAATGGTGTCTTTATAAGAAGAGGAAAATATGGACACGGAGCAGAATGCCACGTGGCAAAAGAGTGATGTGGCTGCAAGCCAAGGAATGCCTGGGGCTGCCAGAAACTAGAAGAGACAAGGTGGGGGAGGGTGGAGATCCTTCCCTAGAGCCTTCAGAGGAAGCATGGCCCTGTCAACACCTTGAGTTTGGACATCTAGTCTCCAGAACTGTGAGAGAATGAAATTCTTTTGTTCCATGCTGCCTGTTGATGGCACTTTGTTAACAGCAACTCTAGGCAACTAATTCACTGACCCCAGGAAAGCCCCGAGTCCCATCTTGGAGTGCAGGAGAAGACCCAAATCTTTCAGCTGATGCCTTCATAGGTATTACCCCTGATGACTCATTTTCTCTCATGAAAATGACCCAACAGGAGACTTTTAGGTGGTCAAGTTTGGGACATAGCTTCCTTATGTCCACCCTTGGTCTTAAGAGTTCTTCATCATTAGGTCAAATTCAATTTTGAAAACCTGGTGAAAATCTCCAATCAAAATGGTATGTATCTATCTCCATACTGAGAAATGTGGCAATTTTAGACTCCCCAGAGCCCACCTGTGAACCCCAGTTTAAGAATATTTGGCCTTTCGGGGCGCCTGGGTGGCGCAGTCGGTTAAGCGTCCGACTTCAGCCAGGTCACGATCTCGCGCTCCGTGAGTTCGAGCCCCGCATCGGGCTCTGGGCTGATGGCTCAGAGCCTGGAGCCTGTTTCCGATTCTGTGTCTCCCTCTCTCTCTGCCCCTCCCCCGTTCATGCTCTGTCTCTCTCTGTCTCAAAAATAAATAAACGTTGAAAAAAAATTAAAAAAAAAAAAGAATATTTGGCCTTTCTGCCTGTCCATTGCCTGCTTGAATATCTGTGGTGATGGGGAAGTCAAGACTGCTGTGGCAGCCCATTCCAACCTGGGGAGCTCTGTTCACTGCAAGCCAATTCCTATTAGTTAAAATCTGGGTCCTGGTGGATTCCATCTCTGGTCCCTGGGATGGTCTTTGTGAATGGCAGCATGGAGCAGGGGAATGAGGAGTGTTCAGTCCCTGCAGTCAAAGAGGAACCTACAGAAACATGCATGGGAATGACTGTCAAACCCTAGCAAACTCTCAGGATGGGGAAGCCATGAGAAAGCCAAGAATATAAAAAATCTGGCTCTATCACGTGCAAAGTCTTTGGCCTTCAGGAATACTGGTAGCCAGTCTGAGCCTAAGTCTTATGTGTCTGTAAATAGGAAAACCTGGCACACAGTAGGTGTTCCATCATGAATGAATTTAGACTGAAGAGAACAATACTCATGAACAAGAGATAGGACCGAATCCAGAGGAGATGGAAAAGTAGAGAAGGAACAAAAATTTTCATATCTAATAGCATCCTAATAAGTGAGATGATCAAGTCTTTAATACATAGACCTTTTGTAAAAATAATAATAATAATACACTCTTTTCAGGGCAGTTTTAGGTTCACAGCAAAATTCAAAGAACACCATATACCTGTATACGCATTTGTATATAGAGTACGTAACCCTTTCAGATTGGCTTCTTTTATTTAGCCATTTGCTTTTAAGGTTCCTCCGTGTCTTTCCATGGCTTAGTAGCTCATTTCTTTTTAATGTTGACTAATACTCCACTATCTGGATGTACCACAGTTCATTATCTACTCACCTACTGAAGGACATAGCTCATTTATTGAATTAAATCGTCCCCATCTTACAGCCGAGTGACTACAGCATCGAATGAGCAAATGGCAGCCTTCCAACGTCACTTGGAAGGGAAACAGGTCCTCCTAGTGATGCAGAGTCCCACCAATGGACCACAAAGGACAGGTCCTAGGTCTCTAACATCACAAGACCTACTGCATTAAGTAATTAAAGAAGGAAAATGAATTTGCTGAGGAAGCTGGGATTGGTGTGCAAATCACAATGCAGTATCTCCATCAGCTGTAACTGTGGATAAGTCCCATTCACCCCAAAGGACTGACCCGCCTCCCTAGGATGGGTGCCCTTGGAAAATCAAATCTGGGAAATGCACCCCCATCACACTTCATTATCCCAACTTCTCAGGACAATTCTGAGTTAGGCACTTGATACAATGGGGTCTTTCAAGATCCCCAACTGGGAAGAGCAAACGATAAAACTTGAAAAAAAATCAGAGTGCTTTGCTTTGGTTTACTGAAGGCTGAATTAAACAGAACTTAAATACTGTTATGTTTTTGCTTTTGTTTTTTTTCTAGGGCCTAGAATCAGGGGAATTTTTTCCCTCTCTCCCTTTTCAAAGGGTTCACCAGGTGAACTAGAAGTAAGCATGCATTTTCTAAAACCAGTGAACCATGACATAAGAATATTCTCCAAATCACACCTGAACCAGACCTACATTTCACAGAGTTGGGAGTCTCTCATTGAAATTATGCCCCAGACATAGAGTTCTTTTACCCAATTCAGAGAAGCAGTATGAAGTGTGTTTATAGGGTCTCAATCTCTCTCTCTCCCTCCCTCCCTCTCTCTCCCACTTCCTCTCTCTCCCTCCCTCCCTCCCTCTCTCTCCCTCTCTCTCTCAGTTCTGTTGTGGTTTTTATAGTTCCATTCAGTCTCTGAGTTCTTTGCATCTTAGTGACCATCTCCTTTCATCCCTTTGTATGTCCATCTTTTGTCTCTACTTGATTATTTTTATCTGTCCTTCTCTGACTCTGATCTTTCTTCCTCCCCCAATGCCTCCTTCTGAAACGCTTGCAATATAAAATCAAGTTTAAAAAAATTTTTTTAACGTTTATTCATTTTTGAGAGACAGAGACAGAGCATGAGTGGAGGAGGGGGAGAGAGAGAGGGAGACACAGAATCCGAAGCAGACTCCAGGCCCTGAGCTGTCAGCACAGAGCTCGACACAGAGCTCGAACTCACGGACTGTGAGATCATGACCTGAGCCAAAGTCAGACCCTTAACTGACTGAGCCACCCAGGCTCCCCTATAAAGTCAAATTTTAAGAGCACAGACTCTGGAGCAGACAAGCTGGGCTTGAAATCACCTTCTGTGTCTAGGCATCTGGTTCTTTATCTGTCAAACACACTTGAAAGGGTACCTGGCATGTAATAAACATGTTATAGTCACTTGCTATTATTATTGCCTACATTCTTTAGCCAGCTTCCCCAAGTAGCTTCTGGGACCAGAAAACAGAGTGACACAGCAGATTTAGAGAGAGGACATCATGGGTGAGGGAAACAAGGACAAAGACTTCACTTAGCTCTCGGTTGTGTGGTTTCTCCTCGAGTCTTCTGCAAGAGGCAACATGAGTCATCTCAGAAGACTGAGGTATATGCACCTTGACCATGACAACCTGTGAGAGCAAGAAGTTTGAGGCGAGAAGGAGAAAGAGGGAGACAACATGAGGTAGAACATAAGAGAAAGACGGTCACCTGTGTGGCTCATGTCATGATCTCGCAGTTCATGAGTTCGAGTCCCTCGTCAGGCTCTGCATTGCCAGTGCAAAGCCTGCTTGGGACTCTTTCTTTCTTTCTTTCTCTCTCTCTCCCCCCCCCCCCCTCTCTCTCTCTAAAAAAAAACTGGAAAAAAAAGGAGGAGAAAGAGATAAGATAGTAGAGAGATAGTGAGAGAGATAGTAAGAGGAAGAAAAGGAGAGAGTGGGAGAGACATTGTCTGAGGTTCACTGAAGCCACATACCGGTGTTTCCTCATGGGTAGAGTGAGCTCCATCAACCTGCATCCTTGGAAAACAGATGATCTGTTGCTCCTTATAATAAACTGCGCTAAATGCAAGCCTATTACCTGTCGAATTCAGCTTAGTACAATTCACTGTGCTGCCACAGGCGTCAGTTTCCAGCTGAGTCCCTGCCTCTGTAAGCAAAAGTAAAGCTCCATAGGGCAAAGATGTGGCCCCTTAGCAGCTGAACAAAGTTCAGTTCAAGAAAAGAAAATAGAGCACACGGCGCTTTAGAGTTAAAGTATAGAGATACTGAAGCATTTCATTTGGAAGCAACAAACAACAACAACAACAAAACCCAGCCCTCAACAAACCCAATGCCACTGCCATCTGCAATCAATATGCATCATTACAGCTATGCAGATGGCTGGGTTCTGAAAGAGTTCCAAGCCAGTGGTTCTCTACCTTAGCTGCACACTGTAATCACCTGAGAGCTTTAAAAAGTGAAATCTCATTGCCCACACTGCACCCCAGCCCAATTAAATGGTGGGACTCAGGCAATGAGTATTTTTTTTTTTCAGAGCTCCCCAGATCACTCCAATGTGTATCTACAGTGACAACCTCGGGTCTTGGATAACCCCGTGAGCCAAGTCACAATGTTTTAGAGCTCTGCAATCTGACTGCAGCTAAGGTGGCTCAAGAAATGACTGCACCTGTTGGGTAGTTAAGGGAACAACTCAGGGACTGTCAGAGGAGTATAAAAAGGCCATCTGTTTTGGATAAATGATGCAGCTTAGTCAAATGATGTTCTTCGGAAGCAACTCTCATTCCCTGACATTTGGTTTGCCCCAAGTGTTTGATGGTCCTGGTGTGCTGGTGTCTGTTTATGGACATCTGCTGTGATTGGGGGTCGGTGGGGATTAAAGGAGTGGCCTGCCAGGTGATGGGTGCAGCTTTCCTAATACCAGGCTCCTGGGAGGAAAAGGTCTATGTCAGGGCATGACCCTGCACCTCTGGCCCAAGCACCCACAATACACCTGTTGTGGGTTGAGCTGTTTCCATCTCAAATTCCCATGTTGGAGTCCTAACCCCCATTGTTTTGGAATGTGACCTTATCTGGGAATACGGTTATTGTGGATGTAGTTAGTTAAGATGAGGTCATGCTGGAGTTGGGTGGGCCCCTCATCCGATACGAGTTGTGTCTTATAAAAAGTGGAAATTTGGACACAGAGACCCACACACAGGGAGAATGCCTTGGGAGGGTGAAGGTAGAGACTGGATCCTGTTCCACAGGCCAAGGGCCAGAGATGGCCAACAAATCAGCAAAAACCAGGGGAGGGGCATGGAACAGATTCTCCCTCCCAGCCTCAGAAGGAACCGGCCCTGCAGACACCTGGATCTCAGTTCTCTAGATCTCAGTTCTCAGAACTGTGACACAGTCAGTTTCCATTGGTGGTTGATCACTGCAGCAGCCTTTAGCAAACTAGCACAGAACCCCAGCCTAGGAGAATCAATACTGTGCCTGGAATTGATGGAGGTTTCAGGGTTGGGAGAGGAAGGGCCCTGAAACAAGCAGCTGCCCCAGTTCCAAACCTGGTTCCAGACCAATCCTCATAATGGTCACTCCCGACCCCCTCCTGCTCACTGCATCCACTGTGAGAGGGGCTGAAATGCCCCAAGTGGGGCTGGCTTCTTGGGCATGTGACACATGGACCCCACTCTTAGGAGACTCCCATGCTTGTCTCTTGTGTTGCCATCTTGAAATTTTTAGTAATTTTTGAACAAAGGCCCAGCCTTTTCTTTTTGTACTCGTCCCTGCAAATTGTGTATCTGGTCCTCTCCCCAAACCTCCCACCCACTTGCCCTCCTTCAGTCAGATGTCATCTACCTCCTCACGGGAATTTCTCATAGCTTCTGGTCCCTGGCCACTCCCTTTTGGTTTCTCAATGATGCTATGGATTTTTCCATTTATCAATATTGTTTGGGTCCTTTGTAGGGAGGGATTTGGGGCAGGAGATGATGGTGGAAGGGGATTGTGTTGGGCAGCCAAGTAAAATATTCCAGTCTTGTCGGTTAAGCTTTTAGTCCTCTAAAGGACCAAGGTTGAAGGAAAGCACAGAAGTTTATGAAAGACTGTGTGACTCTCTAGGAACAGACAGTCTGGCTTTGGGGCTCAGGTGACCAAGTGTGACCAAGAAACATGGATGGTGCCGTACCCCCTCAGGACTCGTGCGGGGGGCTGTCTGAGCCTAGCTCTTGTTAGCAGAGTGTTTCTGGTCATTTATTCACGGCTTTCTCTAAAACCCTGGCATACGTGTCTGTTATCCATGGATGCTGTGACAGGTGGGTTATTATTCCCACTATGTTCCTCACTCCCTGAATTAGAAACTACATTCATGCTCTTTGCCATGGGTCTCTGCAGTGTCTCCCACTGTGGGCAAAGTGACCTTCCCTGCCTCAGTGATGTTGGGTTGGCCCTGTGACTTGCCTTGGCCAATGGAACCTGAGTGAAACTGTCATTGTGCCAGTTCCCAGCTGAGACCTTAAGAAACATGACGTGTTTCTTCTCGCCTTCTTGCAAACCTGCCATCTGCCATGAGAAAAACCTGCCCCATGTAGCCGTTGGCCCAAAGAGAATGAGGAGGCAGGTGGAACAGACCCAATGCCCAGCCTAGATCCAAATCTAGCTGATCCCCACCAAGGCCACAAGCATCACAGCCTCTACAGAGACCCATAAGCAAAACATAAGCGCTTGTTTTTATAGTCCAGTGAGTTTGGGAGGTCTTTGTTATGCAGAGTTACTATGGTCCTAAAGCTGACCGATACAAGAATCATGTTAATTCTTTAATTGGGTTGTCATGGCTTTGCCTGGCCTGGCCCTTCCTTTTATTATTCAGCCTTAACTCCTAGCCCCCAGCCCCTTCTCCCTCCACTTCAGGCTTGCTTCTTTTATTTTTTTTATTTTTGAGAGCGCACAGTTGGGGAGGTGCAGAGAGGGGGTGGGGACACAGGATCCAAAGCAGGCCCTGTGTGCACAGCAGCAAGCCCAATGTGGGGCTCAAACTCATGAACTGTGAGATCATAACCTGAGCCGAGGTCACACATTCAACCAGCTGAGCCACCCAGGCGCCCCTGTGTTTGGTTCTTTCACGCTTCAAATGTGCCATGTTCTCACATGACTTTGAGCCAGTAACACGTTCCCTCCCCATGTCCCCCAGCTCACTTATCCTTTTCCCTGGCTGGCTCCTTCTCGTTCATTTGTTCTCAGGCTACATGACCACCTAACTCCTCTTCAAGGCCCATGAGGACCCGCTGAAGGCTCCTGCTGTGTGCTTCTGTACATGGTGGGTTCTCCCATCACAGCCCTTGAAACAGTACATTGCCATCACTAGCATGGTAGGAAAACAGACTGAGATGTTTCTTGGTGTTTGCTTTTCACTGCTGTGGCAGGACCAGACAGAGTCAACGAGAGATAGCAATGCTTCACTTTCCATGCTTCCCATCCCAACTGCACCACACACACACACACACACACACTAATCCCAAGAGCCTATACGACCCTTTGCGTCCACGTCATTCTAAAGCAAATTCAGAATCTGGGTGTTTTCTGCCTCTTGTGAACTCCTAAGCCATTTCTAGTATCATCCCAGAAGGGAAATGGTGAGAGGGAAGTATGGCTTTGGGGTCTGGCTGTGAGAAACAGAGATCCCCTCTGAGTAAGGCTGAACAATGGGGATCTGTGTTCAGCACAAGGACTTGAAGTTCTAGTACCCTGCAGAAGGGTTGGCCCCCCTGCCCTGTCTGAGCTCCTGCTCAGGAAGAATGCCTGTTTCTTAGGTGTCATGGAAACAACAGCAAGAGATGTGAAGGCGTGCTCAACAGGGCCCTTGACGGAAGCCAGGGTAGAGCTGAGGAAGGTTGGAGACACCTGTGTATTCACTTTCTATTGCTGAACAACAGATCACCACCAATTGTGTGACTTTAGGACAACACAAACTTATCATCTCCTAGTTTCCAGGAGTCTGGGTAGGACATGACTAAGTCCCCTGCTCAGAGTTTCACCAGGCTGAAATCAAGGTCTGTTACCAAGTCCCACATTAAAGGAGTGAGTCCTAATAAGGCCCGAGACAGAATTATCTGCCAACCAGATGTGACTGGGGCTGGGAATGAGACCTAACTTGATTTCTAGAAAGTAGATATATCTTCGTGATTTCTTGCATCCTCATAGTTTGGTTTTAAATTCACATCCACTACGCTTTAATCCTCTGTTTTTCCTAGTGGACCATAAGCTCTTGGAAGCCAGGATGTATGTCTTGCTGATTATTACATCTCCTAAGCCTCATACGGTGCCTGGAACTTATGGAGAAGGAAGTAACAAATAGTTGCCAAATGAGGGACTGACTTAAGTGCTCAGTAAATCCTTATTCACTTAAACTGAGTCAGTTCTCATAAACATCAAGGGCATCACTGTAACTGTTTCAGAGAAGAAGAAACCAGATGTGAGAAGTTTAGGCAACATGTTCAGGGTCACATAAATAGTAACAGCAGAGCTAGAACTTTTCCATTATATTCAGAGAAAAAAATATTCCTTTCTTTTGGAACTTGGCCCTGAAATGTAACACTATGACACATCCTAAATTGCATGACTCATACTTTTCATCTTCCGTGATCAACAGTGGGGGAAAATGTAATGAATTAGAAACCTTTATAAGACAGTTGCTAACGTCTCAAAATCCCAAACTGGATTTTGGATTTGCCTGGATTTGCCAAGTGGGTGACTCCCCTCTCACTGGGAGCACAAACTAAGTCACTACCAAGGACTCACAGGATAGTCTGGTTTGTCCCAGACAGACTTGACTTACCTCCTCTTTCAGGTTTTAGGTTACCTAACTGGTGTGGTTGTTTAGCGAGCAGAGATTCTAAAGTGTGGGTTATATTTCTTATAAATCACATAACGACTCCATTCATTCTTTTCTCAGGGCCTTTGTGCAGGCTGTGATGTCTGCTTAAAATGCTCATCCACTTTCCTATGGCTCAATCCCTCTCGTTCTTCAGTTCTTGGCTTGGACGTCAGTCGTCAAAGGGGTTTTCCTGGTACCCTGAGGGCCTACCCCCTCCCCATTAATCCCTGTCCCTACATACCCTATAGAACACTTTTCATAAATTGCAATTATA